>NC_036460.1:21236083-21548750 GCF_002775205.1 Xiphophorus maculatus
TCAAATCTTTTAAATTTTATGACTTAGCCTTGCTTCCTTGAACAAGGTAGGATAAGTCCATGGGCTATGCAAAACAGGTTTGTTATATTTTTTGCACAAAATCATTCTCAGATAAAGTATCAAGTACATTAAGTTCTGCCAAAGTTCTGCCTATTTTAATTTCCTTTCAGAATTAGCTGGTTTTGAGCTAGGTCACCATTATGGACTTAGCTTGAAGAGGTCTATTATGCGAATACACTGATGGCCACACACCACGACTTAATGTTTACAGATGTGGCTGCAGCTAGATTTTTCAAAAAGTTGGACGCAAACTTAAATTGTTGATCTAACGGGAAAAAAAGCATTCTCAACTACGATTCTTATGGCAGTTCAAAACCTTTCACTGAGGAGCGCCTTTGAAGGAAAGGTAACAAGAAAATCTGAAATCATTGCACTGTAGTAAAATCATAGAGGTTGCAGAGTAAAAGGCAGAAAACCCACAAGGCCTGACAGTGTAAGACAGGAGGAGAAAGCGTGCTGCACGCTACATTTTAATTGAGTTACGTTAAGCTGCTGATTTAATCTCTGTCCTGTGTCTGTAATGAGAGTTAGTCATGTGTGAAAAGGCTGTACCTGCACTGTAACACAACTCAGCTTCACTGTAGATAGTGCTCATTAAAAACCGAGTTGGCTTGTGCCTCTGTGTGTGTGTCGCTGTGTATAACAGTGTCTGTTTGCACATATTATATATCTGTCTGTATCTTTCTACATTCCCAAACTCTGCAGGGGTGAACTTGCCTTGTCTACTAAACCTGCTCCCACTGAGATACCATGAAGAGGTATTGTAGCGTGGGATGTACCTGGGGAATTCACAGCAGCTGCTGTCCCATTGCTAGATAACATACTGCTTTGAGGTAGTAACTTGACATACCAGCTCACTCCTTTCTTTTGTCTGACGAATCCACAAAAGTAAAAGATAGTGAACTGATAAGATGATCGTATCAATTCCATTGTGGGTTTCATTTCAAGAAGGGAGAAAACAATACTTTGAACGATAACACACATTCACTGAGGATAGCATGTTACATCAGCATAAAAATAACCTTGAATAAGTTTCTCTTGATTATCAAAGTTTAGAAGTCAAGTCAAATTCACCATTACGACTGGTGCAGCTAAATCTGACCAAAGTTGCTGCTACATTTCCTTGTTATTTTGACCAAATCAAAAACGAAACCGAAAAAACTTACCAAAGTTCTGATAATAAGATCTGAATATCATTCAGCTACCAAAATGTCCACTAAATGTTGATGTGAGAGCATCAACATTTACAGATACTTCAGATACTTACAGCGATGAAGGGCAACAGAGAATGACAGCTGCGTGTTTTTGTGAAAACATCTGGAATATGATCAACCTAAGCAGAGGCTTGCATGGAGAGGGAAAATAATATCCAATCTTGGTTCAGTTATAGACTCAATGTGAAAATCCCAGCGAGCTGCTGGCAAAAAATCTAGCTTGTGAGTGTTTTATTCTATTTTAGACTATTGTAAAAAGCAGCTTTGGCATTTGGTGAACACAAAGAATAATCCGTAAATCTGGACTGAAAACAACCATAAAAAAAAGACTGCTCTTACAAAAAAAATAAATAAATAAAAACAGGAGGCATATTTTCAGCTGATTTTATCAGACTTATTGTTTTCATATAGCTTCTTAGAGCAAACAATAACCATACAGACACAGATTTCCTTTAGCTATATTGTTTTCAGAGATTAAATATAGATGTTTTAAAATAGTACTGCACATTTTTGCACTAATCTTACTCCATCAGAGTTGCATTTTGTAACATATTAATGTTTAAGCTTAATCATCCTTAAACAACAATAGTGTGGAGTATTACGGCCACAAATCCACTGCTTTGTGTTAATATGTACAAGTTGCAGAACCTTCTGTGCATGCAACTGTTTTCTCTATTATAGGGTCAGCTTGACATAGCCAATTTACGCTACATCCAAACAGGTGGGGGTACAGAGCTAATCTGTCTACTCAAAGTGAAATAAGATGAAGAAAAAAGATCGACTTCTCAACAGGAAACTTTTGTGATTTATCAGAGATAATAGCGATTCTAGTTTTCATTTTTCTTCTTGTGATCTGACAGTTCAAGTTGAAATTTACTGTTTAGATAATAACTATGCCCATTTTGTCCATTCCTGATTTCATTTAGTATGACATTTTCCTACCCATCATATTTTAAACGGACATCATGTTCCACAGAAGATTTCATATTATACACTATTTTCACTGTTTGTGGTTCTGATTGCCATTTGGCTTAGTTGATTTTTATGAAATATAAAGCATCACCACTCCTTATTAAACCAAACAGTCTTGGACAATGTTCAGCAGGTGGAGCTGTTAGACTCATAAAATCACTAACCTCTTTAAGGTTAATAATGCACACATCTGCCAAGAGTCTCAGAGTCTGAAATTTGTCTCACAGGCGAAGAGGAATTACTCTAAACAAGGAAACTCATTGAGAGGACCCTAAGTCTCTTTATCTTTACAGTCAAATTTTGGTCTAAAAATGTATTTTACTATTACATGTAATTGGCAAATTACTGGAAAAAAAACTATAATTGCTCAATTTTTCTGTCAGTGCTATACAAATTAGTTTAATTCTGTGATTCTGATTTCTGTAAAGCTCAGACTTCAGGTGAATACTCTGTGATAACTCTAAATACACTTAGCTATAATAGCTAGAGTAAAATATTAGAGTTTCACCAAAACAGCACTGTTTCTGAGTTTTGCTCTTTCTGCACAAAGTCAAAACATTTAAAGGAAGTTTCCAACATTTCCGTAATTGAGAGATAGTTTTTTTTTTAAGATAGATTTTTTTTTAAGAATACATTTTTTGCAAAAAGAAAAAAGGTTGAAAATGAAATATTTAAAGTTAGGCAACATATCTACAAATCAAACACAATGTTGAGAAACACATTACCATTTTTTCTTTCTTTCTTTTGGAGTCTCTTTTTAAAGCTACATTACATTAAAAAACATTTCTAAAAAATGCGAAAAAGATAATGCCCCCGTAACAGTGTCAAAATGTACCAAACCACTTTATTCTTTCTATATGGGATTCAACTTCAAACATGTGATGTCAAAGACTTTACCAAAAGCTTTCAAAAATCAAAACAGAGATGTAATGTTTGGATGGGAAAGCCTCTCTAAAAATAATGTGAGTGTACCAAGGATACACTCATCATTGAACACAGGCTCCCTGAGTGTCCCGAGGGATTCTGCAACACAAAGAGGCGAGGGAATCATGCTTGTAGTGATCTTTCCATCTGTCTCACAGGAATTGATTTCTGGAGCATCTGGCTCAATGCGTGACTACGTTTCAATGACCTGGATCATTTTCTGCCCCATAAAAATATATTCACACATTGGCATGCTGCCTTGTTTGCTTGCACACATGCATACTTAATGACAGGGAAGAATACAAGAAACTGCTGGATGTACTGCCCCTTCTGCAAAAGTATTCATATGTCTTCAATTATTTCTTTCAGAATACATAATGATGTTTGCCTGAAAATGTGGAAAGGACCCACACAGGTCTCGATGAGTACGCATGCTTGCATCCAGCATTGGCTTATTTTGAGTTGCTAGTACCATTGTCTTGATATAGGACATATGACACCTGGCACGGGTGCAGTGAATGGTTCTAAAGAATTATTTTCATACTATCATATCCTAGAAATGTAATAGGGTTCTTATTTTGAATTCAGAACATTCTTCATTTAAATACATAAAATGAAAACCTCATGAATAAACAAAATTCCTACAAACATTAGTTTTTGCTATTATGCTGCCACGGTCCTCTGATGAGCCCCTCATTGAGAATCTGTTTGAAAGTTTTTCTAATAATCTTAAAATGGATATATACTAAAGAGCTACTGTAGTTTCCAAAGTACAATGCAAATTCACAAAGAATTTAGACTCAGTATTTCACTACGATATACACATTATTCAAGATTCTTAAATATCAGAATGACATGATATTAAAAGTATGATTTCTGTATATGTTAAAATCCATTCTAATTTACTGTTACGTCACTTTTTCTGTCAGTGCAGATGTAACAAAAACTGTAAAATTAGAGCCCATGTTCTTTTAGAATATCTAATCTTTATACTGAAATCATCATTTTAGTATGAAGCCATCCTGATGGTGCTGTTGACTGAATCATGAAGATTAGTGTTAACTCGTGTTAGAGAGTACTTCAGATGTTAAAGGTGATTGCCTTCTGTTTCCAGTAAAATTGAATTGCCCACTCCAGTTTTAAAACCCTTTGAAAACTTCACCGTGTCAACACTTGACATTGTCTGTTTTTAAAGTAGCTAAAGGGTAACTCCTGCTTTAGGACTTTACATTTCAGGTGAAAATGGGCATAATGTTTTTCCCTCAGAGATTTTTTCACCTCTGTATTTGGTTGTTTTGAAGCAACCCAAACAAGTAAGCCACACCAAAACTACCATTACTCCAGCAGCCCAACCTGGATTACAAGTGTTTTTCTAAATATTGTTCAGTCAATGTTTAGAAAGCTGCCTTTATCCCCTCCATATTATTTCAGACTTAGAAAGTAGGTGCTTTTTTCCCCTCTTGAACTCCTGTTTTCCCTCACTTGAGATGGGCTGTTGCAAACAAATAAATAGCTCTACATGCAGAGGAGTATATGAGCAAACCCTCCTACATGATGTGATAACATTGTGCTTGAAGTAGGACTTCAATTGGACACCCTGAAACAGCGTGGAACTCAGTATCCCACACAGCACTTCCCAGCTGCCTCAGATCAGCGTTCAACCATTTTCCCCAGTGACCGTGGCTTGGAAGGAGCGCAGTGCATTAATGGCTCTATGCAAACAGAGACTTAATAGATGATTTGAGTTTTCACAAAAGGAAGCATTCAAAGTGTACAGTTTGTAAAACCACATGTACAATTCTTGATTTTCTGATCTTATTTAATAGCTATTCTGATTTTTCCAATTTCAGTTATTGGAAAAATACTTTACAGATATGTAACATCATAATTAATAAACCGAAAATCTATTAATTTTCAGTCAATGTGCATGTGCTCAGGAATGCAGTGAGCACATGCATTCCTGTTGCCATGCAGAAGAGCATTACAGTAACATTTACAGTAACTTTTCCACTGCATATCTACAGTAAGACCATGTTTTTATAAACCTCTGCATTGTGAAGATCCATATAAAGCATTCTTACATTAACCAGCAACTTTACAAGGTACATCGGTTCAGTTGCTTGGTAACTCAAACTGTGAATCAAACAATTAAACTGCAGCAGCTGAGAGGACAGATGTAGCAAAGATGACTTGGTAAAGTTCAAACTGAACATTAGAATGAGGAAGAAAAATAATATAAGTAACTTTGAACATTTTGCAGCTGTTGGGAGTGTTTTAGAAAACTGCTGATCGACTGGCATTTTCACACACAGCCATCCGAGTATAATACATAGAACATAAAATATCCACAGACTGGCAATTGTCTGGGACAAAACTGCCTTGTTGATGTTGGTTTCGGATGACTGCAAAGGCAACAGAAGCGCAAATAAACAGTTGCTGCAACCGAGACATGAGGAATATTCTCTCTCAATGTGCAACACCGCAAACCTTGAAGCAGACGGGTTAAAGCACCTGAAGACCAGGCCAGGTGCTTCTCCTGCTAAGACTACTCTGGACTGAAAATAGAACTCACCCCGGCTCATCCAAATTACACACTAACGGATTGGAAAAATGTTGCCTGTTCCAATGACTATCATTAAGATGGTAAGGTTAGTTAGTGGTGTGAACACCATAAAATCGTAGAGCCATCCATTCTTGTACCAATGGTTGAGACTATGACGATGTTTTCTACTTGACCCCTTAATGCCAGTTGAACACCAGTTGAATAAAGGCCACAGCCTAAACCCATAGCCATCCCTTTATAAACACAATTTATAAAGGGATGAGACCCATATTCTCATAAGCACTTCCAGCACAATCATACACAAATCACCTCAAACTAGTTTTAAAATTCTTAAAAATGACAATAACTTTCCTGAATTCAAATTGCTTCCACAGCTACAAGATCTCCATCCAGTAGAGCACCTTTGAGATGAAGTCGGATGGGAAATAAGCATTGTAGATGCTCAGCTGACAAATCTGCAATATTTATGTGATGGCAACATAGCAGCATAGATACTCCAAAATCTCAGTGATGCATCACTGTGTTGACTCAAATTCAAGAAGGATTAAGACCTTTCTGATTGTAAAAAAAAAAAAAACGTCCAACATGGTACTAACAAGGTGTCTGACAAATTGGGTGATGAGTGTATTAATGTGTATAATGTAGAAAGTGGCATTTATTTAGATACTATTCTGTTACCTTTGTAGCTTTGTGCAGGCTGTTTTGTAAGTTAAATGTGTTGTGTACCTAAAATGTTAGGCCTTAAATTATGTGCTCAATAATTATTCAATTTTACAAAAATTGAATTAAGACAAAAAATATCTGAACATCTGTTTCTATTAGAACTGACTGCATATACAGTCTGATTAAATATATATATATATATATATATATATATATATATATATATATATATATATATATATATATAAATAGCATTAAACAAATTTGACTTCCCTATGTGATGCCTTGAAATTCGCCTTGAAGCTATGCTGAGGACTGCAGCTTCAAGTCAGAGGGTTTGTTGAAGGGTTTCTAAAACATGCATGAAAGAGTCAAACTCTCCTGGTATGTTGATGAGGAAATAACATAAAATGATGTAAAGTTCAAAGAAGTTTAGTTTACATAATAACCGCCCCCCCAGGATTTCCAGAAGTTTTTAATGCAACTCTGTCTGTAAGGATAGATAGGGACATGCTCACCTCTTTTGCATTCTGCTCCTTAATTGCTAATCACCCCACTATAAAACACAAAGTAACAACCAGCTAGTTTCCTGGGGCAATTAGGTATCCTGACAGCTCTGTGTATGGAGGCTCAGTTTATTAAGGAAAGCCAAACGGTGCCTCCAGGGAGGAAAATCACAGCACTATGATGTTTAACTTATGGCTGCTGGCAAAAACAGCCAGGCAAACATTACTGGTGCCAAGGTGCTAAAGGATAACATCCCTCTACTTGTCAATAGATCAGATTTACTTCCAAGACAATGGAGTTATTGCATCCAGAGATCTTAGACCTCCCTGAAACCATAAAACTGCAATTATTTAGTTGGATTTTACAGAAAACATCACAATTAGCCTCCATTGACACCAGTACTTATCCAGTAAAAGTTCTGACCTCTGTTTTCTATTAAAATGTAAGCAGCCATTTCCAGAAGGAGGATATGTGTTGCTTTTACGTTCTTACGGAGTGTAATTTCACACATAGATTTTCAAGTGACACCTTTGCAACATCCAAAATCAATGTGGATACGGATAAACACATTGTCCATTGATATTACCTATGGTGTTCCTATTGACTCTTCTTATGGTACTTTATTCCACTGGTGTTAAAAATAATAGGAAAGTACTTCAAAGCTGCAGTAGAAAACTTTTACGAAAACATGTCTTTTACATATTTGCTGCGACTGTCACCATGTCCTGACGGCAATATACGGATAATGTGTGAAAAAAAAACACATCAGGCTGCACTGCCTCAGGCTGCACTGCACTTTATGTTCTTTATAAAAGTTGCCTACTGCAGCTTTAGGTAGAGAATACTCCCTTTCATTGTGCCATCCTTGTTTCCATGTTAACACTAGAGGTTGGTATTTATATTTCCAGGAAGTATTCTGGCCTTACTGTCATCTGCAAGATTAACACTGTAAGGCCAGAATAGCGTGGCTAAAGTCGCACTGGAGAAAGTGCATGCATATATTTCATTCCATGTGAATGGTGCTGTAAATGACTGGTGCTCCCTGTCTGTTCAGAACCAGAGATATTAATAAGAAATCTACCCACGGGCCAGTTTCACACAGTGCGGATTAAGAAACGTTCAGTATTGATGTTTGCACTGAAGCTCAGAGGAATAACTGCTGCTAGAAATGGTGGTGTTGCCTTTAGATGAGAAGAGTCAACAAGTTGATTATATGCACACTTATGGTAAATGTGTCTACTTACAACTGCCCAGCTGTTTTTCTGAACAATAAGAGTTTTATCAGGCAACATCAATTATCTTGGAACGACTACATTTCTTTTTGATTTATGACATATGTAAATGTGGGTCTCAGTAAATTTGATCATACCGAAAAGTTAATTTGTCTGAGCATTTCAATTACAGATTGATTACACAGAGAGATTTATGTCAAATGTTTATTTCTCTTCATTTTTATGGTTGTAGCTTGGAGCCGATTAAAAAAAAAAAAAATTACATAAGTTCAGTAAAAAGGATATTTATTACAGAAATGTTACAACAAATGTGCCTCTACATACAGTACATGCACTTTACACGTTAATGACTGCATTAATGACTGTGTGGCATGACGGTGATCAGTCTGTGGCACTGCTGATAGATTAAGGAAGCTCCAGTGGCTTTAATTGCAGCTTTCAGCCCATGTGGATTGTTGGGTTTCTCATCTTTATCTTGATAATACCAAACAGATTCTCTATGGGATTCTAGTCAGGTCAGTCTGCTGGCCAATTAAGCACCATTATACTATGGTAACTGAACCTGTTATATAAACTGTTGGCCATGCAGGCAGGTGCCAGATCCTGCTGGAAAATGAAATTAGCATCTCCATAAATCTTGTCAGCAAAGGGAAGGAGTCTAAAATTCCTTGGTAGACGGCTCACTGACTCTGAACTTGATAAAACACAGTCGGCCGGCACCAGCAAATGACATCGCTCTCCAGACCCTGAGTGGCTGTGGGAACTTGACTTGGACCGCTCCACTTTTCCTCCAGACTCATAGACTTTGATTTACAAATTAAATGCCAGAGGATTTTGGACCATTGAGCAAGAATCCAGTGCTGCTTCTCTTTAGATTGTGCAAGACACTCCTGACATTGTCTCTCATTAAGCAGTGCCTCAACACAGGGGATGTGACAGTGGGATACATCTGTGTGTGGTGGCTCTGCAGTCTGCGCCTTGTGAACCTCCTCGTGAATAGGCTTTGCCTAATCTTCTCAAGTGGCTATCCCAGTTCCTCATGCAGCTTTTTCTGCCAAACCTTTTTTACATTCAACTTTTTGTTATAATGTTTGAATACTGTAAGAGTAACAAAAAGGGGGGCAGAACATTATGCATGTTTGACCCAAAACTTACAAATCATCTGACCAAGAACATGGTATGGATACATCCTCAAATTAACTTCAATGATAATTATAAAGCCTCATACATTAGAAAACTACCTTAAATAAAAGTAACAAAACTATCCAAGGCGGAGACAGAGATGGAGTGAGGCAGATCTCTATTGAGCAAGATCTTAAACATGGATTATCCCACCTTTTTTTTGCAATCAATCATTGTAATTTTGCTTCATGTCATCCAAAACAAAACATATTTGCACTAAATGGTTTAAACCTTCTTTTTTGGGAAATAGTGTGCATTCCTGAGTCTTAAATAAATTAGCAACACAAAGGAGTAGTTATGTATTCTGGTCTCGCATAAACAAACAGAGATTTTTTTGTCTTTCTTTTTTTTTCGATTCAACAATTTAACACTGTGAATAGACAGTTTCCTAATCAATGACCTTATGTGACCTTTAGCCTCAATCCTCAATTATCCTTCATAAATATCACTCTGTTATTAATATATATGAGGTTAACTTTTGATTCAATTACTGAATTAAATATCATTAAATCGCTGAATATCATTGTAAGTCAATGTCTTTCACTATTCAATAAAATTATTTATTGAATTCAATTATATAGAAATGCAGGAGATTTATAGTCAGATATAATAAATATTTTAAAATATTGAAGGAGGCTCCCAAAGTAGGTTTGTTTGCTATGGATAATTTTAAAAATGTTTTAATTTGTGCAGGAAAGTTAATGTTATACAGGATTAAATGCTCAGAAGATAGACATGTTTTACTTTTAAAAAAAAAATAAAATTATGAAATGCTTAATTGATGTCTCTGAGGAAATGATTTTTGGTGCAAGTAACAATGATGTTAATGTGGATCCTCGTACTGCAGATGCTACTTTATCCTGTGTTATGAAAAAAGTCAAGCACAGTTAAGTATCTTGATACTGAGTGTGCTGCCTTCAAGTAAAGCTTCAGGAAAAAAGTAAGGAAGGGACTCTATGGCATTTTAGTAATATTTATTAATATTAGTTAATGCTTCTGCAAAAATACAGAACTGACCAAACAGGAAAACAGGTTCTTGGTGTGACATAAAATATATATTTTGTTATACACTATAATTTAGAGCAATACCTTGAAAACTGCTTTGTTGGCAAAATGCAACTCAATGAGTGTTCTTGCCAGCAGACAAACCAACTCATTAAAAAGACGCACTCCTCTTATCTTGAGCATCATCCATTCCTTTGTTTCACCAAGCCAAAGAAACTGGCTCTTTGCTGCACCACCAGAGGTAAACGTCCTCTTTGGCATATCCATTAAAATGCAGCAGTGCAGTGCAGTTAATAAATGGGTACAGAAGACAACAGCAACACCATCTAATGGCATAAAGTTTGCAAGGGAAACATAAATAATGGAAGGCTCATTTTTTTCATTTATCCACCTTGTCCTAGCTACTACAGCTTTTTCTTTATCCCAGGTTTCTGCCAGGTAGTATGGGAATCAGTTTGAAAAACATTCATGTGCACAGAGGCAGATGAAATATATACACATTAGATTCTGTAGAATATAAATTATGTCCAACAAAGTTGTAAAGTTGCTTTGTCACAATAAAAAAATAAAATATGTAACCAACAGGTGAAAAAATAGGCGAACTGAGAATAATGAATAATAAATAGAATAATGCAAACTACTTTCAGCAAAAAAACTATCTGGAATACTGACTTTAAGGGTGTTTTCATACCTAATAGTCTGGTAGACTCGGTTCAATTGGGAATCAAAACTGGAACAAGTTGTTTCATTTTCAGCTGATGCAGTTCGCTTTCACACTGCTCTGTCAAACAAACCTGTTCACCCCCTCACCTGTTCACCTCAGAAAAAAAGTAGTTAATTAAGCCAGATTTAAGACTTTTTTATCCTAAATATCTACATAGTGTGAATTTTATGAATTGAATGTGTACGGAATATGATTCAAGATCATTCAGCAGTGAAGACAGGGACGCTTTCTAAATCTGTCTGCTGATGCAGGATGGACTTCGACATGTTTAGTGATTTTACTGCTCATATTTCAGATAATCCTTCTCCTAATTGTAGATTTCTGCTCTCTACTTATGGTTTCAGAGAGACTCATCTTAGAACTCATTGTTAGACAGTTTAAACCAAAACTCAAGTTCTTCATGGCAGTAACATTGTACTAATATGCATATCGAATAGCTTGAACTGCAGTAAATGTTAGCTAATTTCTTAAGTATCATGTATCCAGGCTGACGGCAATATATTCTGTGACACCAGCAGACTGACCTGACACCAGTTTAATGCAGAGCAGGAAGTCTTGGTAGTAAGGTGATGAAGTAATCAAGAAACAACTTATTTAATCACTGCCAAAGCAGCAGGGATTAGCCAAAAGCAATTTTTTTTTCTTTTTAAAAAGATCTAACTATGTTGTAATGGAAATAATGAATTTACTTTTTTTTATTTACATGTAAAAACAACACACTGACACAGCTTCTGGAGGTCACTTTAAATTTAGATCGTCTCGCCACAGTCTTCTTGATTTTTCATCTTCTCACTGACTGATGAAAAGTAATTTGCTAAATTCAGGAATAAATTATCATGCACCTGCTGAAGCCACAGGTTAAACCTTGTTTTATTAAAGACACAGCTGCAAACAGTGCAACATGTAGGCCAATGTCCCTGGAAAGCTTGGACATTTTCGTAGGTGTGTGATTACTGTAACGGACAGACAAGAAGAATTTTAGCTAAACTGCTCACCAGTTATTTCAGAAAAGCAGGTACAGCATACTAAAACAAACCAATTTGCTGTAGCTATCATAGGTTGATAATATAATCAATTCTCCAGCAACACTGCCAGGAATATGAAGAACAAACATGGCAAAACCCAGCTTTGTTTGAGATTTATACCTTAGTTTCTTCTGTTCACAGAACAATATTGCCATAATGTAATGACTTATCAATGAAAGTCTTTCCAAATATTCTTTTCTTTTGTGCTTCTCTTAGACTGGTGGTATCTTTCCTGCCCACCACTCAATTGTGTTCCAGATAACACAAAGCCTTTACCTGTATTGCATCAGTAAATTCGGTGACTGTAACCTCAGGACACACGGTTATCTGAAACTGAGGTTTATTAAACCTGAGACAATGTTCCAAGGTCCAGACATTGTTGTATCACCATTACATCATCAAATAGCCATTGGTTTAGTATGCTGACAAGCTTAGCATTGTTCCATGTAAGGCATAATGTATGCTTGGGCAGGTCAGAGCTGCCACAACAACACAAGAAGATCACGCTGCATATTTGAAAAGTAAACATAACGTTTCGCCCAATTCACTGCATTCTGTAGACTCAGTGATGGATCAGCACTGCTTTCCCTAGAGTCATGGCAGCAGTGTGGCTGAAGACTGCATTAAAGCTTGATAAACTTAAACAAGCTCTGAGAATAATGTTCAAAAATAAGAGGATTAAAGCTCAGCTATGCATTGCCTACTGTATAAAGAAGTCTAGAGCAGTACAGTAGCTGTTAGGCTCCCAAAGTACTAACTGAGGCATGACAGTGCTCTGTCCAGCAGCACCCCTCTATCATTTTCTTCACTTATTCAACTGAGCAGAAAAGGAAGCAGACAGACTACAGGGACAAACATTTCATCTTACTTCAGTTTTAGCCCTAACACACCCCTAACATACAAGGATGCTCATCTATAAACCACATACAGTAATTGGTCCAAGCCTACATAAATCCCAGCAAACCTCTCTGCAGCAGAACGTTTTTAGTCGATTGGCCCAAACGATAGCCCTTATATGCTCCACTGACCAACCAACCAAGCCACAACAGTAAAGAGTGAAGTCTGTGAAACTATCTTTTGCTGCCAAGCATGACCCCAAACAATCCCCA
Organism: Xiphophorus maculatus; assembly: GCF_002775205.1. Taxonomy (NCBI): domain Eukaryota; kingdom Metazoa; phylum Chordata; class Actinopteri; order Cyprinodontiformes; family Poeciliidae; genus Xiphophorus; species Xiphophorus maculatus. Next base: position 21,249,264 of record NC_036460.1, read on the forward strand.
GATCTCTGTCTTGATAGTATTGGACTAGGGTCTAAATATACATTACATATATAAAATATTCTGCTAAATCAACCAATCCCATACCAGTACTTGGCATAAACAGTACTCAGTGCTTGTCTATATATTTCTATTCCCTGTTTGTGTAGGAGGTGAAATTGATCTCCCATGGCGTAATGGGGGAGTCAGATTGATGGAGGAATGAGGCATTTCAGGTGAGCTAGAGACTTGTAGATAGGGCTCCATTTGGGAAACTCACAGGCAGGATAAATCTAGCATGGGGAAAGTAACAAAAAGAGTAAGAGTGCATTCATACAGACAGGGAGACAAAGAGATGGCAGTTTGCTTGCCACAAGCATGGACACTGTTGCTCAGTGTGAGTGAGAAGAGAATCGTTTTGCCAAGAACAAGAACCCTCTCCCATTGTTTGTTTCTCAGTGGGTCCATTTTTTGTGCTCCTTCATAAACTATATCTTTTTTTTAATCGTTTAACCATATTTTAAGTAAAATACTTCTCTCGGTACATAAGTTTCCACAAGCCTTTCAAAGGAAGTCGTTTGACTTGCGTTCATTTGTCAAAGTAAAAGTCTGGTGGAACAATTTTTTATTCTTCTGGCAAACCTGCAATTTTACTAAAGCCACCTGGGATCAACCCAAGGCCTGATGTTTGCGATAAGTCGAGATGAACCCTTTTCTATGGCAGACAAACTAATAAGTTCCAGTTGCACATCAAAACAGTAAAGCTGATCCATATCTAGGCCAGGTCCTGTCTTTATCCTCAGCAAGGTCTCAATTAAGTATAGAAGCAAGGCTGCCATTCAATTGGCATCACCAGGCTTTCCACTGCCAGCAGACAAGGCGGGTAAAATGTCTCGCCCACGGAGGCATTTGTACTGGCAACCCACTGTTTCACGACAAACTCCTACCCCCTCAACCACTGTTGCCCCAAATGAAAACCTGACATTTTAATGGGTGTGTTTATTTCTATGATTCATGATATTTCTTAGTTTCCTGAAGTAGCTCTAACAAGGATAATAGTGTTGAGGTCTGTGTGGATTGGGCCTGATTCTATCAAATCATATCAAATTATGATCTAGGGAAGTCTGGGGTGAAGTTATTGTCTTAAAGGTGTCAACTCTGTTATGCTAAATAGAGGGAGTAACATCTCTGTCTGAAGCTATGTTCAAGTTCGACTCTAAGTCACTGCTAATACGTCGATTAATGTGTTTCCAACATAAAATGTAACAATACAGAAAGTGTTTCTTCATATATCAGTGGTCTTATTTCTGTCAATCTGTGTAAATTTATTGTGAATAACTTTTACATTTTTGTTGTTAATATGTTCAAAACACTGACAAGCACTGGAAAGTGTTGTTCCACTGGGTATTAGTTGGTTTTCTATTCTAGTCAGAGTGACACTGAACAACTTGAACAATGTCTGATATAGAGAACATGAACCTTTGGGAAAAATGAATTCTCTATAAATAACACTGGAGTCTGCACACAGAAGGTGTTTTTGCTCGCGCAATGGAAAAAAAAAGGACCCAATATGTCAGAGGCAGAAAAATGCACAAAGGTCACAAAGGGTCAAAGAAGCGATACAAAGGCAAATGTGTCAGACAGATCTGTTTTACTTCTGTTAAACAGACCAACTGTTGAGCCCAAGGACTTTGGTCTGTCATTTTACATAAAAACATTCTTAAACTATAACAAATGATGAATATTCTTGGCAAATAAAAAAAAAATCATTCAAATCTGAGCTGCCACCAATGCCAATCTGGCACTGTACAACATGTTTTGATTGACTCATTCAGTTTCAAAGCTGGTGCGAAAAGAATATGCAACTATTATGTACAGAATGCGCAGCTGATGTAAGCCACAGAAATGCAGGAACCAAGAAAATTCATAAGCTGTGTGTCACTGAACAGAAGCTATTTCTTTCCTCCTCCATTCATTGCTTCTTGTTAACATTTTGTGGCTGTAATTTTTCATACTACATGCAGAAAGTCAAGATTCTTTATATGGGGATGATTACTGTTTGAGATATAACCAACATCAAAACCATGATTCTAAGTCTGAGGCTCTAATCTAGCTTTCATCAATCCATCCATCTTCTACAGTTGGAGGTGGCACTGTTGCCTATCAGTATAAGTGGGGGCTAAACCATGCTCTGACTCATGCAAAACCTTATTACTCACTGCCCAGGACCCGATTTATATAGGATCAACACTAGCATTAATTCAGACTTCAACTGAAGATCATAACAAGAATTACCAGGAGTTGATTTATGAATATAATTCTTTAAAATCTCACTAATAATTAAGCCAAAGAAACACACACAAATCAAAAGATTGACAAACAGAAACAAACACTGCTTATTAATCTACAAACCACAGCTGAAGGATAAATATGCATGAGCAAGACATTTTCGAACTGACATAAAATCTACAATTCATCCAAATCTAGTCAGTCTCCCATTGGTCTAAAATAGAGTGGTATCCTGCCTCAATTCTGATCCTAATTTCGTACTTTAATTTAAGCAGAGGTAATTATTGGGGGACGGGACGGTTTTCTGTTCATGCAGTCGTCCACCTAATTTTCTCTTGGATTGAGAGCTAGTCAGGTTTCTGCTTCCACAACTGGTTCTGATGGTCAGATGGCCACTGAGACTGGCAGGCTGTCCGTTTGGGATCAGATAGTCTTCATACAGGGTTGTGCATGGGGAATTCTCAACTGAGGGTGCCTGTCCTGATCAGATGTCTGAGCCTAATTGGACTCCTTTCAGTGGGGAGGAGAAGCAGCTTTAGTCCCCAGATGATGGAGCTCCTTATTGCCAAGGCAGAGTTTAGCCACTTTATCCAGTATATATCCATATGTCTTGATCCATAACTCTTGACTATAGGTAAGGTTCATAAAACAAAGAGAGTGGTAAACTGAGAGCTTTGTTTTATGGCTTAGCTTTGATGTTACCATGACAGACCAGAGCGATGTCCATATAACTACAGAGAAGCCAGCTATCTATCCCATCCCACTATCACTTGTAGAAAAGACACCAACATACAACTACGGTACTCATGAGGTAAACAGAGATGATCCAATCCATGTTTTCCCAATTGAGAACTGTCCTCAATTCTGCAATGATAGCTGCGCAGGCCTGGCTACAAACTGTCCCAATGTATGCTCAAGATCTTGACCTGAAGATGGCAACATATCCATATCCTCTGTGGAAATCAAATGTTTCCAAACCAGACAACTTCCTCTCAGTTACTACACCTCAAGATCTTGAACACCACAAACAGAACTGGTGAAAAAAAATAATAAATGCAGCCCTGGTGGAGTGCAACACGCACTGGGAAGATGGACCAATAAAAAGACAAAATACCGCTTTTCTAAAATAATTCCCATTAAATTTATTAATGTTCATGATAATGTTGCATACATAATTTGCATACTTACAGAACATATGAAAGATTCTATAAGATTTAAACAAAATAGAACCACCACATACCATTAAAAACATATTAACTATTATCTGTTTCCATCTGTAATGTTATATTCTTCATGTTTTCTGAAAGTCAACAACAAACAAAATTCCCTTGACAGTTTTTGCTACATATCAAATCTGTTTAGAGAAGTAAACTACAAATACTGTGCAACTTAGGTGAAGCTTATGAAGGTATAACTACAAAAAAAGTAATGTCCCCATCTGGATGGTTCTGTTTAAAGCAGAATGGATTTACTATTAAAAGCTTAAGAAATTAAAGCAGAAAGAAAATATACATTTTAATTAAAATTAACTTTTTGAATCTGAAAAACTGATTTATTTACTTTAACAACTAATGAGCAAAAATTGCAAATAATTTTCTAACATGCATTTAAAATAAAACTTTGATACTAATAAATGCCTCAAGGAAACGTTGTCAGAACATGCATTACACAGTAAGAAGTATCACTAAAGAGCTGGTGCACTTAAGATAAAGTAAAACATCAAATTCCAGAGTTAAGCCTCGGCCTCGCAGCACTGACTCGTTTCCCCAAGGATGCGCCTCAGAGCTGGGTTTAGCTTTTTAAATGAAATTCAGTCAGAACAGAAACGGCTAGAACAGAGGCAGCTTAAGCATCCTTAATACTCCACTAACCAGAAAATCTGAACTTCTGGACATCAAACAGTCTCAAAATAGACAGCAATTAACAAGATACTTAGGTAAAATTGCCTGTGAAAAATGAGAAACAGTCAGATTTCAAATGTAAGAATATTTAAATGTATATACTGGATTGACTGTATCTACTAGATTGACTGCCCAGTGTTGCAGTCAGAAGGAAATGTTACTGTTCAAGAAAGTTGTTTCACTTAAAAAGTCAATATGTCGTGTGGAAACCACTTTGTGTTTTTGTGATTGCTCCTCCAGTGGTGGATTTGGCAAATGTTTTGCAAAAACTATCCCAGGAAACAACTGCTGTTCACATCGCATTAGTTCTTCTCCATGTAATTGTTACCCTTTTATTCATCACATTCACCTTAAAATATAAGCAAAAAAAAAAAAAAATCCTTTCTGCTTTTGTTCTTGCTTTACTTTTCTGGGCATAAGCCCAGCAGTGCAACTAAAATAAACCCCTACGAAGCTATAAACTAACAAAACCCCAAAACAGTCTGCCTCACATGTGGGCAGATTAGTGCAGAACTGCTATTCTGGGCTGTTGCAGATAAAGTTCACAAATATTTGACTTGTATGAATTTCTTTTCGCAGCAGCAAAGTTCAGATGGTAGAAAGAGACTCAAGACAACTCTGCAGATCATTGTAGTTTAGGTTTTTCTCTTTACATTAAACTACTGAAAAAGATTAAATGATTGAGTTGTCTGGCATACTTAGACCTTTCATAATTCTTACAAAATAAATAATTTGTAAGGGTTACAAATTATTCTTCTCCACATCTTTAAATGTGGAGAAGATTAACTTTTGTGTATATTAAAACTGGACGTTTTATCTCATGAAAACCTAAACTTCCAAACCATTGATTAAGAAAATAAAAATTATACACAACCTAAAACAAACAAACAAAAAAACTTGTTCTTTTGCTTTGTTCAGTATAATCTGCTAAAATTACAAACTGATCTATTCAATTATATCAGTTCCACTAGAGTTCTGCTGTGTCATTGAATTACCCTTTGCAAACATTTATGCAAAACATGGTAGAAATAAATCTTTGTGGTAATAACAGTGACATTTATCAAGCTCATTACTATTATCTATGAAACTGATATATGCACAAAAACTGCTTCATTATCTGCCATCTTTGTTCATTATCTAATTAAAATGATGAAGTCTGAATGTACCGACATGTAATCTCGTCCCGCATCAACTGTTTCCAATGTTTCTACAGATTCCAGAGGAGCCAACAGAGACATCTACTGTATGTCCGCCTTTGTAATCTGCTACTTTAAAGGCTTCTCCGGTGTGAGCTATCAAGCGGCTGCTGCATTCACCTCCACAAGCCTCCCTCCCAGATCACTGCTGACCTGGGAGGCGATCAACCAAGTCTTGATTAATGTGTGCCCAAGCTTTCGCCGAGGCAATCACAGAAAGCTGGGTCAAACAGCAGCAAAGAGGACACTCAGCAATCATCCCTTATTGCATCAATAACCTCAGTCATCGATTAATCAGCATTAAAATTTTAAGAGGGGAAACATGCCTTAACTGTTATGCATCTGTATTGTATATGCCCCACTTTCTTTTGAGAAAAGCCTTTTTTCCAGATTTGAGAGCTACTCAGATCGTAGGCCTGTAGTGTTGAGGAACATGGTGATCAGCATGCACAGAGGCAGGCTGGGACTGATGACTTAAAAAAGTGAATCTCTAGTAAGAAGCACAATACTTAAATTGATTTTGTCACTTGATGTTGCGACGGCACAGCACAGATTTCCCCCCTTTTAACTCTCCAGGGAAATGTTACGGGTCATTTGGTCTGACAAAGAGAGGCTTGTCTTTGCCTAAATGGTGCAGTGATGGTGGTGAAGGTGCTGGTGCATCTCAGGCAAGGAGGAAAAGATTGCCCTCATCAATCTAATGCCTCTCCTCCTGAGGTAATCATTTCCGCAGAGCAACATGGCATCTCATTAGGGTGATTCGCTCCCGGTGTCAGTCTGCATCAAACACCTTCACAACAAAAAAATCTGCTGATAGAAAAAAAAAAAACACACTTTGATGATTGCACAAACCGATGGCACAAGTTTCCTCATTATTATTATTTTATATTCCTAAGCAGCATTCCATTTTGTTAGTCCCCTGAATGTTCTGTATGGGATTCTAATGACTACAGATAAACCGATTTGTTCATGCACAATTCAGTTTATATGGTTACACTGCTCCCTGTGGACATGCATAGGTCACAATGACTGAATGCCTCTGTAAAGGTACGTCACAGAAAATATGAGAAATAAAGTCAAACTATTAATGGGAATGTATCTAATTACTTTGGGTGTGTTATTTATTTTTTTATGAATAGATATGTGATGTGTCTATCTTGCATAGCCCTTGAATAGCTCTATAAAATAATGTGAATCTGTTGCCTGTCTAGACCCCATATCTTTAAGTAATATCTTGATGGTCTGCTTTGCATCCTGAATTAGCACAACTCTAAAGGTAATATTGCCAACTAACAGGCAGAAGCAATTTAGCTAGTCATGCATAAGATATATTGTAGATTGTAAATATGATACTATTTTCAGAATTTTTTTGAAAAGGCAAATATTACAATTTTAATTATATTTACAATGTGCTTTCTTAGAAACAATACAGCAGGCATCAAAAAACCGAGGGCACTGAGGTCAAAATTTTTGCGCATGTGAGCTAGAAATGTATGTCATTATTTTAAGGGTGGTGAGAAAAGATCTAACAAAATATTTCCACTCTAATGCTTCAAATGATTTAGCCAAACTCCACCAAACTAACAATAAAACTGCATTTCCATAACCAAAGATGCTAGAGAAAATGAGAAGCTAAAAGTCACAAAAAAAACCAAATCCTCACTCGTTGTAATTTTGTTGCTATATTTAGGGAGAATTAGAGCAACTAAAGACAAATCTACCAACTGTTCTGGTGTTAGTTCAGCAACTCTGGTGTGCGTCATTCATAGCTATTTAAACTAACAGAGGGTAAAGGTGTGGGCCCATCCTATGTACCAAAACACTCACAGATGGCCCAGTCCTTGCGCAGGAGTCCCTACCAGCTGCAATCAGAGCAGGAGATGTGCATCCAGAATGCAAATGAATAGTGCATGAGCTAAGCTTCTGTTAGCTGGATTGTTGTTGCTGCTCTTCAATGGGCCATAGGATTAAAACCAAACCTAAGTACTTAAGAAAATTAAACTAAGAAACCAAAGAAAAAGTTCCCCCTCCAAAAAAAGCTCGGTAATTGTTGGAGTGCCTCTTTTAGCTCACTCTTGCTGATCCAATTTCCAGACGAAGAACATTGATTAGAAAAAGTTCCAAACCTATTTAGCGTCTTCTAGTGTATTTTTATACTCACTTTTTGCCTCTGCCACAATGTTATTCTAAATCTCTTCCTTATAGTATCCATTACAATTATATGGCTAGTTATGAATATAGCATTTTTTTACAAGACATAATGGTATGAACATAAATTGTCTTCTTAAAATTCTACAATTTTCTAGGATATTTTATAATGCATATGTACAAGGATATTCTCCACAGAAAATTGACATTTAATACCTTCCTTTTCCAGTGTGTAATATTCTATAGAAGTGTTTAGGAACCCCTAAATTCAACATTTAAATTGATGATCTGAGACATAATGGTAAAATATAAAATACAGAAAATATTGTTAATGTTCCGTACAATCTGTACCCCTCGACAAGAACCAGAATATAACAGCTCTCTGTTCTGAACAAAGTGTTTACGTTTTGAGATTTGAGAATGCTATGCTGCAAAAATGAAGTGAACAAAGCATGAGGGATACAAAAAGCCTAATTTTCCAAGCTTTATTTCGTTATCTGGGACATCAGTTTGCAAATCTGCAGGCCTGTGTATTTATGTGAACAAAGCTGTGCAAAATGTATGTAATGCTATCATTTACTTGTAAGTCTACTAACGCAAGGTACCACAGCACAGCATGTGTTCTATCACTACCAAACACAACCTGTTAAATGACCTATGCTCCAGCATCAGATGAAGTCCAACACACCTTGTTCCAGTTCCATGCTTCACTAACATCTCACTTCTCTGTTTCTCAGGCAAGCCTGAGGTGATAAATGAAATGAGGGCTGGCATGTTCGCTGGACATTTTAATTAGCTAGTCTTTAATTCAACCTGACCCTCTTTCAACTTTGATCAGCAGGCGAGAGCTCTGATAAAGACCTGTCGCTCACATGCAAACACGGGAGTAATTCAACGGTAAATTGTCTTCTCACCATTCACAGATGCTCTCTACCTGTGCTGTCAGGGGAAAGAAGTTCATGCCTCAGTGAAAACTAAAAGCCCAGTGAGAATGGAAATATGCCACGTGAGCTGTGTTCATTCATCCCATCTCTTCCTTCATTACAGTATGGAATGGGAATGAGCTGAGAACAAATGCATTCTTTGAATATTTTGAATTAATTTAAATGAATGTTTTTATAGCGCTACTGTATGTTTAAAGGCAAGTCTTGTATTCAGCCCCAAATGGCATTACTCTTGTGCACCATAGAAACCAAACATGAAGTAAAACAACAGAAGTAAAACTTTCTCTCTGTGATCTTTTCATAGAACTGATAACTATAACTATGACATGTACATGTGGGACATATTGTAATTCAGACACAATTACTCAGGGAGTACAAATATCATAATACACAAGTAAAAAGTTTATACTTCTAAATCAGCTTCAGCCTCGCCTATCGTAATTTAAATGTGTGACAAAAAGCTTTGTACAACACAAAAGATCAAAACAGACTAGATCCTTCTAAGAAGGATCTCTAAATTATGTTGAAAATGTATGCATTTAGGATCTAGATAGCTAGAAGATCTTAGATTGCCTTTAGACCCACTATGAAGGGAAAAAAAGGTGTTCAATATGGGAAAAGAAATTCAATTTAATGATGTCAAAAAAGGAGTTAAAGACTCAAACTCCAGTGCAAAATGAATTGAGATAAAACCCAGATTTGAGTCCAACTCAACTGAGGTCAGATGAGTCACACAAACTAATCTGAAGACAAAGAACAAAAGCTGCTTAAATACAGGTCACACCGGGGAGATACAACATGCAAAGGAAGAAAATGTTGAAAATGAGCAAAAACAGCATAAAATGAGCAATGACTAACAGTGGTCAACTTTAACAAATAAAATTCCCACACTGTATAAAGTGTGGGAATTCCCACCCACACTGTATATAGCATTACTTTTTCTCGGTCGGCCACAGAACAGTTTTTCCTCAGAACATCAACTTCTTGTGATGGTTTATCAACATAAACAACATAGCCTTTTCTCTCACCCCTAGTGACTGGTTTCACCCTACTGCATATTCTCTTCTAACTGGTTGATAAAAACATGTTTTTAGTTGCTTTTTGTCAAAGGATCGCTTCAGGTTTTCTTCACTCATGAGTGGATACCCAGTTCCTTCCTACCTGCCTGAACTTGGCCATGTTCCAACTCATTATCATTATATTAGCCAGGCAAAGTGAGCCATCTATCAGGAGGCACCAGCAACAGCATCCAGTCTGGGTGTGATCAGGAATGTGTTTTTTCTTGCAATTTTTTAAAAGGACCGGTAGGTGTTCACCAAAGCTAAAACAATACCATCCTTCACCACACACCACTGGATCCAGCTGTTCTCCATCTTCTCCTCCGGCTATTGCCCTTCATTCTTGTGTTCTGAAAGATGCTGTGACCACTTCACCCAGCATAGTCATTCATCAACTTCTTTCTCTACTTTACAGTTTCAAAGAGCTGAAGTATCATATATCTCTTTCCTTTCCCTCAGTTCCTCTCACTAAAACCTCAGCTGGTCTCATTCTCTGAGTTTCTGAGCCCATCCTTCTCTACTTGCTATTATCTCCCCATTTTTCCACATCCTCTTTTGCTGCTCCGCATAGTGGGTGGTCTTTAATTTTTGTCCCCTCAGGTCTTCTTTTCTTCTTTATCTATAATTCTCCCCTTGAAAACCATCCATCTTTCTGTCCAATTCTAAACCTCTAATTCTAGAAACCTGTGCCTGAGAAAAATATTCATTGCCACTGAACAGCCACTACATTCACCCACAGAATAGCAAGACATGGCCACTGACTCAAAGAAACATGTCCAGAAGAAACTCCCCCCCCAAAATAACATCAGAAACATCAGTGATTGCAGTAGATTTGTGCTGAACAGCCTAGCAATACATATTATACTTGCAGGACTAGACACCTGCAGAGGATGTGCTCATTCATATACAACTACTGTATAAAATGTGTTGGTGGGAACTTAAGGAGGGCTGGATTTTCTAGGTACACACTTTTAGCACCACTGTAGGCTTTTTGGTCATTGACAGAGGGGTACCATCAAATTTGTCCACATTTGTACTTGTATTGTTGTAATAAATCTTATCAGTCTCTACCAGTCTGTAAATGATCACTATGAATGACTAAGCTACTGTGTGGAATCGAATGATGTTTAAACAAAATATATTTATTTTGAGAATCAAATTATTTAAATTTAAAAAATCAAAACAAAAACTAAAACATATATATATATATATAAAACAAGCAACTAATTAAGGTTTATATCCAAAAGAACCAAGGAATGAATGTTCTGCCTAAATGCATACATTTTGAACATAATTTAGATTTCCTATCATATGAGCTAATTTTAAAGAAAAGGTTTTGCATAGGAAAAAGAGATGATGTCACAGTTGGACACTTTTGGTCCACTGGCCTCCCACTGAACACCAATGGTAAACTTGAAAAGAGGGCCCCTTTGTTTTGTCTGAAATGAACCTGTTGCCTGACCTCTTTTTGGGAACCAGATTTGGAGCTCAGCAGTTGCAGTTGTCACAATCCCATGTCTGGGGCTGCCAGCAGCCAGTATCTTGACACACAGCTGTTGTTTGTCCACGAAGGTCACTCTCACACTGCCTGGCGCTCTAACTACTGCCCTTTGAATGTCTCAGTGGTTCCTCCCTTGGACGATGTAAGCAGTCCAAACAGACGCATCCTCTGAACAAAATGTATTACTCTTTATGGCAAGCTAAATAAAACTGAGGGCCAACTTTGTTTGAAGCTGTCAGTTCATAACGAACAGACTCATCTATAAGTCTGAATGGATCATAAAAATCCTCCCTTTGTGAAGTCATCTGGTGCTGATAACATTAACAAGAAAATATAAGAAAGAGAGTCACATCGCCTCAACCAGCCACTGAATTATGAACAGAAACTGTTACTGTCCGGTCGGACATAAACAGTTCCACTTTTTTTTTTATTTTACCCCTCCAGGGGTCTTTTGTGGGCTCTAGTGTCCCTTAAATGACAGTGGGCTGACAGGAAACAGGGAAGGAGAGGGGGGAAGACATGAGGCAAATGTCGTCGGGTCCGGGAGTCGAACCCGTGACGGCCGCGTCGAGGACTGAAGGCCTCCAAATATGGGTCGCGCTAACCACTACGCCACCACGGCACGCCCACACAGTTCCATATTTTACAAATATTAAACGGAAAAATGCTTTTGTTTATCAGTCAACGGTGAAAGTAGACATCAAAGGTTTATAACATGTACTTTTATTCTGTTTGTGTAAGTGTGTTTGCAAACAAATATGTTGTGATGTCTGATAAATTTCTGACATGTTCTGACAAAGTCTTATTGTCAAGACAAGATATTAAGATGATGTAAGCTCACTCTAATCTTCAATGTTTAAGACATGCATTGAAATATTCCAAGTAAAAAAAAAAGAGGAATACTTCAATTCAAGAATAAACTAAACTATCACGGAAATGTTTGTTATATTAAGAATCTTTCGCTGACATGAATTGTCAGGGTTTAAATAAACAGTTTAGAGCGTAACAATGCAGCAAAGTCATGAAAACATGTCCTATAAGTTTTAGAAAACAAAATCTGTGGGATCAGAAACTCTTGAGCTTTATCAAAAGCTATGATGAAGGTTATTTTGGACACAGAACAGTGAAAAGTATGTGTATGAGTGAGTATGTAGACTAGAAAAGTCAGATTTCTATTGACAGGTCAACTAATAGTAGTTCTTAAGGCTTTGGATTTTAATGAGGGGTAAAGTTCAAAGGGGACTGAATACAAATGCATTCTGCACTCTTGAGGTGTTTGTTGAAAACATTCAAAACCAAGGTATTTTTTCCTTTCGGGATGAAGGTTCTTAGTGCAAAAAGCACTGGAACATTTTAAAGATGTCACCTTTTTTACCTTCAAGTGAATGAAAGCCTTTAATCTTGTATGTTCAGACAAATATACCTCTTCGTCCACATTCAATGCAAAACAAAAACAGATAAACCTTTTGAGCAAGCAAAACAAACAATTCAAGCATGACTCTATATACGATTTGTTAAACAAATCATTTTGCTGCTTTCTGGTCGGTTTTATTTTTATTTATTTATTTTTTTTCCCAGAAAGCAGATGACAGAGCCATCTATTACATGACCCAAAGCTCTATACATCTGTCATACTACAGACTGAAAATCAGCAGGCCAGATGCTGCCACTGATTATAAACAGAAAAGCACCAAAGGCACCCTGGTCTGTAGCCATTTGTTATTCGGTTGTATTGTATATCAAGCTGTTTGGGATGAAAGCAAATTTTACACATATAACCAGGTATCTATTTCATTAATGCAATTGTGAATATAATAGGTTTATCAGTTATTTTCTAAAATCTCAACCCAACAGTGACTGTCTTTAATCTGTTTAGTCTGAGCTACTTTGTAAATTATGCCTCAGAGTTTTGCTTATTTTGTCTCTCTGACTGTTTTGCATGTATATTGAAAAGAGTTTTGGGTATAAAATCATTTGTTACTCCTTGTCCCCTGCCTATGCTTGTACATCTGGTTTTGCCTCTGATTTAATTTTCCAGTAGAGTTGTCAGACATGTGCAAGGGCTTGTCTGCCACATGGTGTAGAGCAATGAACTATTTCTGTTCTGCCATAGTCACACAGTATCATCACCATTTGCTGCATAAATATTGAAGCTACTATTTAAACAGTTCTGATCAAACACGAGTCAATCAAACAGCGCAGAGGGTACAGACGGAGGGTGTTTGCGTAAAAGAGGCATAAAACAAAACACAGCAAAAAAAAAAATTAAACAGCTCAAACTGATTCTGAAACTGGTGCATCATGCAGGAAAAATCGAGGAATGTAACCATTTGATCATCTTTAAGGTCTGTGTTGCCTCTATGTATCTGTTGCTGCACATACAGTACAGACCAAAAGTTTGGACACACCTTCTAATTCAATGGGTTTTCTTTATTTTCATGACTATCTATAAGGCAAGAAATCCCACTTATTAACCTGACAGGGCAGGTTGACCTATGAAGTGAAAACCATTTCAGGTGACGACCTCTTGAAGCTCATCAAGAAAATGCAGAGTGTGTGCAAAGCAGCAATCACAGCAAAAGGTTGCTACTTTGAAGAAACTAGAATATAAGGGGTATTTTCAGTTGTTTTACACTTTTTTGTTTAGTGCATATTTTCACATGTGTTATTCATAGTTTTGATGCCTTCAGTTTGAATCTAAAATGTCAATAGTCATGAAAATAAAGGAAACTCTTTGAATTAAAAGGTGTGTCCAAACTTTTGGTCTGTACTGTATATATTTTTACAACTTGTTGCTCTCAACCACTTTTCCCTCAACTGTAGCTCTCTCTGGAGGACTTTCGTATTTGTTTGTACGATAACAATGCTTTGCAGAAACAACTGGCATGATGCAAACAAACCATCAGTAAGAGGCAATAAAACTCCTAATTAAGCAGTGTTTGCAAAATCCCATCAGACAGTCGGACATTATTGGAGTAAATTATTGTTCTCTGATGAAACTTAAAATCGTTGGACATTTTGACCAACAATTAAAAACGTCTTTAAAAAATACGCAGGGCTGTACACTGACAAATGTAAAAAACACTCTACACCGTATTGTGCTTTTGACTCGCATGTCTGAGAGTGTTGTGACCAAAATTTTCAGTAGTTGTGTTGGTGTTGGAGCGGAGATTCTAGGTTACAGATGAGAGCCGAATCATTTCGCATTTAAATCTGTCTATAAGGTACAGCTTTCCTCAACTGGTCTGTATTTCTGTCAGCTGCTCGACTTCACACTCTGCGCCGCATCCAAGCTGAGCGGATTGTAGCGTAGAGGTGGAAGCGAAGCAGAACAAGCCACCGCTGCTCCTCTCATAATAAAATGCAAGCAAACATATTGCAGAGCTCTGTGCAGCAGATTCTGGAGCGGTTAAGGGGAAAAGCTAACCAGTCCTGATCACATTAACAGTCAATGCTGTGTGGTGGCGCACAGAGTAGCCGCTTCTTGGACTTCAGCTATGGAGAGATTTTTCAGCAGCAGAAAAAAATTAGATGTTAATGTTCATCTTAAATGCTTCCTTAAGAATGCTGAGCAGGGCTGTCTGTGTACAGGAAGATTTTAAAGAGGGATAAATGGAGGCCAAAGATGATCTTGGCGTGTCACCTCTAAATAAAAAACCCAGGTAAGAAGCAGGAGAGCAAGCAGACCTGGGATACAAAGTAAGTTGCAGACATTGGACTGAAGGTCATGAAGGTCAAAGGCTGACATAAATATACATAAATAAAACACAACCTTCTTCTAGTTGGAGCTCTTTATCTTCCTTCTTATGTTATTTATTAAAAATATTATCCACATAAGACTTTCTCATCAGTGGTATAGGGTGACCTAATCTGAGGTGCATATAGTATATTTATCAAAATAATTTCACATCTGCCAGTTTGCCAAGCGTAGCTCAAAACCTTTTGCCACCATTGATTTAAGGTACAAAATACACAAAGATAAAAGAAACGCAATAAATGATCACAAAAAGAAAATCAATGATGCTTGTTAGGAAGAAACACTGTTGGAATGTCTTGTCTTGTGTTTCCCCCATTTAATAATGTATCTCCTAATATTCAAAAGTACACAGAAGCCAAAGTGACAATGTTAACAATGTACTGACCGCACCTTTGATATATTTTTATTGAGAAAGTCCTGCTGAATAACTTCTCAGGGTAGCTAGTGATCTTTGTGTTTTCAAATTAATGTTTCCGGGGCTTTGACATATAACGCAAAAAAAAGAAAAAATTTCTGCCATGCATCATGGTCAAGAAATGATCTAGAAAAAGTTCTTAGCTAAAAACGGTTACGTTTAATAATTTTATGAGTACCATAAAACATGTAGAAGGAAGAAGAAAAAAGGAATGTCAATGTTTTTCTTCAGAGTTTAAACATTTATCTCATGCCTTTTGGTTGGTTTCAGAACCTTCACCAGTGTCTCAATATAAAGATTGTGCTCGCCATAATCAGTAACAAGTTCAAGGTTAATACTTAAGAGGCACATAAAGGTAAAACAAAACATAATAATACACTTTTATATATTTACATTTTATACTGTCAAAGACAGACCTGTGGCCTATTGTCAAAAAAAGTTTTCTTGTATTTTTCATTAGAACAACTGATAATTGTAGGGCTAAAGAGCATAATTATGTACAGAAGCAACTATGATTAAAAACGTTACAGTTTACTGGTTTGAAAAAGTAAAAATTATTAGCTTTACTGTAGTAGATTTCAATTCCTCTTTATTTTGTCCCCC
Organism: Xiphophorus maculatus; assembly: GCF_002775205.1. Lineage (NCBI taxonomy): Eukaryota > Metazoa > Chordata > Actinopteri > Cyprinodontiformes > Poeciliidae > Xiphophorus > Xiphophorus maculatus. Next base: position 21,265,052 of record NC_036460.1, read on the forward strand.
TTTAGCAACTGGTCAAAACCCAGGCCGCACAGAGAGCCAGATGGCAGAAAGGCTGGGATGGGATTCTCAAGCATTTCCAGTTAAGTCTTGCATTGGCCTCACAAATATTGCTACTGTCTGCCAGAGCCCTTGTACCTGTCTGCCTCAGTAATCTGCCAGGGAGCAGACAAATATCAGTGGGTCTTATCTCTACTTTTCAGGTGCAGCGGAGAAAGAAAGAGGAAAAAGACCCAGAAGCAACAAAGACAGGAGCAGCCTGAGGGGAAAATAAAGTTAATTAAGTATTTTCTTATTCATAAATCTATAACACAGACATGCAACTTACTCTGAAAAGGCTGAGTTCACCAGATATGTGCTGCTTGGCTTTTGTTAAGCAAGTGAAAAACCCTACAGAGAGGGGTGAGAGAGACAACAAGGAAGGCCAGTGAAGATTACTTTAACATTTCCAATAAGGCTCAGCAGCCGGATTTACACAGACACAATCAAGAATGTTCAGGTTGATGCATGCCAAGAGGCTACAGTGCACCATCTGCATCACAGTGATATTCAACACCAAAATCTTATGCAAGATTGCACATGTGGGCAATGAAACTGAAACGGCCTCTTCAAATCACTTTCCCCGAGCCAAAGTCAGCAAAAAGTCACATTTTGTCGGTAGTAGATTTCACAGGGTGCTGATGCCTTGGAGAATTTCACCGCCTCTAAAGCGTAGTGTGTGTTCTGGCATTTTTATTCATGTGGAAACTGGGGCCGCACAGTGGTTTTAAAAACATGAAAAGTGTTTTGCCCCGTGTGTGAATATAAATGTGGCTGTACCGCTACCAGATCACATGGGCGTTGGTAATATGATTTCAGCCAACCCGTCGCTGTGGAGTGTGTGCACGTTGTGGTAAGGCCTCATGCGGTGCAGAGGTTTCTTTTTTCCCCCCACAACTATTAAAAGGCTCAACACACACTCTCTCCAGTAAGAAATGGAATCAGTTTGCTTTATCAACTAAAAGATTTCTCCTAAATTTATTAATTTAACACACTTTCACTATATTCTAAAAATATGCATGCGTTATTTATTTATTTGTACTTTTTTTTTTTTGATTAAATGTTTGCTAGGACTAAACAGTTGTTTGTGCTTTGTGATTTTCGTCCTGTAGCCACAAAGGAGGAACTTCCATATCACTGCATTTCAGTCCTGAAAACAGTCAGTCGGTATAAAGACAAATCTTTGTCCTCACTTTTTTGTAAAAGAAAAAGGAAGAAAGAAAAAAGAAGAATACATGCGTTTCAGTAGGTTTCCTGCGGCTTCTTTTTTTTTTTGGCAAAAGAAGAAGGGCAGAGAATCAGAGAGGAATTCCAGCTAGAGAAGGACAATGTCAAGTCATAGTTTGTGAAATTGTTGCCTGTTTTTGTGCAGTTGCTATGTATTGTAAAGGGTTTTACTCCAGGCTATGCAAAGCATTGTCGTGTGGATTTTTTTCCTGCTGACTGAAGCCTACCACACACAACAGTTTGCATGTTTATTACGTCCTTAAAGAAAGAAATTAACTCGCTCTTTTGGAAAGCGCTATTGATTATGCACTTAGGAGAGATGAAAAGGAGTAATCCCACCTCAGGAAGCTTTTCCAGAACCTGGGATATTTTTCTGGGGTCAATCTTTACCTCATTCTCACTTCATCTACCATGGTATAAACAGATCATCAGGGTAGAAATGATTCCAGTTTGAACTCGTATATAGTTTGTTTTTTTCACAAACTTTAACTGGGCTAGATTTTGAACCAGGATGTCCATTGTTTTCATCTGGGGAGAACATAATAAATCCTTTAGTCAAGGTAATATTTTAGGTTTATAAACTGTTCATGTAAGACTGCATTATTCTATCATTTTGAGTTAGAAATTAATGAAACATGCCAATATTGCTACATGTATACGTGCAATGCGCTTTGAGAAAACATGTGGCTTAATTTTATAACCATCTCTCAAATTTCTTCCTTTTCTCAGAGTTTGAAAATATTTTTATGTTGTTCCAGAGCGTAATCTGACATTGTTGGTGTGAAACAGTGGCTTGTGAACCTGATCAGACCTTCTGTTTATCTCTATTATGGCAAAAAAGAGAGAAAAAAACAGCAAAGGCAAAAGACTGCAGCCTTGAAACAAATTCAAAACGCATAATTACAGCTTTTCTTAGAGTTTGGAATGATTTTACAGAAGTTACAAAAACACCGTTAAAGACTCATTGGGCATCCTTGACTTTAAAAAAAAAAATTAAAGGAGTTTGTAGCCAAAATTAGACAATATTAAAAGAAAAACCTAAGGTTACCCAATCTTCAAAGTTATTAAGAATTGTGTGAGTGGCAAAAGTAAAAAAAAAAACAACCACACATGTATGGATATATATTACAAGGACGGATAGTGTGAGCAAAGGAATGTTCAGGAAATGTCTCCCCTTTAACGAAGACAGTATCGAATAATAGTTCGAGAAAAGCTTTTATCATTTCACGATTTATTAAATAAAAGAATTGTTCTGATGAAAGAAAGCTCACCATAATTTATCAGTACATTTTCTATTAGGCTAATTAGGATGAGGTATTCTCATAACAGAAGACGAACAGATTCGCTTTCAGAAAAGTTTTTCTTCAATCACTTAATTACAGAGAAAGATTTAAGTGAGGAAAAGATGTACTTTGCATGCACCTGTCACCTTTTCGTTATTAACCCTCATTACATTGCCTCATCTGTGAGGCAATGTCAGATTTTCTTCAAATTGCTCAGAATTGCTTTTGCAGGAATCCTTCCAGGAGTTGTGCTCTGGAAGGCTCTCATTTATAGATGGTCTGGTAATGAAGCTAACTAATTAAAGAACAAAAGTGGAGGTGTTTGTTTTTCTTGGCTTGGTTCCTTCTCTAGCCCACAATAGCAACAAGTATTTAGGAATCATTTAGAAAACTGGAGAAGAGGGTGGCAATTCAAAAGTCGATCCTGATGTTTACCAGTGATGATTCACATTGTGGCCATTTCCCACTCAAATTAACCTCTTGAACTGAAAAACGTTCCTTCAGCAGTTTCACCACAAAACAACACAGACAGCTTTGAAAAGCTGCTACCCTAACAGTGGTGCACTACTTTTTGTTTTGAAGAAATGACCTGCAGCTTCAGAAAATAAATTCCCACAGCAGTCAGCTATTAGACTACATAATCCAGATATTTGAACGTTTTTAGGTTGCAATTTATACACAGTTGTGGTTTTTGCTATTGGTTATATCCTCAACTGTCCAGAGCAGTATTAGAAAGAGGGCATAATGAGGGGAACAAAACTTAGGAAGTTGTACTGTAAACAACTTTTCTATCGCTTTAAAGCCTGTGAAGTCTGTTAGACATTGGCACACCCTGTTTGCATCTGAGAACAGGGAAACCGATAGGCCTAGTTGGTGTGGGACTACACTGCATTTTAGTTCAGCATGAGAATTCTGATTATTTCCTGTATTTTGACTGATTTATAGGAATCTAAAAGAGCATAACTTTAGTGTATTATGAAACAACTTCAAATATTAGCTATAGAATCGTCTTTACTGTACAGCCTTCTCAAAAGGAAGACTTAACTTGTCTAAAACTCTTTCACAACATGTACAGTATCTTAAGTAATTGGGTATGAACTCCAGAGAAAAATGTGCAACTCTTTACAGTCCCTTGCCAAACAAACATGTCTTCACTGTTCAGTATTCCCAACGCATGAATAATAGAGCAATGAAAAGAGTAAGCAAGTGTCTCAGCAAGAGCAGTGTTCAGAATGGCCACCAATAGCTGACAAGCCACTGTGCTTTCAAACAAAATGCTGTAAGAAAGCCGATGATCCAAGAAGCATCAACAGCTGCTCTGCCTTTGCTGCAATGCAAAGACAGATTTCTGAAATCTAAATTGGAAAAATTAACTAACACCAAATGAATCTAGAATTAAGAGTCATAAAGTGGCAGGATCGTCTCCAAATCGGTTATGGCTGCAAAACAAGGTAGCTGGAGAAATAACGCTCATTTGCCCTTTTGATGATTTATCCCATTAACCCAGAGATTCACCAGCAAGAATGTTTTAACCTAGTTTCTAATCTAGTTTTTGTTAACCCTCCTATTTTAGCTGAATGTAATTTATCTTGAAAAAGCCCAATATTTTAAGATGACATGACAACAACACTGAATGTTTTTCTATCCCCCCTGCTGTGAGCAGTCATCAATTATTCATGCCAGGAGCGAAGGCATCGTCACGCTGCTACTTAACATAGCAGTCACTGTAAAGACAGCATTTGATATTGTAATGTTTTATGCTACAATGCTACCGGCAACATTGACTCAGCCTCTGACCCTCCTTCCAACAGCTGATAGAAAAGAAAAGATTTTACAGCTGCCAGTAAAAGCGACTTAACTATTCCAACACCAAGACTGAAATTAAAGAGACATTTTGTTACTTAAAATCAGCAGAGCAGTGTTGCAAACATAAAACTGCGATATCCACTGGTTTTAGAGAAAATACAAATTTCTGTAATTAAACAACCCAACTGAATTAATGACAGCAAAACAGAAAATAATAGAAATTCAAATTCGGTACCAGCTCATTAGATCAGAGCAGAGCCATGTTTCATTTGATAAAATACTTATTGCAATTATAGCACAATGTGACCAGGAACGTTATTAAATGATGAATCTTAAGGCAACATGAGTCACATGAGGACTATTCTCAAGAAAGTCAGAGAACAGCTCTGCCAAAATCTGAATAAAATCACTTTTACAAAGAGCCAAATTACTCACCCTTTGTCAACAGAATTAACAACAAGGCACATAATCTTCCTATTTTCCATTAATTATTTTTTTCAGACGAACACAAAGACAAACTCTAATTGTTTATTGATTCCATAGCATTAGTGTGTACTGTATGGTGTGCTGCCTTCGCCATAATTTTGTCAGCCTTCACCATGCAACATCATGCAACCCAGCAAGTTTTTTTATTTATTTATTTTTATTTTTACATTTTATTCCTCCTATTGAAAGATTATCAACCAAACTGTTGCTTTCACAAAACCTGAACAGACTCACTTTCCTCTTCAGGTAATTAAACAACTTTTTGTTCCCTTTTGTAAACAGGTATTTCATCCAAAGGTCAAACATCTATGACTCTGAACACGGACTCCTACGTTTTCCTTAATTTCCTTTGATTTCAGTTTATATCTCGTTGATGCAACTGGGGTTTGTAGTTATAGAAAATTGTGATCAAGACTATTTTGGTCAACAATTCAATGATTATTTATTGAATTTGGAAACAGTGCATTTATTTTTTTTCCTTCCTTTGAGCATTCCCTTAAAATAACAGACAGAGCATTTGTCAAAATGGAGGATCTAACACTAAAAGCCATCAGGTAAAAAACAGTGCTGCCCACCATGAGACGTTTCATACAGAGGGACACCGCTGCTGCTCCTGCTGGTCTCTTTCTGCCATCTTTACTCACACTGATTCTTCAAAACGTGCATTCACTTAAGCACGTAGGTTCTAAATTGTCAATGCCAAAACTTAATATTAACTTAAAATAAATTTATCTTGAATAATTGCGCAACTTACTTACACATAAAATGAAGGCCTCTTCACTTACTACCATCTTCCACACCAAAAGAGCGTTTGTATCACTAAGAGTTGGCAGAGCTTATTTTGGTACATTAACTTATTGAAAAAATTATCCTTTTTATGTGCACTTACACCAGCCAAAGCCAATCAAGCTGAATAATCAACAGTCTGGCCATCAGCCAATTCCTTTGTACATCTCTACACTAATCATCCATTCAATACTTTATAGAATCTGTGAGGGACAGTGTTATTTAAGTGTTTAAATGCTAAAACTCATCTCAGTTTGGTCAATGTCCCCAACAAAAAACAAATCCATGTCTTGAAATTTGCAAAATGCAATGTATATCTGACTTCTGGCTTTCAAGATAAACAGAACGCAGTACGGTTTTATGATTGACTGTCTTTGGCAAAACCTGTAACTGTCTGGTTAGACTCTGACATAATTTCGGTTTATTAAAGCGGATTTGAATTGCATTCTGAAGCAGCAGGAGGAAACCTTATTGCCAATGTTGCTTTAGCAGCACTTTTAATACTCTTAAAACTTTCATTACTTCCTCTCGCATGCATACAGCTGACAGGCGTCAACGTCAAAACCTAAAGTTCACAGATGGCAGGAAGACCTTGTCCTTAAGCTCATTGTTATTCATCAGTTCCTCTCCCCGCTTCATTCTCTTCATGCCGTCATTGAAAAGAACAGGTGAGTGGCTGCTGATTACAAAACATCCGCTCCTACCTTTGATCTCCTGAGATGTGGGGCTTTAATCCATCTTGCAGCACAGAGGGCTGTCTGATCTAGGTGGTTGTGGTAGTCACTTAGCTTCTCGTCATCTCACGTACACATATAGTGCGAGCCAGCACCTGCAGAGGTGTGTGCATATGTACACACAGTCTGGTTTCTTTGAGGTGAGGTGCTGCTCGCAGGATCCCTGTGAAAAGAAAGAAAGTAAGAGATACAAAATTAGAGTCTGAAAAGAACAGAGAATGTTTCATAAAGCACATAGTTGTTGTCCAAGGTTTGGAAATAGTCATTCATTAAAAATGGATCAGTAAGCATGTCCAAGACTTTGACTTGCACTGTAAAAGCATTAATAAATCCCAGCATTCATAAAAAAATATGTCTTAGAGCAACTTATATGACAAACTTTAAAATAAATTGTATAATTCCACATGAATCTTTATAGCTGGAGGCTTGCTATTTCTTGTGCAGCATCTTCTTCCGCTGCCTGATCACTAACGCTGAGGACGGTCGTTTATCAACCACAAAGCAAATTCATGATCTGCCTTGTAAACCAGAGTTTTAAAGTTCACAGTGCTGTGTTGCTGATGGCCTGGTTTTTGTGGCATGTCCCTTACTCAGCCAGATTCCCTTCCTGTTTAAACAGCACATCTAACATTTTTCTTATTGTCACTGCACATTCCTCAGAAAGAGCCTCTGAAACTCATCCTTCATCACAACCCTCAGCGGATGGTATTGCAAGACAGTTTCTACAGAAAATGAGAAAGCAAATGTCACTAACAAGATGAGCATTAATCTCATGTCACTGCAGTTTAATGGCGCCTGAACTCAGCAGAGAATTAAAGTTCTCCCTGGAGATCAACCCTGTCAATTAGCACTGGGGTGAAATCATCAGAAGGCGTGTAGAACCTGCTGCGACACATGTTAAGATTCTCTACACGCATAAAACTCCTATCTTTACCTTCTCACTAAATTAATAAAGGGATCTTCTAACGTGCAAATCTTGAGTCACACATGCTTTGCCCGGGCAGCTTGAAAAATGAGGGAGTGATTGAATCTCGCTTTTAATCTATGAATCATTTGAGTATCTGGCCTGCCAAAATATGAGCACTGATCATCTAAACGACCTCAGATTCATTACTGCATTTCCAAAAGTCGCCAGAAATACACTCACCAGGCATCAAGTAGATTCAATGAACAGCTGTCTGGAAAAGTGAGGGGCACTCAAAAATTGAGATTTAAATAGAAAATACTGAATTATTCATTAATGAGGTTATTAGATGTTTAATTTGGATCATATCGAATCTCAAAAAGAGCACAAACAGGAGGCCACTAGGCTTCCTTTCGTCATTACTTGAAGATGCATTGCCTCAAATGTTAAGGGCCTCTTCTGTTCAAACCAATCAAAAGTTTAAGGTCTAGCATTTTCTGCTGGTCATTGTTTTGAGAAAATCTTACAACCACTAACCATCCTGGACAGAATACTCAGCTGGTACTGCAGAACCAAATACATGTAGCTTATAATTAGAGATGCACCAATCCCTCCATATTTCCCCATGTTCATGAAATACATCACAACTCAGAACTCCCTCAATTTTTAATCTCTGAACAGATCAACTAAGAGCATGTACTCATATCCTGAAATGCTGTCTTAGTTTAACACTTGATTTAATAAGATGCACCACTTCAAAAATATTCCACTTTTTCCTTGTTGGTCAAAATATTTCCCCTAAAGTTTTGGGGATTGAGATGTTTTTAGCACACGTGAGATAACATTTTATACTATGCTTCTTTTTATTTTTAACCATGACCACTGGTCAAACGAGGCCTCTAGTGCTATTGATATTCTCACTTTTGTTGTGACCTTTTGGACAAATAGTCAATAAAAATTTGCTGGTGGAAAAAAATGTTTCATTTCCAGGCCTGTGCTCATCTCATGGTTGAGTCTTCAGGGGAATTATCACATGTGAACTTCTACCACATCGGAATAAAGTGGAAATATAGTTCAGTAGAATTCAATTTAATTTAATCATCCACCCACCCATCCATCCATCCATACCCGCTTGTCATAGCAGGATTGCGGGAAGGCTGCTGCCCATCACCAGCAATCATTGGGTGAAAAGCTGGCTACACCATGGACAGGTCGCCAGTACAGTACAGGGCACATTTTAATAATCCTAAATTTAAATATGATTTTGTTGTTACATTACTCTAAAGCCACTTTCTTATTGTATGTTATATTCAGTGTCAAGAAGAGGATAGGAGTTGTGAAACTTCCTCAAAAACAAAAACACTAGACATTTTGCACATCAGTCCACATATCCATGCCTCTGTTCCTTACTATTAATTTATACATGCCAAACAGTGGCCACGTTGATTTCAGAAGGTAATGTGTGAAAAGTACTACACTGCAAAACCAGAGCACTACCCTTACTGTCCTCAACAGATTGTCTCTTACCCTTAAGATGCAGGTGGGCAGCTGAAACCTGACAAAACGAGCTGGTTCTGTTGTGGCAGTCTAGTTTTCTGTCTGAGGTGTAAAGTGCTCCAGAAAACTGAGTTTGAAGAATGTCTACAGATTCTCAGATGATCTTGCTACATGTGGAGTACATGTGCTATGACATTGCCTTCAGTAAAGACTCAGTTGTCCATCAAAAGCTCTGTACTGACAGCAGTAATGTAATTCAGGACAAAGAAAACGGAAGAATGAAGAAATGTGATGAACAGAAAAAAAATCATTTGACAAGAGCAGCATCAAAAATAGGAATATCTTTTTTCAGTCCTCTCCATATGATCTGCAATGTCTCACTGAAAAAATGAGATGTCAATATTCCAAAACCAAGACATCCCTTTAATATCATATGTATGACAAGATGAGCCAGGCTAATAAAGATAATAAAACACTGGACTCATTGCATGCCAGCACCAAGGAAGCATCAGAGCATCTCTCCCTCCCCTTGGGTGCTTAGATCTCAGTCTGGGTCATCTTCCAACCTGTGCACAAACCCCAAAAATAAATCCTCTCCTCAAAGAGAAGAAGAGAGTCATTGTAACTTCAAAGGAAAATTAGGGATGAAAAAACATCTAAGAAAGAGAGAAGATGGAGGTTCAGTGGTTTGGAAGAGCCTGAACACCATTTCAAAGGAGACTGAAACTGGTGGATGAACGACATGAACTAAGTCCAGATGGCATCAGCTGCAGTTTCCTGAGGTGCTCTGCAGACCAACTGTGTGGCATCATGGGATACATGTTCAACCTGAGCCTGAATCTGGGGAAAGTACCACAACTGCGGAAGACCTCCAGTGTAGTACCAGTACCAAAGACTAAACATCCAAAGAACCTCAGCATCTACAGGCCGGTACCTTGGATTTGATTGCTTCTCAACCATCTACGCCTCGTGGTAAGGTCGTTTTTGGATCCTTTTTACTGGGAAATCTAGTCAAACCTTATATTCTTTTGAAAAAGAGACTGTACTATCCTTTTAGAATAACAACATAAACATCTAGGCATGATTTAGCTTAAAAATTCCTGCTGAAGTAGATGGGAGAAAAATGTTCTGTTCAGAGCACATTTTAATTCAGCTGTAAAATCCACTTGCCTCTAATAAAGATTTTTTTATGGAAAGTGTTTTTCAAAATCATTTATAGTAATACCAGAATAAAACGTTAGATGAAATCAATGTCTCTCTTCTAGGCAGTGTGTATAAAAACAACAAGGAAACTTCAGAAGTGCTGACAAACGTAAACTTGAAGTCATAAAGATATTGTTGCTGACTATTTCCTTCACCATGTTTTGCTCATTGACCCCGTCTTCCTTACGACTTTTCTCTCAATTATTTTATCTTTCTTGGTCTTAGGTTGCAGGTTGCTGCGTGAAAAGCAAAGGCACAGAACTTATTTTCTATAAACATTGCCCAAAGGACTGAAACCGCTATGCACTATGTTTCTGTCCATTAAAATCAATCTTTGTAACTAACATCAGCAGCAACACTGTATTTGGCTAGTCATAAATGCAGTGTCAACACATCAGATTAACTTTATCTTTGCTGTCACAAGGCATCAGAGGAAGGCATTGTGTTCCATGTAATCAAGACTGATAAAGATCTTGAGATTTAATTTACCAAAAACTACAAATAATGAACAAACAATGGTAAATAAACAAAATATCAACTTAAAAGTATTTTTATGAATACATGATTGCTCAGACTCCTGACTTCATTCAAGACTGATCATTGCACAATGAAACCTGCATGACTAAGCATTCATGTTTTTCTAAAAAAAAAATACAACACATTTCATACAGGCATGAAGAACTGTGCAATGCTCGCTTAGTTACTTGCAAAAAAATAAGTATAAAACCTCATGTCAATACTGCAGTTGTATGCTATTAGAACAGAGTGCAATGTCAAAACTGTTGTTAAATGATGTAATGAAAATGATGTGATAGCTTTTTTTCTCACTGCTGTCTTTCTCATAGGTCACCGCAATGTTTTCACTCTGTGACCTTTTAGGTCTTGAACATTCTCATCAGAATCAGGAGCCGGAATCTACTGGTGGATTCCAGCCGACATCTTGCAGAAATTGATTAAATATAGATTAAACAAGGTGTTGGAAGCAGTCCGTCAGAGATTTTGATTGGTTTTCGTCACACAGTTGCTGCACTTCTGATGATGCGAGTCTCCCTTTCCATCATCAGGCAGGCACATAGTCAGCAACGTCACTCATGTAGGATGTGAAGTTAACATAATGCTCAGACAGTAAACATTGAGACTTATCTGACCTAGGAACGTTTTTCTTGTTGAGTCTGTGTAAATTGTATATTCCATTTCCTGCCATTAGCTGAAAGGAGTGGAACCTGGTGTGGTCTTCTGCTCTAGTCCATTTGTGTCATGGTTTAAAGAGTTAGTATTCAACACACCTTCATTAAAACAAATACTTATTTGAGCTACTGTTATCGTTCTATCACCTTGAACGGATAACCTGGTCTCCTCTGACCTTAAAAAGCCAATTTCAATCACATAACAATTGACTGGATGAGTTATATTTTTCAGACCAGTATATTAGTAGCTCCTGAAATATGCCTGTTCAGCGCCAACAACCATGCTGAGCAAAATTTAATTAAACGTCCTTTCTTCCCAGATCTGATGCGGAGTTTGAACTTTGTACCTTATAAAGTGGCCAGTGAATATATTTACATTTCAAGTGATTACTTCCCCCTGATTACATGTGATTGAAATCACATTACTTGAGATCCATTTGTATTACCATTTTTAGTATAGGTGTTCTGACTTTATCCAGGATAAGAAGAAGTTTCCTAACAACAATCTTCCTATATCTGGCCAGATTCATTCAACCACTGTAGCATTATTACCGTTTTGTAGAAAGTGCAACTCTATTTGGGTCTGAAAACAAAAACAGCTACTCAACTAAGTTAAAAACTGAGCATTCAGAGAGCTAATATATCAAATCTTAATGCACAGTGTTGCAAAGGAATATTATCCCACCCAGACTGGAGAGCAACCATTAAAACATGAGGAGAATTAAAGTAACCATTAAGAAAGCAACACACAACACAATGGGACTACAGCTCTTTGCATAATGTCTGAACAGTCTAAAGTCAGCAACATGTAATTTGAGAATGAAAACCCCCAAAATAAATGCTCAGAAGAATCAAATGCTGATGTGTTTACTCATGAAGAAAGACAAATGGCTAATTCAATAAACTGGGTGGCTAAAAAAGCTTCAGTTTCTCTGGGAAACGCTTCCACAAGTTTAGGAGTGTTTATGGGAACCTTTCTTATAGCAGCATATTGATGCTACGAGAATTAATTAATCCCAAAGGTGTTTTGTTGAAATAAGTTCAGGACCTTTGAGGTCTTTAGTGCCATCCCTAAATTTTCCACACAGATTTTAGTGAATGAAACTGCCTTGCAGTTTATATGATTAAGAAGCATTACGTTTATTTTAGTAGAACTAGATTGAAGCATCTAAAATTAGTTATTTGGGTGGGTGAAATGACACTTTTCGCAAACGATGTAGTCATAGTAAGTCAGTAATATTGATTCTCCTGATGTTATTTACAGAATAATGAACATGTGAAAACAGTAAATGTTTTGATGTCATGACGTCACTCGAAAAGGATAATCTTTTACTAATAATATCGGTTACATTTATTCAGCAAGTTGGCTTTTTGACACGTGAGATCTGAGAAAATCTCACATTAAATATAGATTAAACAAGGTGTTGGAAGCACAGAGTTAAAAAGACACAAATGACAGCTGAAAAACAACTCAGTAGATGTACCAAGCTGGCAGAGAGACACTGAAACACTTGCAGCTGTAACTGCTGAGAAAGGTGGCTCTTTTGAGTACTGGATGTGTTGAGCTGATTCCAAATGCATGCCACACTTTACAGATCTTCCATTGCAGAAAAACATTTGGAAAATCACAATTTGTGAGATACTTTGTTGGTTTTTCCCATAAAACCTCATAAAATACATCAATGTTTGCGATTGTAATGTGAGTTTTTCCGAGGAACTAGTTATTCATTATACACACCTTTTGGACACAAAAAGAAATAAAAAACAACAACAAAATGCTCAGCAGTGGATGAGTCTGTGGAGTCGGTGTATAGGCGACACAAGCACACCAAGCAATCACATTAATGAAGTGCTACAAGCAGAGCCAATTAGTAAATTGAATACACCCTTGTTAACTGCTATTAGTATAAAAACACTCCCTATTGCTGCCAATAAAAGACACCTATTTGTTTGAACACGTATTTTGGCCACAAATGATAGCTTAAAGTGTTACACAGTCCATCATTTTGTTGTTGGAAATCTTGTAAAAAAAATTTCTCTGCAAAGGTAAATTATTTTAATTTTCTCTGCTTAAAAAAAAAAAAGAACGCCGAGTGATCTCTGGTGTTTGGCAGTGTGTGAGCTGTTTCTGGCATGGCAAACACTCCACTGCAAGAAAATGTCATGTTGATTGAATAAGTCGCAGTAAGATGGGTGATAATCTTTAAATTACACTGTAAAAACCACCAGACCGGCTTCAGTTAAAAAAATTTAATTGATATGAAGAAATAAGGGATGGGTCAGTAACATAAGTGTTCATTTAAGACTGCGTGATTGATTAGAACAGTACTGAGAAAAAAGTGGCATGATAGACAGAACTTCATATTTCACAGATAACTGAAACGAATTTACTTATTTTTATTCATTGCTAAATTACGAAATAACTGATTTTCTATCGGACATTTATCAAAGCTGTCAACACCAAATTGACTGAAATTTTTTGCAGCATATGCATTTTCTTTTACATAAATGTCTGTTTTATGTGTACGGATGTTTGCGGTTGTATTTATACGTGAAAACATGCATGCACATTGAAGAACGACATAAAATTTTGTCTATGCCTCATAAATAAAAATCACAAGTGCCTAAACTAGATACATATTGCTCTCTGCCTCTAAGCTGTAAAAAGCGGTCCTTTTTAAAAACAGCGTGATAAAAATGCTTTCCTCAACAGGTTTACTCTGATTTAAGCCTCAAAATGTTGTGCAAATTTAGTTGCTGCAGGAATACAACACATGCAAATTGATAACTCATCAAGAAAATCAATGTAACACGCACAGGGTGGTGGAGCTATATGGATTTTTCTGTTCTTGCTTTAGCAAAACCACTACTTCCTGTAGCTGATCGTGAAATAAATACAACTGCAAAACAGCAGCTAAGAATCGCTGCAGGTGAAGTGGGAAATTAGTAAACCGGTGTACGTTTTTCATTACTGTGCATCCAAAAAGCAACAGCAATCCTACTTTTTTACGATTCATTAAAATTATCTTGTACAAGTTTTTAATAATTGACGGATTCCTTCAAAATTGAGGTACATTCTTACATTTTTAGATTGGTGTGTTAAGGGCAAACATGTTTCTCTTATAGATTATTAAAGTATATATATACATATATATATATATTCCAATTTTTGTGAAATATTTTCTGTTAAGAATCAAATATAAAACTGAACACAAAGATAAAACTAGAATTCAAAATGTATTTTAGCAAGCAAAACTTGGAAAACAATTTTGTGTGGACAAAATCCATTCCTTTCAGAGCTGTAGTGTTTATTTTATTTTTTTAAAGAAAATAGGCATGTCTTATAAAATAACATTAAAGCTTAATTAGTCGAAAATTCAAAAGAGGTTTCATTTCCTACATAAATTGCTGTTTTTCATTGAGATTTTGATCAGAGGTTATAAGGACCTAATACCAAACTAGCAATAGCAATAGTTTATAGTTTATGAACTGTATAAGAAATAAACTTTACCTGTTTTATATCTGTGACGATTGCCAAAATCAATTATCTTCACTAAATCCCACATTAATGAGATTCAGAATTTTGCATCAGTTTTCTCCATGTTAATGTTAATTTACATTTCCTCCAATTTTGGTAGAATAACTAAATAACTAGGATTAAAGATTTTGAGTATTTTTTTCTCAACCACAAAAGTTTGTTGGAATTTTTGTAGGCTGCCTCGTTCACTCGTATATTATCTCTTTAACTCCGCCCACAAATTCAGTTTTAATTCAGTTTAAATAGCCACACTTCACAATTAATGTCACGTATGTAAAAGCGTAGAAACTAATTGTGATGTTTCTTTTAAACAGATGCTGAAGGAAGAAGAGATTGATCATTTGAATATACAAAAATAGAAATACATTTGAAGTATGATGCAAATTAGCAGCATTATGTATAATAGGGCAAATTGGTAATTCAACAAATTTACCGTCTCAGACATGTAGATTACTTTAATGATGCTGCTGTTGCTAAACTGGGGCTTTGAAAATAAATGACAGATTTGATTAAAATCCATTCTAGATGATCAGTAGGAGTATTTCTGATTTAGCTTATTTTTTTATCAGATTTTATTCAGACCATGACGGCAAGATGGGGAGAAGATGTTTCCAATACAATTCTTGGTATGTGTTGAATTTGCATCGATGGGCATCTGATGAGCCAGGTGAAGGTTTTTTTCATAATTGTCTAAAAAGGGGTTTCGATTTAACTGAATCTGAACACGGTTGAAGTCCTTCTTGGTCTTGACAAAAAGGACCTTGACATGATGCCAAGAACTTATGACTTCTCAACAGAACCCCACTTCAGGAAATCTAAAATCTCTCTTTAATCGTGACCTCTGTATATAATCTCAAAAGTACATATGTTCTTTTGGCTTGTGCAATGGCCCAAAGTTAAGAGCTGAATCGAATGCACACCACAGGAGACGGCGCAAAGCTGTCAAGCTAGCTGCAAGGCCCACTGAACCCTTCAGAGCTCACAACCTGTCACACTATTTTAAATCCGACATCAGCTACGCTCTTCTCCCATTTTCAGAGGTCACAAAGGGATATCAGAAACATGAAAAATACAGAGACTTAACCAAACCCCCCACCAAATAATTTTTTCTCCAATAACCCACACCGCCATGCATATTTTGTTCTTATCGTTGCTAGTTAATACTTCTGTACGAAGTATGTACTTTTAGGTGACAGATTATGTACTTGTAAACCTTATAACAATCTGTGATCAAAAACCTTGCAACAAATTGACCTCAATAAATGGACACTGACCCATGGGAGAGCTGTAGCCGGACATGATGGAGTGTAAATCTAAAGAAATGGTGACAGGAAACGCATGACTAGACTAAGGTCTGCCAGTCTGGATGGCGGGTTCCTCAGAAAGACATGAAAATTGCAAAGTTTGAGATGCGACAGTGATGGACTGAAAGACGTGGGGGGAGGGGGGGAAGGAAAGATGAACTGCAAAAAAGCAGGCAGTGGGGGCGGGGCATACTGTGAGCTGGAGAGGCTAAGTAAGTGGCAGACTGCCACGTCGGGCATTGCAGGACAGAACAGACTCATTTAGGCGTCTGCAGTCGATGGTGGTGAATGGCAGTAGTGCTTCCTCTGCTGCTAGTTTCAGGGACGTGCCTGGAGTGTAGAGCAGTCTTCTTCCTGTGGCCTGGGGCCTTAAATCGGTTCTGCACTAGACACACCAAAGAGCAGCTGCGCACATTCTTTTTCCCACTGTTTCTCTACCACTCTCTTTCTTCTGGCCAACAAATGCCCTGTTTGCTTAGCATGGCCCTCTTGGTGAGATGTAGGAAAACAATGCAGAGTTTGAACTTGGTGGGATTCAACAAAGCAAAAATAAATAAATAAAATTTTAGAAAGACAGAATTTGAAACAGAGCATCAGGGAGAAATAAAAGTCCATGTGGACTGTAAAAAGGGATCCAGAAAGCATTGTGTTAAAGGTTGGGTATGGAGGTTTCTCACTGAGCTCCAAGTGATGCAATGCTGGAGGCTTACAGAAAAACGGAGATGTACACCTGAGGTAGTTTTGACAAGAAAGGAAGCATTAAATAGAGGCTTATTTTATCCAGACTGGCTAAGTGTTATACTGAGACTAGTAAAGTTAGGCCTTCCCTTTACGCTGTTGCCCTTGCTTCTGTCTAGCGGACGCCCTGCATTACAAAAGCAACATCCCTATGAATCCTGTTGGGCTTTAACCTTACCCGAGGACAGCAAGTGCCCGCTTTTCCAACAGTTGCTCATGGTAATTTATAATGCATGACCTGAAATGTTGCATTCCTCCCTAAGGACACACACACATATATATGCATAATCGACGACAGGTTTTATGAAAGCAGATGGTACACAGCACTACATCCAGAGGGATGCGTTTTGCAAAGAAATCCTGCTGCTGGCAAGGCTGCAAGCCACAGATATTTCACTGGGTTAAAAAAGAGAGAGAGAAAATCTTCCAATATTACATCAAGATTCAAATGCCCTTTTCATACCCATCAACATCAGCAGTTGAGTTATAACCACCACCAAAACCAATCTAGTTGTCACCAAATGAAAATAAAAGACTTGTACTTGTTCAGACCCCTACAGGTACGGCTCTTTCCCATCAATATGCCAAAAAGAGGCTTTGGTGTGGGCTTTTATTGCACACATGCAAAGTAAAGCTTCCTTAATATTACTACAAGTAGTCATCAGTATCTGACGTAATTTAAGCAAGCACAGCTTATTGTTATTATTCAATCTAGGAGAAAGTTTTCAAAATGAAAAACTCAGGAAAGATAAATATATCTGGTTTGACTATCAATTTATCAAAGTCTTCAAAACTGTCTATTCATGGGGACATCATAAAAAACTATTAGAATGTTAGATTTCCAAAAAGCTCTGTGCTGTTACTAATTAGTGTGAGGTGAAATTTGAATGAGTGCTATGGGGGTTTTATATTTTATTCTCATTTGATTGCTCAGACACTTCCTGGTTTTCATTTTGTTGAAAAGCAGCAATTTGTCAGTGATTTTTGAGTCCCATGACCTAAATAACGCTCTTCTTTCATCATTGTACAACATATTTCAAAATGTACCTATTATCTTCACTGATTCATGTTGAGAAATCATAATTAATTCTATTTATTTCACTTTCTTCTCACCTTGTTCGCTGCCATTTGACACCAACTGACAACATTGATGAGATGCTTGACCATGAGGACGAGCTGACAAGGAGAAAGGATGGTTCTTTGAAGATGCATATGAGACTGATCAGTGACTGCAGGGAATTTTAACTGCAGTTTATGCATGTGTAAAAAGATTTGGTGTCAAAAGCCTTGTATGCTTGCTGGGCTGTCCTACTGCAAATCAAATCAACATAATTATGAATGAATGTGCAAAGACACATGTGTGCCTATGCATGTCCCTGTGCCTGTGTGTGGAGGTGTGTGGGGGTGTGTGGAGTGCGCACATGTACTCTAGCAAGTGGCAGCTCAAGGACAAGGACGTTGTGCAGATATGCTCTAAAAGCATATACATTAAAATTGCCTGCGCATATCGAAATGGAAAACAAATTGTGAAAGCGGGGTTGTTTGAGTAGTCAGCGACTAACAGCGATCAGTGCAAATCAACTTTAGAATATCAGTGAGAAATGATCAGGATTTCAAACAAATAGTCGCTCATAGAGTTCCTACAAATATTAATGAAATTACTTCAGACCTTTCCAGACGCAAGAGTCCAAAGTTCTCCGTTCGTTATACTCCTCTTTAAAGATAAAATACTAAAGTTTACCCTTAATTTGATAGATATTTTTGCATTGGCAAGGCTTTAAATATGACACTTACAAGAAACAGAAAAAAGGGAAGAAAGTAAGGAAGGAATAAACAAAGGAGGGAAGGAATGAAGACAGGAAGGTAGGAACTAAGGCAGGAAGGAGGGAAGGAAGGAAGGAAAGAAAAAAGGACACATGCATGAAAGACAGGAAGGACTCACGAAAGCAGGTGAGTTAAATGACAGTAATAAACATTACTTTTGTAGATATGTAAAAGATGGTATAAGTTTATATTTTTCAATGGTTGGCAGTTTTTGACATTTGATATATCCTGTCCAAACCCCAAACGGTTACCACGGGAGATTAAATGATTTCTCAAACATGCACGGAGGAATCAAAGCAAGATGTGGTTTTTTTATATATAAAGCTCAAAAAAGTTGATTTCACATAATAAAGCCCGTTTAAATATTTTCCCGAAATCCCGCTTCTCTACATTAAAACTTTCCAATCTAAAAATATACTAATTTGACTGGCGTTGTGAATAATTGAGCTCTTCAGAGAAGAATATTAATCATGATGTTTTTTCTTCCAAGCACAACAAAAGGGAAACATTATGATTCATAATAGTCTAAAGCTGCTTCCTCAACCTTAAAAGGATCATTGGGTTCCACATTAGAACCACAAACAAAGTTTTACGAAGCTGTCCCTTTCCTGCTATGGCAGCTTAATTATGAGCCACATCTGATTAGTAATGGGATACATTGAGGAGGCAACATTCATAACAAAACACACTTAAATTAGAAAAATAAGACAAAAAAAACTGAGCAAAAATATATTTTTCCTTTTTGTTGCCTTATGTCCCTGCATTTGTCAGAAAGTTCTTTTATAATGCATGTAGACAATAAATAAATAGTTGTGAGACAGGTACATATTAAACTCTCCACATTAATGTTTTGTAATTTCTTTCATATTGCAGAAAGATCAATGATCGCTGTGAGAGACAATATTGCCGATGCTGTAGGGAGCAATATTTCATATATTCATTTAATTTTATCACATTTCCATTAAGTTTAGTGTTTTGGAAAATAACGACTTTTTTCACCACAAACAATCATCTTAATTGGGATTTGGACCTGGAGGCTTAAATTTTATGGCCTAGTCATGATGGCGTTATATTGTGGTAAATGAAAATGTGTTTTAAGTGCAATCACCCAGCTGTTGTTTTGTTCCACTGATGACTGGATTTGTTACATTAGGGTCTGTACTTAATGTGCAACGGAGAATGAGTGATTTGTGTTTTTGACTGCTGAATGAGATAATGAGATCCTTTGATTTAATGGGAAGGATGCAAAATTGGCTCTCCACACTCAAGTACACGCAGAGGAATAAACCAACATAGCAAGCTATGATTTACAAGCGGTGTAGAGAATTTTAGGGTATAGTGAGCTACTTTTCTTTGTTTCTAAGTTTCTCCGCATTCATATAAATATTTTTTATTTAAAAGCAAATGCTGACTGGTTGAAACTGTAAAGTGATTCCTGCAGGGACTCAACAGTAAGCTTTAAAAAAAAAAAAACATCCCTAAATGTGAGGTCTGCTAACTTTAGATTTATTAACCTATAATCATTTAGTCATCCAGTGTTTTTTGCTTATCCAAGATCATGGATTGAGTGTCAGACCTTTTGCTGAACAACAGTAATCCTAATGTTTGAGCTACAATTGCTGCTGAAATGTTTAGTTACAATAAGGTACAAACTGTCTAACTTTTTCACACCTGAAAAAAGGGAGAAAAGGGGAAAAACATTAGCCTTGTTTGTCACCTTCCCAATTACTTAATGAATTTTGACAGTTTGGGGCTGCGCTCGTTTATAGTTGATTCATTTGTAGCTTAGCAGGCAAGATTAAAAATAGTGACCTTGTTTTTGTACAAACATACAGAATAACACACCTGCAAAAAATAATTAGACGCATTTCTTTTGAAAAAGAAATTTCCAGTTTATAAGGAAGAAATGTGATATGAATTTCTGTAAAGAGAAGGAAAAAGAACTGAGGACACTGAAAGTCACATTTTTAAAAAAGGTACAGAATCATATTTAGATTGATATTAGAAAAGGTCCACACATTTACAGCTACATGCATAAGATCTGGATAAGTCAAAGAAATATGGGGATAAAATCTTCTGGTCAGTTGAATTCATGCTGAACCATTTGGACTTTATTGTTCAGCCCAAGTGGGGGAAGAATGGACTGAACCTCTACCCAAAAACACTCAGAGAAATTTGCATTTCATGATGTGGGTATTTTTACAGCATATATTACAGCAATCAATAAAACTCTTGTTTTCAGACAAAGAAAGAAAAACTGCAAGAACGTCTCATAGCTCAGTAGATCTTGGCATTACCTATAAAAGCTTTTGTAGAAATCGATAAATACATTCCTGTGTGTTCCTTGTGTCCCCAAATTTTGTACCCGTAACTTCCTTTGTGGACTAAATTGTTTAATTTTATTATTATAATTATTGCTGTCTATATGCACAGATTGCTGCCAATACCTGGAGTGAATTTCATTACAAGAAAAAATGACATATTTACAGAGAAAACGATGACATACTCAGTTTATTTGAGGTTTATTTTAAGTTTATTAGTCAGACAGATCAGACTAATGACTAATGACAGACATGCAGTGCTCACATATGCACAGACCCTCAGAGTAACACTACAGACAAGAGACAAGGGACTCTTGGTATATGTAGCACTTTGGAAACATCATTTTTATGAAGTACTTGGATTAAAAAAATTATAGCAATTAAATTTACTAACTGACCCACAAAATGTGGCACTTTGGCAGTCTCAAAGCTTTTAATCCTTATTGCAATGCCGAATAAATGAGCTATAGGCTGTGACTCTGCCTAGATAAATGCATATCTACAATGGATAGATGTAGGGATGGATGAATTAATTAACAAATTAATGGGAACTTTCAAAATAAATTGAGTTCAACTTCATTGCCTTCCCATTTGATCTTCTCATGTCCCCTTTTTGTCAAACCCATCGTTTCATGACAGCCATCCTCCCTCCTATAGCCTCTCAGTAATTTGATCAACTAAGTTACATAACATCTGCCAGTAAATGTCTTACTTCTTAGAAAACAAAGTCTGAATTCCCAGAGAACACCTGTAGGTCAAACGTACCATAAAATGCTTTTAAGTATAATACGCAAAAAAAACAAAAAAACAATTTGTGTTAAAGTATAAATCTATATTCTTCTTTTGTGAAAAAGAACCACCCAAAATGCATTTGAGGGCATTTTCATTTGTAACATTTCTTTAGCAAACCCTGAAAAGAAGGTTGTGCACAAATTGCTAACAGTAAACCAACAGAGTTGTAAAATATTCCTTACGTCTTAAAAGCATCCGACTCATTCAGCCGACAATGTCGAAGCTGTGTTTAATATCCACAGTGACACAGAGCATGAAAAAGGCCAACAGCATAGAGAATCAATAACGTGGAACCAGGCATCAAGGATAAATTTGATGAACAAGTGATAAAGAGATTGAATATTGAGTGCTCTGAATACAGAATAAAGACAGGCTGCAGCATCGACTGTAGTCAATATCATCTTAAATGTTGGAAAGCCAAGGAAAAACTTAATAACAGAGACAAATTTGGTGAAAAAGTTCTGGAATAAATAATTATCACCTGTTGTCTAAAAGTATCCACAATCTAACTTGTGAATTCATTCTCTTTAAACATAAAAATGTAATATTTTAGCAAAAAAACAACAATTGAATGGATGAAGTTTGTTTCCACGTGGAAACGCCTCTCTGACAGTCAGCTTGTGCTGCTCTTGTTCTGAGACATGAGAAGAATACAGTATTCAACAGCTTTCCAAATTAAAGTAGGGCTTTCTCTATCATCACCCTCTGCCAGACAGTCATCCCTGGATTTAGCCATAGGACAAGGCAGATTTAAGGCCACCGTTAGACCAGCCACACACTGGGCCTCCCAGTGATTTCACCTCAGGGCACGTAGTGATTTTACCACCAAGCTTTTTCCCTCCTCATGTTCACCTTCTTGCCTAAAGAATTGCACAAAGTGCAACAACAGTCCTAAAAGTTCAATAACCGTTGAGTCTCAACTCAATTATGGGATTTTTTAATGCACTGCCATCAAGAAATTAAAATAATTAGGACAGTTTGTCATTATTATATGGCACAGACTTAGAAATAAAGAAAAAAATCCACTCCCAATGCTTACAGGAAATTGGTTGTCCATATATGGCAACTGTGCTTCATCAGATGACATTCTGCTAACTGGTATTTAATGATCAACTAATTTTGTCTCTATTGTATTGGAATTATAATTGATTTGGTCTGTATGTTATTGGATCTGGACCTGACTGTATGATTAGACTAGAGATGTGCTGATCGATCGGCCACCGATCATAATCGACCGATTACCGTGAAAAAGTGTATGATCGGTGATCGCCGATCACTGTCTCTTGTTGCCGATCACCAAAAAAAATCACCTGCATCTCATTTCGCAGCCTGCATGTGCAACTCATCTCCTCTTTCCTTCACACGGCGCAAGCGCGCAGCAACAAATCCTAAACGATGTGGTGAGTAACTATTACGCTCTGACAGAGAATGGGAAAGTTTGCGTGTTCCACCGAAGAAATACCTCGGGGGTGAAGCACGTCAAAATGCATCAACACAACGAATCTAATATGACGTTCCAAAAGCAAACATTGGACGGAGTTTGGCTACATCGAGGCTCACTGCAGGCAAAAAAAAAAAGACATCCGGAGCGGCCAGATAGCAGGTAAAGTAGCACACAACTACCAACACTCATCCGGATTAGCATCACGGTCAGAAAGCTAAACAAATAACCCGAAAAATAATTTAAGTCAACGAGCTGGCAGTGTAAGACACTGGTTCTGCTCCCGCTGTTGGACCGTCGCTACTGGTAGTAATATTTCACAGACTTCGCTCCACCCGCAGTGAACTCTCACACTGAACGTCTGCTTAAAGCTGCAACAGGCAACTTAAACAAAGATTTTACATATGTATTAAAACTTTCACTATGTAATAACATGACATAGATAATCTCTGAAAAAAATAATCGACCCCTCCCTGTGTTCTGCAGAATTACTCCACTCAGTCACAACCAGCCAATCAGAACCAGCATTAATCAGCTAGCCGTGCTCTCAGGAAGTTCTGATTCAGTAATTCAGTATTGTTTATTTTGATGCAACTTGCATTTGACTCTGAATGAATATTTGCTTTTTTCTTGTCATTATTTGATATAGGCAGTGTTGTGAGATTTATTTGACTTATGCATAATTTATGGTACTGAGGACCTACTGTTAAATATTATTTTACTGATTGCAGGTTTTTCAGTTGTCCTTTTGACTGAATAGCTGCTGTATTGTGCCTGCAATAACTCAAATTTATATTATGTAATTAGTATTCTCAGAAACAGTATAGCACACATTTTAAATGTATATTGATTTAAAAGTTAAGAAAGGACACAAGTTATTTGCTCTCTCTTGTAGTGTTTTTCCAACAGCGCTATGGCGGCTGCAGCTGTAAAATTTAACCAACATTTCACATGCATATTTTCTTTGTGAAGACATCAGTATAAAGCATCAGTATTCTGAGAACTTGAGCACAGCTAAAACAAATTGTACTCCAACACATCGGACATGACACATTGCCTCAAGATATCACACATCACATCAACAAACAGGAATTATTGTCCCCTATGTAAGCCACAGCAAATCGCATAAAATTTTTTTAGATCAAATCCTTATATTGCTGACTGAAACAGCTGTGTTGGCTTTTTCAGAGCCTTACTATAGTGATTAAAGAGGATAGCATCCGCACTTCAGGCCAGTTCTCCCTGCATCACCCCTGTCCCTTGTCTCCTCCGCTCCACTTTCCTTTCCTCTGTTACAGCCATTGCGGCTAATCAGCTCCTTGAATTTAATCAGGCTTCATCTGAACTGAAAGTTGGCCCTAAGCAACAATGGTTGAGCAGGGAATTTGTGAATGAAGAACATGGTCGGACTTCTAATTATCAAAGCAGGGAGAGACAGACAGAGCTAACATTGTTGTAATTGGTCAACTTGTGGATGAGAGGGAGCGAGAGTGAGAAAAGAAAAAAAAATACATCAAGTGAGATGAGAAACAGAAAAGGGGATCTGAGAGGAGTATTTGGAGGAAATCAAACCAAGCGATTCAAGATGGCATCCCTCTTATTTAAGTGTAATCTCACACTGAAGCACAAAATGCAATGGAAAGCAAATTAAGCCAACATTCTTTACTGCTTCACTGTTTCTCAAATATCAGCAGCAGTCAATTTTCTCCTCCTACAATAATCCGATCTGTATACTATTGTTCCTACATTAGAGTGTTACGATTTTTAAAACAGTCATTATACAATTAAATGAACTGTAAACCATTTTAGTGTCAAAACCTGCGACGTCTAAAGCACAATTTCCTTTTCAAAATGTCCTCAGTCGTCCACCCACACAGATGTTTGTCAAAACACACGTGGAAACAGAGTGGAAATATAAACCAAAGAAGCAACGTAAACATTTTAATAAATATGGTAAAGGGAAATCTTCCCAGAGAAAATCCACCAGAGTAATTGCGCTGCATGAGATAACAGTCCGCCTCCTCTCCAATCCTGTTTGATATTTTAAAAAATCAGTCTGCTGAAGCTCGGGAATTTTTCAACCTTGGATGTGGGGGGGAGGGTTATGCTGACTGGCCCACAAATGAAATTCATTGGAATCCTAACGTCTTTCAGTCTCTTCAACACATTAGTTGTGATAAATAGTTCCAGTCTGGACATTATAATTCTCAGTATAAATAATTCTTTTTGCCCAAAATGCCCAATATTTCATGATCCTGCATTTCCATAAGCCTAAGTAGATGGGTGCAGTTATTGAAATAGGTCCACTGCAGCTATGTGCTAGCAGCATGTAAGACAGTATTGCAAAATATGTTCTTACACATATATCCAGTCACCAAACATAGCGGTATGCGTAAATAAATGCACACATATCAGCACCGACCCGTTGCTGTTCTTCTTCTGCCCACAAAAGCAGAATAATGGGTTTGACTAATAGTGATGTCTGCAGTGGAGCATAGTTTAGTTTTACAGAGATGATCAATTGTGTGTTTTGAATAAATATCAAGATAAAAATTTTATGTAATTAGTGCATAAAATGAGAGCTAAGTAGGTAGAAGATTTTCTATTTCTTCAATCCTATATTAAAGGACCAGGAATGAAAAAATACCTGTGTTACAATTTAGACTTACTTTTCATGATCCTTTTTTCTTGTGTGAATAACAAAACTGAAGAATGACAGATCTGACATGACCCACAATAACAAAGTCATTTAGGGTTAGGTTTTTGCTGATACAGTCCCAGTTCAACAATGTACATTGTAATTAAAGTTAATGACATTTAAATATATTTCTTAAGAAATTTTGTAAAATAACCAACAGAAGTTCATCAGCATCATATGATCTACATTATTACAAATGATCTCCTTTGTAAATCACTGTGGATGAAATTCCCTGCTAAATGGACAAACATTTATTGCATCTCTCATTCTTATTGTCTGATGAAAGCCGTGTTTTTTTTTACCCTCTGCCCCTCAAATTCAATTTCTTTCATTTTTATTTTTCTGGTTTCCATTTTCTCTGTTCCAACCACATTTATTAGCCCAAAAAGAGTGTAATTATAGAGTGGAGATCTATTCTGTCTACTGAGAGGAGAGTCATGAGTCAAGTCCCGCCTTACCAGGTAGTGACAGGTGTGGGAGCAGCCAAAATACTACATGGACTCCTTTGGCTGTCGCTTTTCCTTCTCACTGATCTCAATGATTTCTGCAAAATTTCGTGTGTTTTATGGATTCCCTTGTGTATGTTAAACTCCACCATTCCGTCCACATTTTCTGCATCACAGAAATCACAGATATTTTATCTCACTGGATCCAGACAGAGCAATCTCTCCTATACATTTTTGTTGACTGTAACATATTGTAACAGATGCTTGGTCCTAACTAAAGTCTCACCAGAAAAACATCAAACACTGTATTATCCATACTAACATAAACACCATAATATTCTGGTAATGCATCATCTGACACAGACATTGTTTTATATATACACACATATATATATATATATATATATATATATATTTTTTTTTTTTATTAATATACAGATGATGTTTTCCCACTGAGCAGTTTCTTCAAGTGCATGGATATTGTTAGCATATTTCCACTGTTTTGACTCAATGATTTTGATAATAACATGCTGTACTTCAAAACCATTTCAGTTCAGATGTATATGCACAAAGTTTACAAGAAAGAGTCCCTTTCTTATAAACTTTTTGCTTTGAGCAACATAAAATTTAATGAGTATTGTTTTAGCTCCTCAGTTTA
Organism: Xiphophorus maculatus; assembly: GCF_002775205.1. Lineage (NCBI taxonomy): Eukaryota > Metazoa > Chordata > Actinopteri > Cyprinodontiformes > Poeciliidae > Xiphophorus > Xiphophorus maculatus. Next base: position 21,291,961 of record NC_036460.1, read on the forward strand.
TGTCCAGATAGAAAGCTATAAATGCAGTCTAGTGAATTTGAACTTCATAGTAAAGAGTGAACAAGACTGAGCTTGCAGGAGACAATCCAGATGTCTTACTCCAACAAAATAAATCACATTTTCAATAAAAAGAGCTATGCCTATAAAAAAATATGTAGATTCTTCAATCCAGAGCTATGATCCTGATAACTGAATTTAAATATTCTCAAGTCTAGACTGCTTTCACTAACACATTTACAGTTCTTATTGGTCCTGTTGTTGTATAAATTAATATTTATGGGTCACCCATATGTCATATGTCATTGCCTTCCTGTGCGACTCCACTCAAAAAAAAGTTCTGCTTCCTGCAAAGTCTGAGCTCGCTCTCCTTCACTTGGATCGCCTCTGGTTTTGACCGGGCCAATCAGCAAACAGGAAGAGAAAAAGTGAATGATGACGTCAATTTTCTGCAGTTTTAGAATTTCAGTCTGCCTGTAGTTGAAGTGAATGAAGCCATTCAGTCAGTGTTGGCCATACTTCCAAATATTGAATTTACATGAACAGCCATGTAAACATGACTCGATTAGTGCATCATTTCTTTTTTTTACCCCTGCAGGGGGTCTTTTTTGGGCTCTAGTGTCCCTTATACGATAGTAGGCTGACAGGAAACGGGGAAGCAGAGGGGGGAAGACATGCGGCAAATGTCGTCGGGTCCGGGAGTCGAACCCGCGACGGCCGCGTCGAGGACTCAAGGCCTCCAAATACGGGTCGCGCTATCCACTACGCCCCCACGGCACGCTCGATTAGTGCATCATTTCTACCGGATTTTCACAATATATCAGCTACTACAACGGACAGAGGAACTAACAAGTTCATGTCATCATCTGGGAGGAGGTTACTGGTTTCTCAGTCACAAGCTGGTTGCAAACCTGAGGCCAGCAGGTGTCAGTCAGTTATGGTAGATCTGAAATTTGGTTTGATGACGTCAATATGAGAAGCTACAGACTGATAGGAGGAACCAAAGAGCTCTGTAAAGGTAAAGGCAAATCTTCTGAAGCTGGGATATAATTAATTTAATTTCACATAATTACCGCGGTAGAAGCCATTTGTTTGTTAAAATTTTATGAAATATATTTGTTCTATTTGATGTTTGTTGTGCATGATGTAAACTCACAAACGAACGAGGTAATTAGTCCAACGTTTAGAAACTTGCGCCACAGCAAAGGTAAAAAAACCTGAACAGGTGATCAACTCAAAACCACTCTTACCTTTTTACTCTCTCTCTCTTTGTAGTTTAAGCACACCTGTTACCGTGGCAACCGCCTGCTCCCCGCAAGACGAGCAAAGATTACGTTAAAAACATAACATTCAGTCCGTTACGATATCAAGTTTCCAGGCTTGATATTTATTTCTCGATTATTAATCAGCGCTTCCCTGAACACAGCGATGGTTGATTGACTAGCTGTACTTAGAGCTAACGTGGCTAACACGAGTAACAGTTTAGTCCAAAGCCTTTTCTGCTAAAATAAAATATTTAGTGTATGTCAGATACAGACACATTGCATATTGATCTGTTTAGCTAACGTAAGACTGTGTAGCAGACAGGCTTCAAGGTGTAGAAGTTGTATCAGTTCTGCCATTATGCTGTACTTAGCTAACGGGAAGCGTCTGTTTGTGAGACGGCCACGCACGTGACCACGTAGAATGGGCATCAACCAATGAAAAGTGGCCCCTGTGGTAAGGTCCATTGGGTAAAATTTGAAACCTCAACACAGTCCATCCCTCCAGGAAGCAATTGTTTCTCAATAGCAGAGAGCCAGGCCCTCTGTACGAAGCAAAGTGTATTGCAAGGGGCTGGTTTTTAACCACACTAATTTAGATTTAAAATAGTGATAATTATGTTATAAGAGTGATTATGTTTTAGAGGATTACAGTTTATAAATGAAGCTACCAAGGCATGCCCCAAAAAAGGTTGATAACCAGTATTTCTATAATCATATGTAAAATAACATCATCGGGCACATTTTTCTTTCTTTTATGTTAATAGCATCGGAACATTAACTGCATTTGTGTTCACAGGTCAAATATATTGTTCAAAGACGGACATCACAACCTTCCTCGTCTTACACGCACGCACACACGCACACAATTGCCTCTCTTCTCCACTCTCCTCTCTTTTATAGTGTCATTCATCCTCCCTCTCTGCCTAAAGTGTGCCCATTAATATCTGTAATACTGGATCCCGTCCATGCTGCTGCTACTGGAGCAAGGCTATACAGTAGACTGTAGCGGGACTGAACTCACATTCAGATTGTGCTGCAAACTTTTTCCTCATGGAAAAGAAACAGAATTCAATCATGAGATGAAAAGTAAGAGGACTGCATAGGATACATGGTCAGTGTACCTGGTGTTGTTCATTTGTTGACGCATTTAAATAAATGTGACTTAACAAAGTCCCCCTTTTTTTATGCAAAAGACATTAGGATAAACTACTGAAGGTTATCCTGCAATAGTCAGCCCCGCCCACTCCTCACTACTACCCAGGGCTGCCTACTGACCAGTTCTCTGTCTAACAGGTCCGGAAAATCTCTGAGACCTGGGTATTACCCTAAAAGTACTCTATAAGAGATAATCTATTTAAACTGGTGGCGAAAGTGATTCGTCTAGCTCTAACTACCTCCAATCCAGAAGTTATGACCCTTTACAGTTAAGAAACAATCAGCTGAGTAGCCCTCACAGCTGCATAATTCCAATAACCACTTCTGTTAACGGTAGCCCACTTTCTAAATCATAACTTGCACTTGGAACCGGCTAGATTATGTTTAGTGACTTAGATGTAAGTCCCAGGGTCATTATTTAATCTCACCAAAGGAAATTATGAAGCCTCCTATTTACTGGAATCATGTACATTAGTTTTACCTTAATTAAAAGAACTGAACGAAGATTAAATGACTCTATTAATTCCAATGTCCACCAACCTCTTTAGAATTTTATAGTATAAATTTATTAAGCAAGCTTAAGCAGGGATATGCGACATACAAATCAATAATCAATCGTAAATAATTCAAAAACAGTGTAGTAAAATTTACATGTACAATCACACTACCCTGTCCTCTTTTCCCTGACTAAAGTCGCAAGTTCTGAAATGGAATTTCAATGAGCAGATTCAACTCATACCCAGACGATGGTGGATCTTTGGCAACAGGAATTTCTAGCATCCTTGGTTGAGGTCTTTGCCTTGTGTGGAAAAAACCCTCTTTAGAAAAGAAACAAAGCAGAACGGGTCCGAATCCTTTTGCAAAACCCAGTTCCTCATCCCTGAGGGAGCTTTGTCCTTCCTCCAAGTCTTGTTGCAGAGTTTTTAATTGCTGGGCTGAGACGAGACCGACGATCGAATGAAGAACCAGGGCTGGGGCGATGGAACCCAGTCCTTTCTTGGCGGTGTGAAGTCCGAGCTCTCCCGTGGTTCTGAAGTGCGGTCCGTGGCTCAATCTGCTTCAGCAAGTTGTCTCTCCTTCTGCGCCGTCGGACTGGGAACGGCTGGTTCCTCTTTTCAGCCCCTTTTTATGCATCTCTCCACCATGTGTGTGTATGGGGAGGTTTGGCCTACGTGACTTTCTCCACATCTGCTGTATCTCATGAAAAAGTCCTCACATTGCCCAATCTATTTCTGCTGACCATAGTGGAAAGTCCCGTACTTCCCCTTTCTCCGTTGCTTCAGCCAAACTCAACACTCCAACCATCCTGTGCGCTCTGACCATCTGTTCAGAACTGCTTGCGACATTTCCTGTTTCAGGACTGTGCTGTATTCCTCTCTTTTTCTATAACCCACTATTATGTATTATAGCTCATTAAACACATTAAATCTGTTGTTAAACCTGTTTGAATTAATTTCAAATGATTACAACTTCACATTATCACAAGTTTGATCCTTAGTTAACAATCAATCACATCTCTTACTTATTATAATTCATCAACTATAATCTTTCCACAGTTAATTCATTACAGAAATCATTACAGATTACATTTCAGATAATACATTTCAGAAGGTTATTATGTGATTACTTGTATTCATTTTACTATTCCTTCATATTCAATTTAATTAGCTTTTAATCAAACTACAAGATTACTTATTTTCTCTCAGGCCTCTATGCACCTTTTCTGCATGCACCCGGAAAGATCTCACACCCTATGCCAGTTTTCTTGACACTACACTGTATTTTGTTATTGTAGACTGCACTGAAGTTGATTTAAATCTGGATAACCAGGGTACAAAGTAAGACAACCAAAGAAAAAAATACTTAAATAAATCATTAGCCACTAGTCAGAGGATGGAAAACTTACTGTGGATACTTAGTGATTACTAGCCAAGTATAAATCTCTGTGAAGGCCATGAAAATGATTCAAAAGATGAAGCAAAAGCACAATCCAAAAGAGAGCAAAAGAAGTAGGTCAGGAGAGACGAGCAGAGATCAAATCAAGGTAAGACTGGCAGGTGACACTGTGATAAGGACACAGCTATAAATACACATGAACAACACAACTAAACGCTAAAGGAAAAACAAGACATTGAGAACTGGACAGGTCAAACAAAAGTAGTGCTGAAGCATCACAACAAAACGAACAACTTGAAATTTCATTGATTTTTTTTCCCACATTAAAAATAAGTAAAGTTCATTTTGCATCCACATGTTGCCATTTCATTCTCATGTATTTAGGCATATCAGTTTTCAGTTTTCTCACGGTAGTAAAGTATTCTTAAAGAATTTGGGAGGTAGAGAAAAAAACTCAACTGATTTATATAGCTACACTAACCTCATTTCCTAATAAAAGACAATGAGGAGATTATTGATAATAACTTTTAAAAAATTAGGTGTAAAAGTTGGTACAAAATGTTCCCAGTGGGTGCAAAAGCTCCTCCTATGGTTGGTTTAAAACATCTCATAGAAAATGCTTCCTGTTTATACTTGGAAAAAGTTGTGTCCATAAAAGCTGCAAAGACGGATATCACCACTGTGAAGACGCATAATAACCTGCACCTGACAACATACGATCTCAACTTCACAATGGATGCAAGAATTACATGAATCCTTGACTTCATGTTTACATTCTTCTTGTTTGGCAATTGCCAGCATTAGAAACTTGAGCTTGAGTCCTGAATGTGTTTTATGAAAGGAAAAAACCCAGTAAACCTACTCAAACATCTGATCTAGAACCTGATCGTGTCATGGACTGCATATACTTGGGAACATCAAACCCTTCATTAACAATGATTGCATGCCTCACTGAAGCTTTACAATGATGAGGATGTAGAGATTGGTTGATTGCACACTGCGATTTCTTTAACTGCAATTCACTTCTGGAAAAAAGGCATGATTATAATCATTAGTGATCACTCTCATTGAGAGCAGAGTGACCTTCTTATATACCTCGAGCCATTTACATTTTTTTCCTCCCCACATATACTCATTCTGTTCTCTGTGACAGAATGGTTGGTCCTTGCCCATCTTGTACATTTCATTCTTATTTTTCAGCATGCAAAAAGAATTGTTTAGATTAAGACGCGCTGTACCAAGATGAACCGATATATACTCTAAAGACGAGATGATTTGTTTTGCCTCTCTTTACTGGACACATTTATTGGAGTCTCTCCAGCAGTAAGTAAATCCACAGACCTGCCTTTTTAAAAGAAAGTGCTCTGAAAAAGTATTTGCCCACTTACAGGGGAGGGGAGTTGTGAGCAGCGTGTAAACAAACATAATTGCCAGTGCTAAGTCTCGCCTCCTGACTCTGATTGGTTGTTCCTAGATAAAACGAGGAGAAGGCAGACCTGAACTTTTCAACAGATTATCTGTCTCATCCTACACTGTCATACTGATAGTTTTAACAAATATGTAAAATAATAAAAAAATGAAAATGACATACTGCAACTTTAAATGCTTGAGATCATCAAACAAATGTTTAAAACAAGCTTAACCATAATAAACAGTTTTGAAATCATGATTTGACACACGCACACGCCCACACTGGATACAGTTTCCTTAATTTATTAGTATAACTTCATTTATTTTCCCTTGCTAATGCAGGAGACTCTTTTCTTTAATTTGATCAACATTCGAGAAAGAGACAAAGCAAACAGTCAAGCAATTGTTCTTATAATTTGTCCTTTTTAGCAACAGAAGTGGAGGTCTAGCTCCGGCTCCAGATCTTATCGTATGTAATAGAAGCATCAGACCTTGACAAAGCTTTTTAGGAAAGAATGTTGAAAGTTAGTTAAGGAAAACCACTACCATTTTAAAATCTCCATAGTAAGAACAAACTTTGCATTTTTATATTGCTATTTGAAGCACACATCAACCATATCACTACACAGTTTATTTTTCTATGTTTATATATCAACATACATCTTTACACCACCATGTTCTATAGCAGTAGTGGTAGTGCACATGTTGACTGTGTCAGATAAAAAAAATAAAAAATCAACATGGACCAGCAGGACTGCAAAGAATAATATCACAGTCAGAGATGTGGACACATGTTGGATTGGTTTGTCTCCTGTGTGAAAGCACAAGTCCAACAGAACCTGTTACATCTAGGGAATATCCAACAAGACAGATGATGGTGACCTCAGCTGTAAACCAGAGACGACATATCTGAAATATTATGTCAACTCTTATAGTATATGGAGTAGAAACTGAAAAGCTTTAAGTGCCTCGCGGCATAAGACCAGGTGATTTAAGGACGGCCAGCGTGGATCGCTGTTTGAAAGGGTCCAACCAACAGACTTTTTCTTCTTGTGGGAAATGTGAGCTGTCATTTTTAATTGCCAAGGACTCGCAAATAGATCCAAGGCTTCATCTATGTTGGAACATGCAGCCTAAATAAGAAGTGGATTCTTTACTCAGTCAGAGATTTTTATGTAACGGTTTTCTGTCAAAAATAAAAAAAAGATATTGCTTCAAACTATCCATATGAAACATCAGAAAGTTACATCTAAATACAAAGGAAACAAGAATCTTTTTTATGGTCACTTGTTTAAATGTTAAAGTTTCTAAAATATTTTATTAACAAGTATGAATGAAAATTTGAATAAACCTATCAAATTTAGATATAAAGTGTTTTTTACTTTATTTTTACAACCTTTTTTATATTAGCTCGAATATTAACACTTGGCAGTGGCCTGACAGGAATTCTGTGTTAAATGCAATAATCTCTATGGGAAGCTAAAGATAAGACAGATGGTAAGGAAACTTCCCAAGCTTAAACTTTTGGAGCTCATCACTAAGGATAATTAGTGAAAAACAATGTAAAAATGTGGTGAAGGTTTGATTGTTTTATTGCCAAAAGGGGTTTCCATTGGTCATTGAGAATTGTAAGGCTAATTTGATATGCCATATTTTAATAAAACATAGAAAAAAATGTTTTTGTCAAAATTGATTCTTGTTTTATAATGGTATATTATATCAGAAACAAACTTCTTGGTTGAACAAACAATTATCTCAGGAGAATGAATCTTTGTGGTCTTACGGCAAATAAAAGGATGTAAATGCTTTAGATGTTGATATGAAATGAAATGCTCCTCTTGATTAAAACATACAAAACTATCTTTTTTGGAGAAACAACAGCAGCCTTAAAGTTATCAAAGTTACCCAAAGCACAAATGCTGAAGTTTGCCTTAGCAGTTAATTTAGAAACATTATTCCTGATCTTAAGACAAAGGATGTTTTGCAGGCCACCTACTCACAGAAAACATACAAATGATTCCTCAAATGTAAGCTGCATAAAACCTAAATAAGGTTTAGGAGATTTGCCTTTGTATTTCATGGTTATGCATGCATTGAATCCAAAGTGAGTAAAAATATTGAGAACACTGGAACTCCTTCCTGACTCCGTTCCTTATTTAAAAAACCAGAATAAAACATAAAAAACAGCTCCTAACTAAGCTTAGGTTAGTATGGAGTACATTTGGGTTGTTGTTTCTTGCCACTGATATATATCTTAAATAGTGCAGTCTAAATCTATGCAGTCCTGACAGGAGTGTCAGCACTAAATCGCCAATATGTGAAGATCCTGAATGCCAGTGGTGTGGAAAATACTCTGAATTATTTTGAAAATAGCATTTTAAGATCACTGGGAATATTTAAATAGACAGGGTTATACTTCTGCTGTTCAAACCAGTCAAAGTCAATAAATTCTTTCATCTACTAAACTCAGCATTTTATCTTAAAGCACATAAAAAAATTAGATTGGACAGAAAGAGCAGACTGAAGTGTGCAGAAGAAAAACAAGGATGATCATTGACAGAAAGAGAAGGGCAGTTACTATAAATCAACATACTAAATCTTATGTCCAAAAACCTAACATCTTTGCTTTTGAGCCGTGAGAGAAAGACGAGAAAACCAATTTATGGTCTAAAAGAATGTAAAATTAAAGACGAGTCCCATCTGGGTTTTGAGGAGTAGAGGTGTTAAACACTGAGTCTAACTCAAAAACCTCTAAGAAGATCTGGTAGTCTTTCAAATTGGGCTCAAGATTACCTTCCAACATTTACTTATTAATTATTACAATGACAGAGCAATAATTGTTACTGGTAAACAAAACACAGTAAGAGTTGAGAGTGATCTGAAATTTTACCTCTGTTGTTAGAGAAGTCAGAAAACTCTGTGCGAAGGGAATACATAATGAGTAGTAAAACCAAGTTGCTGTCAGGATGTGACTTCGTCTGGAGAAATAAGTGGATGTTATTAAGTCCTGAATATGAAGGCGAGTAGTTAAAGTTTGACACCCTGGTGTACCTATGTTTGAGACCTTTCCTTGGAAGCAAAAATAAAAATAGCTCATGAGTTGGCAGCGTTTTAAGTACTGGGTGACAGACACTTGGACAACTGACTTCTGCTTTAAAGAAAATCACTAAAGCTTGCATGAGTCGTGACTGCATTTGATCATCTGTGGTTCAAAATAAAACATTTCAATAACTCTGACAGAACAGATAATCTTTGCAACATCTAAAAACAAAAAGTAGGACCATTTAATATATGGGCTTATCAAATATGGACTAAATCGTGGTGTATTGATTAAAAATTCATTAAAACGTGAAGATTTATAAAAGCCTTACTCTGTTTTCACACATTTCTTGTCTTGTTTTCATGGACCCAATATAACTTCAGGTGGCGTCTCATGAGCTTTGTGAATTATTACACTCTTAATACATTTGTGAAAAGAATTGGAATAATTCTAATTAATGCTCAGTTCTTTTAAGGATGTTCACAAGTCAATGCCAGACTTTAATCTCTGGAAAAGAATGGGATGTAAACACAAGTATATATTTACCTTACCTTGCATTACATATATGAATATGTTGTATATTGTATTCTAATTTACATGACTGTATGTAGATTTTAATATTTTATTTAATTGTCTAAATCACCTGTGTAATATTATATATAAAATGCATCAGCATGTGATCAACATGTCTAAAAAGGGGGAATTTTTCCTCCCCGATAACTACAGTAAAATATTACTAAATATCAGAAAACAGGCACGCTCTAGTTTTGGGAAAAGGAAAAAGAAAACCAGTTGTGTGTACCTCATATGAATTTGATCAAGAGGGTCTTTTCACCCAGCTAATCTAATCACGCTGGGGAAAAGGTGTTGGTACATTCAATCTCAAATTGACTGCAAAGTAATCACAAATTGAATTCATTTGGTGATCCACTGTAGTTAGACTCAGATGGAAGATTATTATTGCGCACATTAATTGCAAATTTACAATAGGTATCTTTCCCTGCATGGACATACAATGAGGGTAACCTGCGCTTGTAGGACGAACACACCAGAACATAATCTGACTACAAATAGACGAATGTTTTTCTACCGTGTTTACTGTGAGCAGCGAAAATCAAACGCAAGGCTTCAACAGAGGACAACTTTTCTTGATTAGTCATAACTTCTGTGTTGGTTGACATTCAAAATCCTGTTATAAAACTACTTTTAGCTAGTACAAATGGTGGCACAAATGACACATTTTAACACCTCTACAGCAGGACTGTATAACTTGTTACAATGTTGTTTCAGATTTTGACAGCCCTAATGCATAACTGTCACACTATAAGAAAAACAGATCGGCATCATATGGATTGGGGAACGGTATATTGCATATGCAGAGTCTTTCAACTGTACCTGAATGTTAGTGTCACTATACTAGCTCCCAATCTCAGTGATCCAGTACCGAGCCATCTGTCATTGTCAGTGTAATTAATCTGGTGCTATTAAGTGGATAATGAGATGCTGTCAAGGGTTTCACATCCCAGAGACTTGTTTCCTGTCTTTGTCAGAGCATGGAGAAGAAAGCCTGCGAGAAGGCTGTGCTTTAGCACCGTGGCTGCTGCTGATGCAGAGAAGACTTTTATAAACCAACTCTGAGAATGGTACCCATGCCACAAAAATCAAGCATGCACCGTTTGAGGGGTCCTGGCAATCAAAAATCAAAAGAAGTTTTGTTTTTTGTGACTTATCCCATCTTCTCTTTCGTTTCCACTACCCCCAAAAAATATGTTAGGCATAATCATAATGTGGCCAGTTTAAACTATACAAAGAGTCATGCAGCGTAGGTATGATTGTGATGACCATTTCACAGTTTCAAGGGAAAGGTGCGAACTCTGCTAAAATTAAACTGACACAGTCTGAGTACCAACTTGCTCTGAGAAAAAAAATCGTTTGCAATCACATGTGAGAATTAAACGCCGCACTAGACAGGCCGCTACTGCTCAGGATGGAAATTGCCCTGCCACATGTAATATCTCATGCAAAAGCATTGCTTTCAAGATTCATGGTATTTGCCTACTTCCTTTCAAGAAGAATTCGTGGTGGAAATGCATCGCTTGCAATAAACTAATCCTTGGCCACCATCACTGAACAACAAACACCTGTTATGTTTTCACTTCATTTTTATTATTATTTTTTTTCTTGGACGTAGTGCAAGACCAACTATTTTATGTGTTTTCTCATGCTGAGACAGATTATTTTTTTCTACTAAACATATAGCGAGAAAGAGCAAATTGTGGGTTATCCTCGGCGGTCTTCTGTTGCTTATACTAGTTCTGCCTGCTGCTGCCACTAAATCATTTACATTCAAACCTGAGACAGGAGGTGTTTACAATGATCGGGTTTGTTTAAGCTATTATTAGAGCAGATGGTCAGCCTACATCAAAATAAAGCAAAAATAGATATATAACTCTTTGTACTACTATCGTAGTACATTACATAAAAATACATTTAAAACATTTTTACAAAACTTCTATAATCGCATAAATTTTTCCTATTGTTCAAATTTGCATACATTTCTTCTTTACTTATTATTACTCTTATTATTTTAACATTATACATATATTTTCTTGTATTATTTTTCTTTTTCTTTTCATCAACTTATTTTAATTATCATTTTTGTACAGCATTTTGGCACAGTTTTAAACCTGTTTTTAAAGTGCTATATAAAGAAATTTGACATTGACATAAGGGAAGGCAAAATTGTGGCTTAAAGATGTAAATTTACTTCGGTAAAATAAAAATAAAAAAAAAAGTTGCAATAATTTTCGGTACACCAAAACATAGTGGTTATGAGCATAAAATAAAAATGTAATGTGAATCAGTGCAAATAGTTTAAAAAGTCCATCTGCAGCTTTGTGGAATGTAGCCTAGTTGCTATATGTTATGCTATTAGAAATGCAGTGTGTTTTATAAGCTTAAAACTTGTATTATAATTGGTTAAAGTAAGAAAAATGTAACACATTTTCCAGAAAAGACATGCAAATAAATGTAACGAGTTTGGTTCATTAAAATAACATACAATGTCATTAAAATATTCCTAATTGCAGTCTGCAGCACAAGCACAATGCACTGATGTTTTTTGTTTTTTTTTGTGAGTAGGAGGACACTGAAGGTTAAAATGATCTGTGATAGTTGCAAACTCTGCAGCTACATTACGGTGTGCAAATTACAGTCATCAATGATTAAAACCTTCTGTCACTTGATAATTGATGCAAAAAAGTCTGGAAATTCACAAAGAAAATGGTTGGCTGGAACACAGGGTCAATAAATTGCAGTACAGTATCACACATTTTGCAGACCTACTTTAAAGACCTGGCATTTATAAGTATTAAATTAAGCAATTTCCATCTGATTACACAAGCAATTGTGGTTAAAGACCAGAGGGAGATCTTCACCTTAGCCTGACAGGTGCGTTGTGGTAAAAAGAAGGCAATTTGGAAGATGTATTTCATTCAGGTTTTGGTTGTGTTCATTTACTATAAAAGAGACAGTCACCTGATCACTTCACCATGTTTAACTTGTTAAAGGGAGTAAGATAAGTACAAGTTACAATGTGGTAGTCACATTCCTATTCCTATTGTTCAAATCTGCATACGTTTGAAAACGTTTTGAAAACGTTCAAAAAAGCCAGCAACAAAAATAACCAGTCAAACCAGTCAATCTGAAGGCTGCATGCATATGGCTAAATATTAAAATGACTATTTTACAGTTTCAGGGTAGAAGACTAAGACTGTCAAGAGAACTGGATCAGTGCTCCTTTTCTTCTGCATATAGTGCAGGCAGAGAAAGTACAGTATAAACACAATGTAACCACAGTTGAAAGCTGGTGGTCTTCAGAGACTGAAAAGTCTCAGTTGTACTTTCAATGCCTTCTGCTTGCATTTACTAAATAAATACCTAAAATAGCAAAGTAAAGTTAACCCTCAGAATCTTTACAATAACAACAATTTGCCCCCTAAACGAAATGTTATCTACTGTACGTACATGAAGCCCTGCAAAAGAACATTACATTTAAAAAAGCAAAACAAATTTTCTTTATATGAAGGAAACACTTGTCTAAGTCATATAGATATTAAACGCCATCTTTAAATCCTGCAATACATTAAACTCCAGGAAACAGATAAACTGAATGACAGTGCCTAATGTGAGCAGAAGTTTAAGCAGATACACAAGTAATCTTGTTGTACCAAGAGAATCCACAGCTAGCATTTGCTGCTAAACATATTACGCTGATCTATCTCACCCTCTATGTCTCTATCTGCTAACAGAGAAGTGATTTGGCTAACCTTCAGTTGCATCAGCAACTTGCAGGAAAATTTAGCACAAGAGGCAGTCGATGTCTGTGCAATCTCAATACAGCTAAATTCTCATTGGGTAGATTGATGGTTGACACTAGAAGCTTGTCTCTGGGTTCTGGAGTCAAGCATCATTACTGCAGCCAAGCACTGCATGTATGTGGTTAATGGCGGTAAAGAGCAGTGTGCATGTAGACCAGCTACTCAATGAGGCTCTACAATTTGTTGGGGAGAGAGAAAAAAAATCCAATGCTTTTCACTGCTCTGTGTAGTGACCATCCAAAATGTATATAAACCTCTGACTTGGCTGTTGTCACATTGCCAAAACAAGATTCTTGATTTGTGATGTGACTTTCTAAAACATTTTTAAAACTTGGAGACATACAGTACAGACCAAAAGTTTGGACACACCTTCTAATTCAATGGGTTTTCTTTATTTTCATGACTATTTAAAAGGCAAGAAATCCCACTTATTAACCTGACAGGGCAACACCTATGAAGTGAAAACCATTTCAGGTGACTACCTCTTGAAGCTCATCAAGAAAATGCAGAGTGTGTGCAAAGCAGTAATCACAGCAAAAGGTTGCTACTTTGAAGAAACTAGAATATAAGGGGTATTTTCAATTGCTTTACACTTTTTTGTTTAGTGCATATTTCCACATGTTATTCATAATTTTGATGCCTTCAGTGTGAATCTACAATGTCAATAGTCATGAAAATAAAGGAAATTCATTGAATTAAAAGGTGTGTCCAAACTTTTGGTCTGTACTGTACCTGTTTGTCTAAACTCCTGACAAGTCTTGTAATCGGTGACACCAAGGTTTCTGAAAAAAAAATGCTACTGAATAATTATTTGAAGTACAAAGTAGAAAACAAACACTTTGGTGCAAGGTGCAACTAACATATAGAAGTTCTTGCAGTTTTTTTTGGTTGTAAATTTACTTGATGCATACCATTAAAGGATACTATGCAATAAATGAAAGAGTAGAGATGCTCAAACATGGTCTATTTCTTTTTGTGTGTTTTCATGCTTGTCTAAATTTAAGGTGAACCGCCATGCTGGCAACTGAAAATTGAGATTTACTCAGATCAGTAAATCCCGAGAACTCTGAACTGTTTTCTACAAATGCTTGACAACACTTTCATTCAGTATCAATCTGTCTTTTGTCTCTCAATTTACTGCTACGAAGCCTGTGTAAAAAGTTGCACTGCTTGGAAAACTGTGCAAGGAAGCTTTTGCAGCTACCCAAATAAAGAAATGAAAGACACAGAAGTTGTATCATCAGAACTGAGCAATTTAAAGCCCACTAGAAACAATGATCTCTTAAAATGTTCCTATCAGCCAGAACACAAATTAGACTTCCACAAGTCATTAATTTTTCAAACAAATCAGACTATGCTCTTTTAAGTTTTATAGACATTGCTTTAGTTTTGTGTGTTTTACAGGTAGGACAATTATTTGAATTACCATCACCCTCTGTTGACAGAATATTGGTTTTTTGATACAAAAATGTCAACAGAAAAAGTGATTTGTGTGATCTCTAAAAGCAACCTTGCGTATGTGCGGCAATCAGATTTGAAAAAATTTGAACGTTTGAATAACTCCATTAGTATGGCATAATCAGATTATCTGGAAAAAACCTGTGCTTTTAGTGTCAGTGCAACAGAAAGTTCAAAGGTCTACTGCACAAGCCTTTGAAGGACAACAAGACAGATGAAAACTTACACTTTGAAAAGAGTTCTAGCAGTGAGGTCGAATCATTTTATCTAATCTAACAAGAGACTAAAGACATGTTTTCAAGGTGAATACACCCACCATCCCAACCTGTTTCCATTCTTCTCTTGAGCATCACAGTTATCTTTGATTTCATGGAGTGAGACACACACAGGAAAACTTTACTGCAGCTGTTAATACAGGGGACCTAAATTACACTTCATTGATCAGTGTGCAGAGCCACGACTTGCTGACTGCACTTAACATTGTAATTACATGTGAAGACCAATTATCTCATTAGAGCGAGCTGACACAAGAGAATATCTAGTGTACTACTCCCCGCTTAACACACAGTTTGTCTAACCTACTCACACAGGCCCTTTTCTGGTGTGTGATTTTACATATCCACATCTCATTTTCAGAACAACCCCCTCTGCATTGTGCCACACCTGGCTGGCTTAGTTGTCGCATCTCAATTGGATTAACGTGACTGTGTGAATGTCAGCGAGCTCCACATAAGCAATTAGCACAGATCTCTAACTGCATTTGTGTGTGTGCAGTCATGCCTGTGCTCAAGCAAAAAAAAAAAAAAGTCTCAATGAGTCAATGGGCTTCATTTGAAACACGTCACTATTCTCTCAGTGTGATGGATCACAGGCGGGAATAAAATCAGAGTGATCTGTCCGTAAGTACGCCAATTATCTAAAAACGTAATTGTAGTTTTTCATATTACTTGATCAGCAATCACTGTGAATACACCCCCCATCTTTTAAACCCCTAAGGCTTGACTTCACTCATCCATGATGAACATTTTCTTTTTTCCATTTAACCTTCCATGTTAGACACCTTTATAACCCTCATTAATGACAAGAAAAAACCTGTTGACACTCCACTGCGAGGATTAATTTAATAAAATTCAGACAGACATATTTGCCTGGTATGTGTGTCGTGTGTTGGTTCTTGAATTATGATGGGGTTCTGTTTCTCAGGACAATACTTATACCAAATAGTGCAAATTAAGGTTTTCGAATTTTAAGGTTTAGTTGAAGATTTATGAACACATCTTGGGTAAGACACTAACATAACTTCAATAGTAAATCTGCAGTCAGATTAACTATTGAATCAGACTGCAGATTCAACAGGTTACTGTATATTTAGCACCTAAAAACAGTTTGTGCACAAGTCAAATCTGCAAAGCATCAAATCGTATCGCAAAGATGAAGTACGTGTCTCGGTGGTCCCCCAGGTGTTTACTGCATGTCCGTTAATTTGTGTGAAGGGGTGGATGTGGTGCAAGTGTAAAGTGCTTTGAGTTTTCATTGTAACTACAAAAGTCTTAAATAAATACAGTTCATTTAACCTGAAGACTAAGAAAGCCACTTTTTATTACTTTTGGCAGTAAAAATGTATTTAAGCATTATAATAAAATTACTTTAAATTAAGCATCCGCTGCACCTTATTGTATTATTTAACAATTTGTTTAGAAGCTATCAATACTCGAAGTGAGGATCACACTCAACCAGAGAATTTACTAATTTATCTTTTTAGCTGAGAATAGATACATGAACCAGTGAAAATCGCTCGATTTTCTTGTAGCATAGGAAACGGATGGTGTGTTTATATCAGAGTAACAGAGAGTGCAGTAGGACAAAACCCAGGAGGATTATTTGATATACATAGACTCTTGCATAGCTCTGGATCAGAAAAGACTTGTTTGCACTGTGAGACAGTCAATGTCAGACTTCTGTTTATCAAATTAATTTTCAACAGCAGACATGAAATATGTTAAAATTTGCTTCCTTCTGCAGTTTGCAAAATATACTCAAAATAAATTATATAATACATATAAAACTGTGCTTATAAAAATTATTTTAAATGAATTAAATAGACCTAGCCATGAATAAATATATGTTTCCATTACAAATGGGCTCAGAACAGGCAATCCTAGTGGGAACTAAAACCAATTAAACTGCTTTGGGAATAAAATGTACACAAACACACAGGCACAAAAAAAAAAAAAAAAAGAACATGTACCAGTAACTAATGTAAGAAGCAAATGCATTTCTTCTCAATTTCCACGTGTAAATTGCAAGTCTTTATGCTTGTGACACTTCTCTTGAGATGCAGTCACAAAAATTGGCTTTAGACTCGTGGATTTAGAACAACAAGCCTTTGCACTAAAATTTAAGGGGAAATGTTAGCTGCACTCATTTGGGTGGTGGAGATGTAGTGGAGTGGCTGTTAAGCAGTAAAGGAGCTCTCCATTTGGAGGCTGATAGATGAGGCCATCTTCTTTATTCACAACCTTTCTTGACAAATGAAACAAATCTTTGCATGGAGTCTTTTTGAAAAATGTTCCCATGAGTTCTCTCCTTTTTTTCCACCTAGAGTGTCCTAATAGAGCTGACAAACCCTTTCCACACTTTTAATTAATAATAGTGGGTGATCTAATCATAGAGGCGTTCTCCTCTACTTTGTTGTCTGTTCTTTTTTTTATTGAAATGATCAGAGCGCCCAGAAGGGTTCAAACCCACTGGCTGCACCCTGCGTTAGCTTTTTTCTTCTCACACCAATAACCAAAGAATGTTTGATAATGAGGTTAGAGGGAGATGATGGGGTATCAAGCAAAGATTACAGGGCAGCTGGAAAACAGCGTCTCTGTCAGGTGGCTGTTTGGGTACAGTAAGGTGCAATTACAGAAGGTAAAGTATGAGATGTCAGCAGAGTTGCAGACATGAGTAAGAAATAGACTAATTATGGTAACACCAGAGCAAAGGAGAGCATAAAAGATTACAGCACCGCAAGCCGAAAAAGTCTGAATTGTGATTTTACAGTGAAACATAAAGATACAAAGCTTGAGAAAGGAAATTAAAAAGACTTACACAAAAGCTCAATGGTAAGGAAAATTACATCAATTACTTATATAATATGGTGCAATTCAATGTACTAGACATAAAAGGCATGGTACCCAGAGCTCAGCAAAACAAGCTTGTCAAATTACCTGCTCAGCGCACACAGTTTCCAGGCCTTCTCTTATCATGTTTAAGGATCATTACACACATAATTCATGATTCGATAAGGGTTAGACGTTTGGAACCCAATGACCCATTGAAACCCCAATTCCTCTCCAACTTTCAAAAGAAAGCAGAAAGAGTCAGAGCATGACAGATTGAAAGCTGCATGTCTGGTCACAGCAATCTGAATGACAGACCAGACTGTTGATATATTTGATCGTCTGAAAACTCATGGTGCTACAACATAATGGCTCCAAATACTGCTGGGAAGCATTAATCTTGATAAGGCGGAACAACAGAGTCTAAGAGTACTTCCAAGATTTGATATTGGTCACAACTGTTTGACAGCACTGAAGCAGAGATGTGGCGAACTTATCGAAAAAGAGATCAATCTTGTGGCAGATAGCAAGACAGCTGAAATAATACGATCATTTTGTTTTTGTAAATAGATTTTTTTTTTCCACTTTCAAAGCTTAACCTCTTGCTGCCTGAATTTTACAATTATATGAAAAAACTTTGTGTTTTCTTGTCAAACTGATTCTAAATTAAACTCGTTAATTTGAATACTAAAAGTTACATCACACATCATGGCAATAAAATCAATTAGTGGGTTTCTAGTTTGATCCTGCTCTATTTGCCTCTGTCGTTGTGCCCTTGGGCAAGACACATCCCTCTCCTGGTGGCAGCAGTGCATGACAGCTTTGCCTCTGTCGGACTGCGACAGGGCAGTCGTGGCTACAATTCAGTAGCTTTCCACCATCAGTCACCATCAGTGAATCACTGGATGTAGTGCAGAGCTCTTTGGGGTCCTCGAGGCTTGACAAAATGCGATGCAAAAGCAAGCGATTTACAATTTTTACCATTTAGACAACATTGGCTTGACTCCAGACCATCAGATGGCAGCAAAGTGCTTAAAACGTCATTCTTAATAGGTGTTGAATATGCATCAACGAAGCTTTTTGATGCACTTATGGCAGCTGGATAGTGGGTTGATGTGAATTCATAATTGTCAAACAAGGGATAAATTATATACTGCTCAAAAAAATAAAGGGAACACTTTAAGTGTTAAACACCTGTTTAAGTGTTCCCTTTATTTTTTTTGAGCAGTGTATATTCATCTTCCACCCTAATGAGAAGTATTTTATGAAGAGTATAAAATGTCTGTGGTTTAATGATGCTTCATCTAGGCATATTTCTGTTGCAATAATCAATTATCATCATATAATATAGTACAATACACAATGGAGGAGCTTAACTTAGACCAATATATTAATTCGCTGTTAAATAATCCAATTCTATGAAACAAAAATAAAAAAATCAATCTGGAACCTGAAAGCAAAATTGTAGGTCAGTAGGAAGGCAGTGGCAATGGTCATATCTGTCAAGTGACTTTTACACTGTTGTGGTGCAATAAAAGATGTGACATTTTCAACCTTGATCCAAACCTATAACCTCTAAAAACCCCCATCTTCTTAACAGTAACACTAAATGATTAACAATCAAAATGCAAAAAATAAATAAATAAATAAATAAATAAATAAAAAATGGCTAAAAGGTTGAAATTGGGTGCTGGGGACCGTGGTTAACAGTGTTCAGACAAAACGCAGAGAAAGTTGTTCTGCTTCATAAAGTAAGAACTTTGCTTTGAATGTCATATTGTTCAGGTCTCCTCTACTCGACGGTCCATCTGAAGCACAGATGAGTCCTGTCTGAGTAGGTTGTTCCAGCTGCTTCCCTACCTTTCGAAACCCCAACTGGGAATGAGATTTGTAGCAATCTAGTGACAGAGCTGCCACTTTATTGCCACTCACAAGTCAGATGTAGAAATTTAAAGCTGTGCTCTTATTTAAATTTCAAATGCACTACTGTTTCTTAAAAAGAAAATGCTTCATAAATTAATCTTTACTTGGCTGTTGACTGTTGCTACTTTCTATCCATACTCGTATCAATACTTACAACATGCATTCAAATGAACAGCCTAATGAAATAACAGTTATTTGACAACATTGACCCAGACTATTCAATTAAAGGTGTGAGAATCTGGTGCATTTCTCTGACAGCACACGTTCAGCCCTAGTAGGTTAGATCACCCACTCAGAAAAAGATCATTTTTCTCATCTCTCAGTTTACTTACTTTTTGTCAACTTGACTTTATACGCACAATGTAAATGGTATATTTTACCAATTTCTCACACCAACATCTGGTACTTAGTATCAGATCTTTGCTACATTTAAGTCTTAGCCCTGTATGACTTATTTTTGTGTGCTTGAAATAAACCTTTTATTAGTATTTGACCTTGCCTAGCATTAATAATTTCTTTGTTTTTTTTATTATTTCCTCTGAAGACAGATTACGGGTTCAAAGGAGGTTTTTGTTTACTGCAGGAACATAGAAACTTTAATGGGCTTCCATTCCAGTAAAGTGGAGCAATAGTATGAGCTGAAGGACAACATGACGAATTATGCTCACTGTTTCCCCAGGTTTTCTGTCAAGAAATGTATTGCACAATGTATTGCCAGCAAATGCAGAGGTGCTTTGTATTCTGTTGGCCATGGCTAGAAAAGAACTTGACATTTAACCATGAGTGCAAATGGCCTGTGTGTGCACATGTGCATCCATTAATAGGGAGCATATTTTCTTATTTATTCCCTGCAGGTCTCGATTAAAGTGACACTCAGTTGAACTCCACTACTGTTTTCACAGTGTATTTTTAATAAGTGTGTCTAATGATGGCACACCTACATAATGAATACCACAGCAATTACGATGGCCGCAAATTTATCTGAGAAGTTAATGAAAAAAAATCTGAGTTGTGACAAATGAGCTCCCTTTACTGAAATCACTAATCCTAATGCAGAGCATGTAGAAAGTATTTCAAAGTGATTTCTGAGCCATCGAACCTGCATAACTTCATAGTGCTAAACAAATGGGGACAACAGAGCTTCCACCAACTTCCAATAAGCCCAACCCTGCAAAATATGCTTTAGATTGACAAGCAAGTTACAAATCATGGAAAGCGAGAAATAAACTCAAAGCAGATGGAGGAAACTGAAAAAGTAAGTGATCTCTAGCTGAACACCTTTTTTCCCCAACTCCTCGTGCTGCTGTTAATTAAAGGAGCTCTTACTCTCACTGAGCAGATCACAAACAACCCAGAATCAAGAAACGCCACACTCTGGAAGAGTCGCATATATCCTGAGATGCTGAGTACCTCAAAAATATAAGGGGTAAAAGAAAAGTGGTTGAGAAAAAATTTCTCAAGAGAGAGAGAAAGAGAGATGAAGTCAGAAAGAGGAATGGGAAGTGGATGTGACATTGCAAGACAGGACTGTTTGAAAATGTTTGGTAAAGAACAAAGAAAGGAAGTGATTGTAGCAAAACTTGGAGACTTCGAGATCCTGGAGTGAACAAATACAGCAGAAGAGCAAGAGAAGCTTTGAGCTCTCCGTGTCTTGAACATGAGCTAAGTGCCTGAATTAATCAGGCTGAGTCACAAGCTCCAAAGGGGGCATCTGCTAAGTTTAGATCTATTCAGAATGCTGTGCATGCTAGCAGGTTAAAAGATTTGCTCACCTTCATCCCAAAGCCTCATTTCAATTTGAAAGGTTTTTGTTTTTAATAAAACATCTCATACATATTAGATATTTCCTCAGGGAAATAATATCAACAGTGAATTTCCTTTTTACCTCCTTGCCCCTTATTATAAGTCCTAAAAAAATTTCAGTTGCTTATTTGGAAATTATGAAGCCATGTAACTTCACTGGCAAACTTGGAAAAGTAACTATTTTACACAATGTCTAGTGTCATAATGCATCTGACAACTATTGCTGACCAGTCGAAATAAAATGAAGATAAATATTAATTTAAATTCCAGAATTGGTCACTTCTTTACTTTGTCACTATATTTATGAACTATTCAGACCCCTCGCAGGACTGGTAAGAAATTCAAAACCTTTTTCAGCTTTTATTTATGATTTTTGAACATGAAATCTCATATCATTCGATTTCCTCCTAACCGGGTCTGGCGTTGGCCCCCTCTGGGGCCTCCTCCTGAAACACTCAGAGGCCCCGAACCTTACATACTGGTCCTTCCCTGCTGCAGTCAGAACAGCCCATCTTTATCCCTCTGCACCCAGGCGGCAGATCAGTGGTTTATGCCACTCACAGCACAGAAGGTGACTTAAGTTTCATACAAGTTTCAAGCAAACTTTGGGCTTGACTTCAGGCTACAAAACATACTGGTTTATTAACACACATATGCTTATCCACAGAGAGTTAAAAAGAAAAGATGTTGTAATAGCTTTGTGAAAAAACATCCCATTTCTCAGTGGAATATTTTACATTTACCTGAGTTAAACACCAAGTCATAGGTAGAAAGGTTATGAATAAACCTAGGAAATGGGACTGGCCCAATGATACTTTTGTATGTATATGAATTTTGCTACATTCCTCTGGTTTTATTATTCTAATAAATAAAACAAACTTCTGCTGCTTCTTTTACTTTCAGTCAAAAATTATTTACGGTGAGGTGCTCTTTCCAGAGCTCCTGTGATCTCAACAGTGATTACATAAGATTTCATAAGGAGAGACCAGCTTCAATTAACATTAATGAGCTAAAATGAATCATGTTAGCACTGATCACTGGAGGTGATTTACTGGATGGAACCATTAACGCAGACAAAGCCAGAAAGCTCATCATCGGCCTTGCCCCCTGTTCATGCTGTCATATACAACACTATAATGGTTTCCCACAGTCCAAGCCATCACCTCAGAAAGCATTGTGTCACAGTTTGATGATCACAATTAATTTCTTTTCAGTGGAAAGTTGAGCTGTATATATACATTTTTTGTTTTGTTTTCATGGCTATAAAGAGTTTTGCAACAGAATCTGTCACCCCAGGCACCTAAGCCACATTGTGCATCAAACAAAAACAGCATAAATACTCTAGTGTCAAACTTCTGCAAAAAAGGCTTCAATTTCAGAGTGAGAAAAACCTGAAAGTAATGTATGAACTGTCTTAAAAAAAAAACCTAAACTCTCCCCTAAACTTAGAGGAAGGCATACAGTGATCAAACAATATTTTCACTGCAGGGGTCGGTGACAAACTTTAACCGCCGCTTGTGGCTGAAAACACTTATGCCATGTTTTGCATCAGAATCACACTTAAAAAAATAAATCCTAATGTCAGTATGAAAATTAGCTGTTTGATGTCCACTGGGTATCAATCCACAGGTATGCACACAGGCAGACAAGTACTAAGGCAGCGGGATGTGTTCACCTTTTCCCCCCACCTTCACTGTTGGGTTTTGTTATCAATGAACCCCAGCACTTACAAGGCTCTGTAATTCCCCTCCCCCCAAAAAAATAAACCATTAGTGCATTTGATGTGAGGATTAATCACAGGCTGCTGCATTGGCTTCTCCATGGGAGTTTACCATCACCCCCACATGCAGATTGAGCTCTATTAGCACCAACTAGCTGGTCTGACAGGTCAGAGAAGTAGCACAACTAATCTGTGAAAGAGCACTAAGGCCACTGGAGCGGGAATAAATTGATTCTTTTTAAATAAACCAAACAACTCATTGGTGTGCCTTGATCTTATTGCATCTACAAAGCCAATAGGAATATTATAATCAAGTTTATGCAAGTCCCACTTTTTAAAAGCAACTTCTCAAAGCACTTTATGGAATGACTCTTCACAAAATTATTTGAAACATTCACTTGTATTTATAATAGAGCAGGTAACGTTTGAAAAATAGATAGAATTTCTTTTTTGAGATACGTCTGGCATGTTTTTAAATAAAAGTTTGTGTGGCTTGTTTGTATATATTTTCAGTTATGATGTCCTACAAATACAACAAGGTTGCATATTAAAGGTAATTTATTTCAGGAGGTCAATTCAAAAGTACAATATTTAAAATCATATATACAGTTGAAATTCCAATAGAAATATTGGAAAATGTTTTAGACATTTCCTTGTTTTAAATCACCTGAGTCAGATGACTGCAATTCAGCAAACACTTGTTAATCAGCCAAAAAAATTGGAATCAACTGGGCTAAAGAAAGGAAACATGCAGGGCAGTGTGCCTGGAGTACCAGCGTTGAGAAACACTAGTCTAGACTGCATGGATCAAATACAAAACATCACATGAGCTTAAGACATTTTTTTTGTGTGGTTATTTTTTAGGAAAGCAGCATTTGATAGAAACAGAGATCAAAACAAAAGTGTTTCAATATTTTCTGCAAATTAACATAATGAGGCTTTCAACTAAAGGAAATGCCTAGATGTTCAACAAATAAAAGGCTGGACAACGGAATAAACAAGCATATTATGCGTGAACTAAATTCCACATCAAGCCACATTTCTGTGGTCTTCATGTATGCACTTATGCTAGAGTGCACTCTCTACCTTATATCTACAGTAGTTCAGTGTGTCTGATGAAGCAAATGAATCAAGGTTTTGATCCAGTGTCAGAGGACCGCAGGCGGTGGCTACTCAAACAAGGATTTCATCATCATTTTTAGTCCACCTGCAGTACTCTCAGTGCTGAAAGCCCAAACCAAAAGCTTTCACTACATAGTTCAACATTTCTGAAGAAGGAGCAATGAGTTCTCACAGTGTAGTATTTGTTGGAAAAGAAGGCCTTAGAAGGTGAGAATTGCTAAAAACACACATTCACACTTTAATAAATAGTTTAATAGCTCGAGTCTGGCTACAGTCAACAAATATTTTAATATTCGAGTGCTCTACTGAGAAATCCATTGATTGAGTAATGGGATAAATTTCTGCTTTGGAAGGTTTATTTTCCCCCTGGAAACGCTGTTCCTCCCATTTTATCTATCAGAATCATACACACTCCCATTGAAAGGTGGTTTTCCTGGCACACCAAACAGTTGAATCCATACAATTTTATTTATACATCAATCACATTTTCATAATTTCTTTCTAAGCAAAATTACCTGTCACATTGAATAAGTGTCTTTACTAGAGATTAGATGTCAGTATGTCTGCAGCAGCTGCTTACAGTCTTTTAATTGTCATAAATTGCAGGAGTCTCAACCAGGTGTGCAGAGGTGAATGATTATCCATGCTGTTGTATCTAAAAGAGTGCAACAGCATGGATAATCCAAAACCTTGTTAATGTCTCTTTTACTTTGACAATAAATCAGCTTGAAGACGTGAGAAATATTTTATTTGCTCTCTTTTCTGAACATGTAAAAGAAAGAGTGAGCATTGTTAACTCAATCTCCTTTCATAGCTGTTCTCATGCCTGCAATTTAACGTCAACTAGTTCAACATTTCTTCAAGTTTATATTCCAGTAAGTACATGATGATTCATATACTAATTATGTCCATGGAGAATTTCAGCCAGCAACGAAATGTTTCAGCAAGTTAAAACAACAAGTTGTCAACCATGTCTACCTTTCATTATAGACAGCTAGTGCAGGTTTGTGTACTGTATGCTCAAATTTCCTTTAATATATTTTCAGAAATCTGTCCTTTTCCACAGATTTCTTGATGTGTGAAGGGATACATATCAAATATACTAGACATTCATTTAAAAGAACCCTTAAGCAGCATTCATCACATAATTGCATATAAATCCATTATCTTATAATTATTGGTGGTGTCACATTATGTGCAGGAGAGAGCAGTCTTACTATACAGCCCTGCCATAAACCACAATTTCACTATAATTTAAAGAAAAATGATTAGCCTCAGAATTGTATACTGTCATTTGCATCCTTTATTGTTGTTCAGGTGATTTCTGCAATTAGCACAATTAATGCAGTAAGTATTACTAGTACACTTAGCAAACAGTTAGCCACGTGTATTCCTTCTAGAGTTAAAAGCACCATCTCAACTCTCAGATTTCCAAAAGACTGGTAACATTTCCAAACCTAGCTTGTCCAATCAGACAGAACCAGCCTCCTAATAAGGAATGAACAGAGTCCGTATCTATGCTCCAGCTTAAGAGGACAGCTAATGTGCCTTCATAGTAATTTCATATTTTTAAACGCCACAGCAACCTAAAATAGCTAACTGCTACGACTACACAATATGTCGTGAATATATTGTCATCGCAGTATGAGTGTGTGCAATATTTACATTGTACCGTTTAAGGGTAATAACTATATATTGTAGGCGTTATGAACATGTGTTTTACATACTGATACAATTACTAGATAGTTGGTCTTTCATTAAGGTTTGTTTCTTATTAAAAATGTAAAAATATGATAAAACATCATAATGCTTTAAATATGTTTATTTACTTATAAAATGACATAATAAAAAGTAATTATACCCTACTTAATGAGTGGAAAATTGTTATTACAGCAATCAAACCTTCCTTATAATTGCCTTTTGCATGTTTCCACTGGTCAACTTTAGGTCAGGACTTAGGCTGGGTGACTCCAAAATGTTTATATTACCAATCAGGATAAACAGGTTTGCAACATTAAAAGATTATTTTAAACTTTAATCTGGCAGGGGTATCAATAATTTTGGGTCTAACTATAAAAAGTGCTTTGGACACAATTTTAAACAAATGCAAGGTAAAAATCACTACTCCATAGTGCATCTATGTAAATGCACATCCCAAAGAATCCCAGCGATGTGAATGGACACAGCAGCTCATAACAGAATAAAGTTTTATATTGCAGCTGTGACTCCACAAACAGAGACTATGCTGCATCTGGGCTTTCTTCATCACATCACATGTCCCACTTATCTTGTCAAACCGCAGCCACTTAAGTTGTCAAACAACAGCCCACTATAATCTCTGGTCTTGTAAATGCTTCAGTGAAAAGGATTAATCTTCAAGAAAATATTCAGACATTTCTAACCCACAGGAATCCCAAATTTAGCATTTTAAAATGCTTTTGCTTTAAAAAATAATATTTTGGGGAGTAAATTGTACAAATGCAGGGCAGAGGTTAATCCTGACCAGCTAAAGTTCCCCTTTTTTGGATCTTGCAGATCGCATGATGTGAAACTGTTGTACTCTTTGTGTGCAAACAAAAAAAGACTTGTATTTATTTTTTTTAAATTAACTCTATACTCAGGCACACAATCATGCAGTTCGTACTTGTTCAATTTCTTATTAACACAAAGCAACAAAAACTAAAATATTGAGTGAGCAACAGTTTGATAAAAAATGTCTCGCTGGTGTGAGAGGTGAGATGAAAATGGACAGATTGGTAACAGATGATAGAAAAAGAAGAACTATTTCAAATAACCCAAGCTATGACGAATGCCTCCTCTGAACACGTCAAACCTCGATATAGATGGCCAGAATACCACAACAATAACTCAACAAGGACCATTCTTGTCAAATGGGAACAGATAATTGAGGCTACCATTAGCACAAGGTTGCCAATATATTTTCTTATTTCTAGTTTTTTATGGCCTTTGTTCAACAGCAGCTTAGACAGGAAGGAGGGCAGAGAGAAAGACGTGCAGCAAAATGGCCCGAGGACGTGACTCTGATCAGGGATAATTGTGTTGACGACTGTAGCCTCTGCTCCAACACTGAGCTACGAGGCGCCCTCAAACTTTCTGAAAATCATTTTAAAAAACAATGCCTGGTCCGGTGAATTTCAGCAAGTTCAATATTCAGATGTGTCAGAACTTCACTAAACAGTGTTAAACCATGTTCCTGTCTTTCATTGCTAGAATGGTTTTAGACTGGTGGTGTAACAGTGTGGGGGATAAGCTGTACTAATATAGGGTTCGATTTTGAGAAAAATTTGTAAGTCGAAATGTGGGACAGACAGACTCCTTCTGAAGAACAAATGCTGAAATCATTCATTTTAAGAGTATGTACACTTCTGCATGTAGCTCATTCAACTTTATTTTTAAATAATTGTGTTCAGAGTGAGTTGTTTGTTTTTCAGTTGATATTTGTTCCACCATATATGTGAAAAAGTTTGGAAATTATTTATTGTTGTACCACTTTTTAAATAAAACTGGCCTTTTAACAGTGGAGCGTACTTTGAGTCAATGTACAGCTTGTGCACAAGCGGCTCAAAACAAAAAAGTCTAAAGACCCATAAAAGTGAAATTGACTGAAGTTGCACTCAGAGCTAAATGCCGAGGCCACATCCAGAGTTATCGTGGGAGGAGTAGCTGCGTATTTGTCTATCACTTTGAATGCAAATGAGGCCATTTTCCATACTAAAGGATCACTGACTCCACACTATAAGCAGCGTTGCTAGAAGGATGTTTTCTTATTTTTGCCTGTTTCGAGGAAAAATCAATTTAGTATGAATGAGAACTAAAATTAGGCGCACCCTCAGGCTAATTTTAAATGATTCAAGGGTAAGAGACAAGAACAATGGCAAACGATTTAAGGTTTCTGACCACAGCTGACATTTTGGTCCACCACAGAGGCCAAACATTGGGTAAAAGATGGGGGCAAGCAGGAAAGACTCATGAATGACGAGTGAAAGAAAAGGGCAAGGTTGGAGAGGAGGAGGGGAGATGAAAAGAGAGAAGATAGGATGCAGCAGGAAACTAACTGCAGCACACACAAATTAGGTGACAGATGAAGGGAAAAAAACCTTGGAGTGAAGATAGAAGCAATTTCAATTATCATCAGCCAACACATTACACCAACTGTGTACGAAAGTCACTTTGTTTGACTTGAAGAGGGGAACAACTCTTGTTCTCTTTGATCCTTTGGTACAGCATGTAATGTAATCACTCGGAGACATTATTCAAGGGTGGCCATAGCAACTGTGTGATTTTCCTTCCCACACTTGAGACCTTTTTCTTTAGCAATCTAAAGAAAAGCTTAACATTGTTGCAATGTTAAGCGTGCGGAGGGACTATTCTTAACGTTCATTTTTGCTGAATCTAATGCACAATATCACAATGAAACTTCAATTTATGCAGCATTATTAAAGCAACGTAAAACACTTAAATGTGTGTAATGCATGAAGAGGCAGTAGGGTATAGACTGCAGGATCGTTTTTGTTTACATGACCAAAACATGAAAACAAAAAAAAAAGTTTAATGAAATGGGCTGCAAAATAAAACTTAGCAACCATCTGTAAGGTCCTTACAGCTAATAGCTGAGTTGCACTTCCAGACATTAAAATGTAAATAAGCTACTCACATAGCAGATATTTTCACGAATCACAAACTTGTGAGCAAATCAAAAATTGTTGTTAAAAGACGATATATAAACACGGACTTAACATAGATTGCCTAACATATAATAGTATTTCATTCAAGCACGTGAGTTCTGGACTTCATTGTGTTTTTTTAAAATTGAGATTACCGCACACAGTTGGTAAAACACACCTGGATGACACCTTAAAAAACTCTGCTGCACTGAACTTGGCGCTGCTCACACAAACCTTAACATGGATGAGCAGTCATTATCTCTGTGTATTTTTAATTAGGCTTGCTGTGTGTGCATACTGTGTAAACAATATATGAATCAAATTATTTTATTAAGAAATTAAGGTCACAGAACATAAACCTAACAAGAATTAGCATTTTACTTTTCTACTCGCACAATACTTAAGAGAACCCGACACGTACGTTTGTTTTTCATCTTTTTGTACGCATAGAGCTCAAGAAAGAACTGCTTTTATTCAGGAGTTGGAAGTGGGCTCTAACAAATTAAACTAACTCAACCTAGTTTCACTTGTAATCTGCTTTATTTAGAAGAGAAAATACACTGGGCCTCAACCTTAAAGAAAAAATATTTTAATACAAGATTGAGGGTAACTTTCCTTTTGTAATTTGTTTTAAAATTGTACCTCATATAATGAGTACAAATCAACACTCCGAACGGGTTAAGAGCTGCCATTTTCATCTTGGATTATAATTTTTTTGACACTCTTTACAAACATTTTCACTTCTTTAAACATGACCAGATGCATATTCTGTTTGTAAATGCAGATCATGAATTGACATTGTAAGAGGCATTCACAGTCACTGGGCATTTAAGCAGCATTTATAAAATGGACTGCTTATATTAAGGCCTCTGTTAGCAGTGACAAAATTATGAATACTCACAAACATTTCCTTGAACTTTGGATTCCTGCACTGTGGATTTTGTTTTACAGAAATTTAGAATAAAACTGGAAAATGAACAAACATTATGTATCTGCCATAATTTTATAACAACTGTTTCTAACTAGATCTAGTTTTTTGTCTAGCACTGCTTTGGTGGAAATCTATTAAAAGATGAAGAAGTGACTGATGACAAGAGAATTGGTTTGGAGCTGCTCTTAAATACAAAGAGGTTAAACTTTGAAAAATATTCAGTTTAATCAAATTACTTTTAAGATATTAGCACAAACAGAACATCGTAGACATGAAACAGAATAACTTTGCTGTACTTTATCTAGCTTTCCTACCATCTCCTGAATGTCTTGAAAATTACCTCAATGACACTGAAAATAGCCTATTTTTAGACTTCCTCACACAGAAACAACTTCCACACTGAAGAGTGGCACCAGATAAGTATGCTGTGTTAACTATTTGGAAAAAAAATATATATATTTGAGTTTGTAAAGTGTACATGCTAAAGTTAAAATCTCAGGTTTTCCTGACGTAAAGCCATCTATGACAAATGATGTCGAAATATTTTCCACATACCTGTACAGTAAGCAACAAGAGGCCAAACCCAACCACTTATATTTTGTTAAAGCCTCTTTTCTTTCAGTTATTAAAATTTGATTTTCGTCAGCAGCAGTCTGTTGTGATTTGGCAATACCTGCCCACCTGCCTTCACCAGATGAAAGAAATTTGGATATATCTTCAGCTTTTTATGTATACTAATCTATAATCTACTAATCTGAACCCAAAATTGGCAGCTCAAGACTTTTAAGCCCAACAGAGAAAGGCAGTAAATATTTTGACAAAGTCATGAGAGCCAAAAAACATGACTATCCCAGTGGTGCTGTAAGCATTCATGTGGACAACCGTCCAATTACAGGTGTGAGATGGGGCTAAATGGAGAAAAATGATGTCCAGTCAGGCGAGCAAGACCTTGTCCCTGAGTGGCTGTTTGGCAGTTTGATCTACAGCATGGGTCACCTTGTCCATCTATTTACAGCAAGCCTACAACACAACTAAACCCAATTCACAACACTCAGGTGAAGCTAAGAAGAATCATCCAGGTCGGTGAGAAACAATAGCCTTTTCTAACTTCTCAGTAGTGTCCTTATAACATTTAACCTTCAGCTGAGGGGAAAAAATGATCTCTAATACTTTGGTTTGAGACTGAAGCTTGAGCTAAATCTTTGTTTATTCCCCTCTGGGTGCTGCAGCTGCATGACTTACTATTATCTTTGTAAGCAGAAACTTCGGTTAATTAAGGACACTCTGTTTTGTTTAGCTGTGAGCCTCTGGAAGAGTAAAACAGTTGGAAAAGCAACAAATCATAAACTTTAACACCTACCGAAGCAACATAATTATCAGCGGCCAAACACTGCCAGCGCCGATTCATCTGGTCTTCAAAATCCAGATGTGGCAACATGACCCTTGTCCCACTAAAAGAGCACTCTGCATGTATAAATTAGCGATATTATGTAAATATACTGTATATATTACACTTTTCTTTGGCATTAAGAAGAACCCCTGCTGCTCATCCTCTCTAGCTCGCCAATTAATTTTTGTAAAACTCTGTTCTGTTTCCAGAAGCAGCAAAAACTTGACTGACTTACATATTTTAGTTGCAAATCCTTTACTACATTTTATTCTAATTTATTTTGTCATAAGTTAAACGGTGTCATGTTTAGCTTAACCTAGACACACTGAGTTGGACAGAATTTAAGTGGAGAATTGAACTGTATTTAATCAGTTTGCTCTTCATGTACCTTTGAGGTATCGGAGTACTAGCAGCATATCGATGTGTATCATCTACTAAGGAGAGATACACAATCCTACTGAACACCAACTGAGCTCCACACATCACCTGTAATAAGATAACTCTCTTTTAAAGATGGTCAGTTAGGAAGCTGACTCAGGCTGGCTGGATTAGCAGACAGACTGACTAATTAATCAGATTATATGAGGTAGTTATTTTGCTACTTTATAAAAAGCAGAGTTGCAAAATCTATATTATGCACATAAACACTTCAAAACTACTACTGACTTTAGCAAGTGTTTATTTTATATGTTCGCTTAAGTTCATGTATCAAAATCAAAGCAGCGATAGTAACTTTTGATGAACTTTTATACCAACAAAAAGTATTGATATTCTATTTAGCTTCTTTTTAATAAAACAAATCAATCACTCTACATTACTTTATACATTTTTGTTCTAAATAAACACTAAATCCATGCTAAAGCTACCATGAGAATCTCATACCTTCCAATGCCTACCAAAAGGTAATCAGCGAAACTTTTTCAAAATTAAGTCTTTATAGATCTTAAGTGACCTTATTGACAGATGGCTAAATGTGACAAACGGCTTTGTCTAAGCTCAAAAAGCTGTTGATCCTTCCTGCACTGGCATCACAATTAACCTTGTGGTCGTATCACTGTTCATACCAAGCTAGGAGTCTCTTTCCCATTTTTTTTCTTATCACCTAAACTATCCCAACAGTATAATCATCATAACACTGTGCAGAAGGACTTGACATGCCTCTAATTAGATGTCAGAAAAAAGGAGGCGAAGGAACATGTAGGGGGCATACATGCCCTTAGACTACTCCCAAATGAAGACTTATAAGAGGCCATACTTCATACAGACAACCTCATCAACCCTTTTAATTATTTTCTGAAGCTGTTCAACATATTCATCAAGGGGACTATATTTATCTGCCCCTTTAACACTGTATATCTGGGTAGATAAGGTTGTGGAGCAAATAAGTGAGATTATGGTTTTTTTGTGGGGGTGAGGAGGGTTGGTGAGTTTAAACGGGCAGACATGCAGTCTGTGGGTGACATTTCTTTTTTCTGGAGAACAACTGTCCTAATCTTTTTACTTTCAGACTTTGATAAAAGTCTACCCTTTTGCTTAAACTCACAAAATCTTACACAAAAGATGTACAGAAGAAAAGAATTAAATGTATACAAAGATATACTGTATATGAAGCTGCTTTTTCTTGGTAGATGAAGCTTCACCATTAACAAATGTAGTAACACAGATATCCATAAAGACGGAGACAATTTTCATAGATGAATTTTATCACGTCACCTGTTGATACAGCTGGTCCAAAAACAATAAATTTTTTACAGATAAAAAGAAGATTATTGTCACAGGAACAAAATGGCTTGGATGAAAGAAAAATTGGCAGTTCGGTTCCTTGTTGAAAGATGCACTAATTTTGCCCAGTATACCAATGACACTTGTTTCTATGGAAACCAATTATTATTATCTTTTTTTACTATAATGGTTTACTCTTCCTTGGAGACATGAAAACAATGGGACATACAGTATCAGCCTGATTTGAATGAATAGCCGAGGCCAAACCTTTGACCAGTGTGGGAGGTAGAGGATCGTAAATAAAAGGAATTGAAATAAGAAAGTTTTCCCAAAGTTGTTGCCTGTAAGGAAGTTTTGCAGGGACTCAAGTCTAATGGAACCAAGCTTAGCAATCTGTATCTGGACTGGCAAAAATGTACATTTCCAAACTCACCAGCTCTTTATTTGTGCTTGGCCTGAACTCAATGAAGTCACATAGTAGTCCTCGGAAATAAAATCCCAGCTGTACTGAGAGATAAGACTATGGACTTGAAAAGAACTCTCTCAAGTTCTTCTTGTCCTGTGATGACACATTAATGGTCATCCCTTGTAGAAATGTGTAAAAAGTCCTAGACATGTTCAGTTAATACCCATATGCACTAGTGAAAAATACCCCACACTAGCAACTAGGGGCGCCGTTTAGGGGGGAAAGTTATGACAATTCTAAGGGCCTCTGACCAACAGGGGACCCTCCACAATTTATTTATTTTTTGTTCATAGAAATAAAAAATAGGGGCCCTGTCAATTACAAAATTAATCATATTGTATTTTCGAAGATCGTTTTTAGCAGTAAAAATGTTATGTTCCCACTCCCAAACCTAAAAACACACATCCATATTTGTACTAAACTACGGAGCCCTCCAGGGAACACAGGATATTTTTTTTCTTTTGCGTTCCCTCGCAATAATCTACTTATCAGTTATGCGGCATAATTGAATACTGCAAGCCCTTCTTGCGGTGGCTGCCGTATTTTCTGCCTTAATACAAGGTTATGCAAGGTTTTTCCATGTATGTTAATATCTTCTTGTGAAATATCTGACATTTTATATCTTTTTCTTTAGTATAGAAAGGCACCACACACCTATGATATCAACTGTAAGCGCTGTGGATCCCGGCATAAAGTGAGACAATGTCCTGCTTACGGTAAGCAGTGTTTAAATCGCCGTGGAAAGAATAATTTTGCAAAGC
Source organism: Xiphophorus maculatus (assembly GCF_002775205.1). Lineage (NCBI taxonomy): Eukaryota > Metazoa > Chordata > Actinopteri > Cyprinodontiformes > Poeciliidae > Xiphophorus > Xiphophorus maculatus. Next base: position 21,326,191 of record NC_036460.1, read on the forward strand.
AATGCTTTATGAAGAGGAAAGAAGAAAAGAAGAGGAATCGTGTAAACTTAGTAGAGGAAACTGACCTAAGTGACGCATTCTTTATTGGTGTTGTGAATTGTTAAATTGAGTCAGAAAAAGTGCAGTGTGTCGACAGAGATGATAAATGGACAATTCCTTTGTTAATAAATGGAGCCACAGTTCAGTTCAGATTGGACACAGGTGCTAAGGCGAATCTCATTAGCATGTCTGATATAAAAGAAATGCATGTAAAACCTCATATAAAAGAAGTAAAGTCGGGTCTGAAAGACTATAATGGACAATCAATTGAGTGCATTGGCACATGTCAGCTGAATGTGACAGTTAAAGGAACAAAACATTTTGTGTTTTTCTCAGTTGTAAAAGAAGATCGTGAGTCCCTTTGGTCTGTTAAATCATGTGAAGAACTGGGACTGGTGAAAAGAGTGTTTCACATAAACACTGAATTGAATGAATCTAATAACCCTGTTGATGCAATGCTTCAGGATTATGTTGATGTTTTTCAAGGGTTAGGTGCTGTACCCTGCACATATAAGATTCAGCTGAGAGAGGGTGCTCAACCTGTTGTGCATGCTGCACGTCGTATTCCAGCACCACTGCGAGAGGGGTTGAAAAATGAGTTGGACCAAATGACTAGGTCATTCAGAAAGTGGAAGAGTCTACAGATTGGGTTAATTCCATAGTGATTACAAAGAAGAATGGAGAATTAAGAATATGCATGGATCCAAAAGATCTAAATGAGAACATTAGGAGAGAACATTATCAAATACCCACTCGAGAGGAAATAATCAGTGAGATGGCTGGAGCAAGATATTTCACCAAGATGGATGCAGCACAAGGGTTCTGGCAAGTAAAGCTGGATGAAAGCAGTACCAAGTAGTGTACCTTTAATACACCTTTTGGAAGATACTGTTTTCTAAGACTTCCTTTTGGGATAAAATCGGCACCAGAAATATTCCACAGAGCGATGGAGCGGATCATAGAAGGCTTGGAAGGAGTGAGAGTCTACATTGATGACATCATTATCTGGGGATCAACAGCTCAAGAACACAATGACGGATTGAAATGCGTCATGGAGAGCATATGGAAAAATGGACTGAAGCTCAATAAAAATAAATGTGAGTTTGGAGTCAAAGAAATTATGTTTCTTGGAGACAAACTATCTGTTCAACCAGGTGAAGATAAAATAAAAGCCATCTTGAAGATGCCACCTCCTGTAGACAAAACGGCTGTCCTGCGCATCATGGGGATGATTAATTTTATAGGAAAATTCATTCCCAATTTGAGTCCAAAGATGACAAACATTCGCAGACTCCTGTACAACAATAGTCAATTCCAGTGGACAGAGGTTCATGAACAAGAGTGGAAGGAACTAAAAAAATATCTGACTACAGAACCAGTGCTCACCTTCTACAATCCAACCAAAAAAATAAAACTGTCTACAGATGTCTCAAAAGATGGACTTGGAGCAGTTCTTCTTCAGGCTGAGAATGAACAATGGAAGCCAGTGGCTTATGCGTCCAGAGCCATGACAAAAGCTGAATGCAGATATGCTCAAATAGAAAAAGAATGCTTGGGGCTGGCTTATGGACTAGAACGGTTTCATAACTATGTGTATGGTCTGCCATTTTTTGTAGTGGAAACAGATCACCGACCCTTGGTTGCCATCATAAAAAACATCTGAACGTGATGTCACCGAGGATTCAGAGGCTTATGATGAAGATGCAGAGGTATGAATTTACATTGATCTACACTCCAGGGAAACATCTGATTCTTGCTGATGCTCTGTCTAGAGCCCCTACAGACAATAGTGTGAGTTCAACTGAAGAGGATATTAAGTATCATGTGAATTTGGTGTCCACTGTGTTGCCTGTGTCAGATGGAAAGTTACAGCAAATAGTTGAGGCAACAGCTAAAGACACAGAGTTACAGTCGGTCATACAGAATATGGATGAAGGATGGCCAATAGGCTCATGTTCACAGTTTTTCAATGTTAAAGCTGACCTAAGTATTGTGAATGGACTGTTACTGAAAAACAACAGAATTGTAATTCCACAAGAGTTAAGACAGGACATTCTACAGCGGATTCATGAGGGTCACCTAGGCATTGAAAAATGTAAAAGAAGAGCTAGGGAATCAGTTTTCTGGCCTGGACTAAATAAGGACATTGAGGTGCTAATAAGTAAATGTGAAACATGTCAGACATTTAGAAGCAAACAGAGCAAAGAACCTATGATTATAACTGACATTCCTACATCACCATGGCTGAAAGTGGGAATGGATTTGTTTCATTTTAAGAGTAAAGACTATTTAGTGATCATTGATTACTATTCAAACTATGCAGAGATGGCTCTGTTAGCTAATATGTCATCAAATTGTGTCATAAGGCATGCTAAATCAATCTTTGCAAGGCATGGCATTCCACATATTGTGGTGAGTGACAATGGGCCATGTTTTAGTAGCAGAGAATGGCAAAAGTTTACGGAACAGTATGATTTTAAGCATGTAACATCAAGTCCACATTATGCACAGTCGAATGGAAAAGCAGAGAAAGGATTTCATATTCTTAAGCAACTTCTGAAGAAAGCTGCATTTAGTAATTCTGATCCGTATTTAGCTTTATTAAGCTACAGATCATCACCATTGCAATGTGGATTTTCACCTGCTGAACTTTTGATGAATAGGAAGATTTGTACAACTTTGCCAAGTTATGACAGTAATGAACAAGGTGCAAAGAAATCGTCGAAGTTGGAATACAGGTTACGAAAGCAGAAAGTAAAACAAAAGTCATATTATGATAGATCAGCTAAGATTCTATCCCCATTGTCATACAAGGACCCAGTAAGGATTCAGGATGATGAGGGATGGAATACTAAGGCAACTATTCTGCAGGAAGTAGCTCCACGTTCATTTGAAGTGAAAACTGAAGATGGACAAGTTCTGAGACGATATCGGCCCAGTTTGTTGAAAACTCCATTAGAGCCTGTTGACGAGTCGAGTGAAGATTCTATGGACTCTCAGATTATTCCTACAACTAAAACACATTGCGACATGGACAGTATTAGGGACAATCCACCTGTGTTAAGAAGATCTACCAGCGTGGTGAAAAAAACTGATACGCTGAACTTGTAAAAAGAAAAAAAAAAGGGGGGGGAAATGTCTAAGTTGAAATGTTTGCATCTTGTAATTCATGTTTTATCTTTCTCATACAATGTATGTTATTCTTTGACAGGACTCTTTTGTAACATTCTTACTTTAGAAAGGAGGATGTGATGATTGAATGAATTATGCTTATGTCCACTAGGTAGCAATCATGAGTTCATGTGAATGCATAAATGTAAAGAATAGGACAACAGAGTGAGAGAGTCTTGGGTGACACACCTGTACGAAACCTGTGTGAGCAGACGCATGGAAAGAGACTTTAATAAAAGTGTCTGAGCAATACACACGCCTGGTCATTATCAAACACGAATATAACACGTGGAAACAACGTTAATGTTTATTCAACATGCAAAGAATATAGAAATGACAAGGGGGGGAGTTGGAGCGAAATTGCTACCGCAGATGATAAACCCGGTAACTTTTCAGCTGTTCTTCGTTAACGTGACATAAATAGGTTCTAATGATTTTCATTCGGTCAGGACTTTACGCTGACACTAGAGCCACATGCATTGCAGGTAGATTGTAGTATCAAGCATTGATTAATGCCTGGTTTTAAAATTAGTTCACTGGACTTGTAGCCATTATTTTGTGCCCATTGTTGGACACCACATGGCAGGATCGAACCGTTATACCTAGGATTTCTGTCGGGTAATGTTTGGTCTGTCAGGTTTTGAAAATGGGCCGACAATCGGCCGACAGCTCTAAGATCCTGTCATGTGCGCTGGGCTTTACACTAAGGAAATGAGGCAGGGAGGGTCAGTGGAGAGCACCGGAGTTGAGCCTTTTTTTCCCATTCAGTGTCATTAACAGAAAGAGAAAAAGTACGGAAGAGACGATAATGCCGATAATTAAAATGACGTCGACAGTTTTAATTTATCATACGATTAATTGATTTATCGTTTATCGCGACAAGCCTAGTGACGACAGAAAAGGTTTCACAAAGAAATTATTCTCCTGTCCTTTATAAGGGGAACCATTAATTAATAGGCCAGATCATTTCTAGAATTGAGCTTAGTTTTTTCCTGAAAAGGACCCAATAGCAGGGGTGAAACTTGAAATATATTGCTATGACACAACAAGGAAAGAACCAGTAAGACATGAGAAAATCCCAACAGGGGGATTTCACAATGATGGAAAAAAAAACTTGTCAGGAGAAAAAGGAGAGTAATTAGCTGAATATCAAACATCTGTGCGGGGGTATAAACTGAGACAGTGACAACACAAAGAGAACACAGGAGGAAGTGACTCTGGAGAACCACGGATCCATCAAAATACAGGTGAGCACAAGAAACAAAACTCAGGCAAAAAAGTTTGGATACACCTTCTCATTGAATTCAATGAGAAGGTGTGTCCAAACCTTTGGTCTGTACTGTATATATATATATATATATATATATATATATACATACACACACACTGTATATATATATAAAATATAACACGCACACACACAAACACACAACTGACATTCAATCAAGTCAGTTGTTAGAAAGCTCAAATGTTGCACAATCGGATGAGCCAACAGCAATGTGACCTTTAATATATCAATTTCAGGGCTTGTATTGAAGGATCATCTGTGTCGCAAAGCACAAAACCAATGGCTGGTGACACATCACAAATTAAAACCATCGCGGCTGACTAATTTATATGAGAACCACCCTTCTCCTCCTCCACTTCCTTCACTGCTCTTCTAATCAATACCAGACTCCACAACAAACACCACATCTGACTTGCAGGCTGAAGAGGCTGCAAGTCAACAGATCAAAATCTATCCCCTCAGCAGATACGGCCAGTACAGGAAGGATAGGAAAATAATTGCCTGCAACAAAATGTCCGCATCAGACACCTTTTTCTTCTATCAACATTAGCTTGTTAGAGTAGATTCAATTAGAGGAGATCTGAGGCAATCTGATCATTGCAGTGAGACTACACTTAACATTTAGTCCAACATAGATGTTTCTAAGCCTTCCAATCTGACTCTCTGCCAACTGGGCCTTCCTTCCTCTCAGTAATCTTTGTTTTCTGCCTGGTATTTTAACCGGGTCCCCTTTCAGGCACGTGGTTAATCATCACAGGTGTTTCAGATAGCAAGGTGATGCAGATGTTTAGCAGAGCAACAGGGTACAAAATGCAAGCAATTTCAGCATTTTCTGCAGGTGAAGAAGCAGCTGTGTGGGGCAAAGTTAGCACTGTGGCACATGTAGCTTTATGAGATGTGCATGAGGTGAAATATTTCTCAGAACAGATGTGAACAGGCACAAGCTGAGATAAATACTTCTGCAACAAGACAGCAAAACTAAAGGTTCTATACTGTAAAAGGAGAAACATTTCTCACTTAAAAACCTGAAGTTTCATAAAAAGCTGACTTGTTAGACAGTTAATATATTTGGTATATTTTGGTAACAGAAAATGGAGAATGAGGAGAACGGCAGACATGGACACACACTAAAAACCTTTTAACTAAAACAACATGTAGAAGTAATCCTTATTGTTTAGATAAATATCAGTGATTTAAGTTTAAAAAAAACAACAGGTATGATGTTGATAAGAATCAATTAGTGGTTTCTTAATTCTTAATTTGTGACTCTTATACAGGATATTAAAATATTTATTATCAATTAAGAACAAACTACTGTCATCATTCAGCTTTCATCAGTAATAATCTTACACTCAAGAATTATTTTAGCATCCAAAAGCAATGTCATTAGCGTCTTTAAAAAATATTTCTAAAACTGATAAAGTGCAATAATCTTATGTTTGAATAAATTTCCAAATGAATCAAACTAAGCTCTTTCTGTCGTCGATTTAGGAATGTCAGTCCTAAGTCTACTATGACTGGATGCTAAACCTGTAAGTGTTTCTCTGAATAGTTTATTTATTTTAGAGAAGTTTTTATTAGTGTGTGTCAACCGAGATGGGTGGGGTATTCTATTTTCCATTGTCCAAAAGCACCTAGACTCAAATGTCATGGTACAAAACAGGGCTGGACTGAAACTACAAATGGCATTTTTTTAACATTGCAGCTAAGCATGATTATCTGTAGAATATGCAAAGGTACACAACACACCAGATCAACTGAAAGCGTTAATGGAAAACAAAGGATAAAGGCAATTCTCAGACACAGTTTCTGTACATAAACCACACCTACACTAAAGGCTTTTATTATGTGGGCTTTAAGTCTGAATAATGCAAGTCTTGTAGTCATTTTCTATGCTGAGCATGATCACACTTTTGGTTACAATTTCCCTAGTTGTAGTGAAGATGTTTTTCTCATAATATTTTTAATAATTGTATTTATTTATTTTTATTTTTTACACACATCCCAAAACATTTTCATTGTACGGCCCATCATCATATCATAGCTTTGCTTTTCTGGCAGCATTGGCCCACGAGCCATATGCCAGATGACTAGTCGACTCCTGGTACAAAGGATCATGGTATGTTGCAAGCAACTAGTGTCAACTCATTTCAGGTACATCTCAGTAAAAGTAGTATTCTTCCTGTGAGCTCAATAGTACGTATTTCAGACATTTAACAGCTATGATTTCAACCATATTTGGGAAAAGGACACTCAGAACAAAGGGACTTCAACAGGCAGTCTGAACTAAATGAGAAGCTTCAAGTAATAAATCTCTCTGATGAGCTAACATGTACAAGTAATTACAAGCATCCGCTTTATCTTTCCCTGCATCTCTGCTGACGAAAGACATTCATCGAATTAAGAGCCTTGTGATATCAGACCGATATGAGAGCAAGGACAGAGTAAAGAGCACTTCTGAAGAGACAATGACTGCTGGATATGCGTAGGTGTGAGTTAATTCAGGGACATGGCGATGGCAAAGTTGCCAAGTTACCCAAGAATACATAATTGACTAAATGAAGACAGAGACGTGTGTCTTTCATATTTATAAAGTACTTATAAAGTAACAAGCAACTTCCAACAGAAAGTTGAGATTTAAAGCCTATAGAGATAATGAATCATCCCTGCAGTTCCATTTGTTTTTGTTTTTTTCTTTTACTGTGAACTGACCAATCACAGCGCAGCTACAGAGTTACAATATCTTTCTGCTACAGGGCTTATAAAACCAGCCTTTTTAGGAGCATGTTTTTCCACTCACTGTCCTTATAAATCAAACGATTTTATTAGAATACAAAATTCAATTCTGAAGTAAATACTAGTCAGAGACACAATGGCAGACTCTCCTGCAGCTCAGTCACCTGTAACAACAAGCTTCCAGGACAAAACTGAACCTCTGGGGACTTTAGTTTCAAAATTATTTACTTATAATCTAATAAGACATCCTTATTTAAAACCTGGCACATAGATCTTTTATAGTAGACATATTTATTCTTTGATTTAATGTCACTTACCGCTACAGGGTGTTCCCGCCTCTCGCCCAGTGACCGCTGGAGATAGACAACAGCCCCCCCCCCCCCGGGACCCTGCAAGGACAAGTAGGTAGAGACAATGGATGGATTGATAGATAATGAATATTTGCATTCTTAATGGCAACTTCCATCATTAAAATTAAGGCAGCTGGATAGATGGTGAGCTATTTATTTATAGGCCATTGCAAAAGCACTTAGTCCTTATACATTTTTGCATATTTTGCCACATTAAACAAGCATCAGTTTTACTCATAGTTTATGCGACAAACCAACACACGACAATGTGCAGTCATAAAGTGTAAAGAAAGGAATGCATAGTTTGTCTTTGTTTTTTGCAGCCTGAACCAGGTTTTGTTCCCAGGATTTCCATGTCTTCAGCTCACTTCATCTTCCTCTCATGTCTAACCAGCTTCTGTAGGCCTGGCCATGTACCAGGCTAAAGACAAAAGGAGTAAGAGGAATTTGCTGCAGTGGCCTTGAAACTCTGGAGCATTTTCCATGCAAGAACTCTCGAACTCTCTGTTAAAAGCAGCTCAAAATGCATCTTTTTATGATGGCCTTCATGTAAGGTCCTGTGCATTCATTTGTTACTCTAGACTTTGTCTTGCCTTTATTATTGGATCTTAGTTTTACAACAGTACACCTCCATCGCTGTTCAATAATTTTATTTTTTTTGTCGCAGCAGTTTATTTGGACTTAAAGTGACACGAGACTTTAAACCAGTCCATTCTCTTCCTTAAATAGTCAGAACTGAGTAAAGTGAAATCTCTGTGTCTGAGAAGGATTTTGTGCAGAAAATATGATGAGCATGTATTATATAGCCCATAGACATATCCTAACTGGTTTATGTATATCACAAAAAAAAAGAACGTAGAATAAAAAACACAACTCGGGTTTTCCTTCCAAACTTCAAGGGGTGCGAATAGCTAAATTAATGGACAAGTTAAATGGCTGTTATCAGCTGTGAATAGAATATATTAGAATTATCGCTCAGTGGGAATATTCAAGTGTACCAGTAGTAAAATAACAGACAAGCTTAAGCATGCAGATTCATAGGAAGGTAAAAGTCATAGAAAAAAAGAAAAAGAAACGAGACTGTGAGGAGCGGTATGTCCAACAGGTAGATTTAATGTGACCTCAGCTGAAGTGTTGGTGAGTTTGAGGAATCCATATTCTATTTCCATATCATTTCTACCTAGCCAGTGAAACTATCTGCTTCTGTGAGATGTTTCCAAACTGTAATTTTATGCAAATAGATGCTAAATTTAAGTTTATTTTTTTAAATAGTTGGTGAAATCCTTGAGCGAGGCCTCCTTTGATTTAGCTTTCATTGCACATTAAGTTACCCAGCCCTTGATTCTGCCTTTTACAGAGAATAAGTTTGTGCATGGCATGACATGCAAAAATGGCTGGGCTATATTTAGCTCGCTTAGATCTTCCTCTATTTAGTGTACTTTTTTTTCTGGATGAGAGATGGGCATATTTCACTTTTCATTCATGCTTTCTGCATGAATTTGATCACACAGACAGACATACACACACACATAAATATATACATACACTTACATAAACATATATACATACACACACACTGTTCATGTATTAGAAATGAAGTGGAAACTGGGTTCAAAGGTTAGGTAGGCTCAATATATCTGTAATGTTTTCTTCATCTTCTCTCCCATCTACTGCACTCGTCAAAATGCAATAAATTCACAGATTATGTGGACGCTTTAGGCACCGGATCCGAGTTCCCTGAAGGAGCAAGTCGCCACTCTCTGTTTCAAATCTCTCCAGCAACTCTGTAACCCCTGCAGAGGCAGCTATCTGAATACTGATGTATTTATTCCCCCAGTCAGAGAATGGTGAAGAGCCATAATCCCAAGGCCCCAGCGCAAGGACGTCCTCCTTGAACCATAATCACCCTTACATCTCTTATCAGCCCCAGCCTGGAGTACATGATTAAAAAGTAGCCAGGACATACAGCCTCTTCACCTGGGATATGATGAGTCCCTGCAGCTGCATGTCAATCAAGCTGAGGGGAGCACATGTGAAATGACTCATGGCCTCCACTAGCCAATTAGAATGACAGGAAAGTCATACAGCATATGCTGTACATTTAGAAGTATAAAATGCAAATAGCAAGGTCCTGTAAAACTATGGAGAGTACAATGGGGATTGTGGCAGCTCTGCGACTTTAGAGAAAAGAAGGAGTCTGTGGGAAGTGACTGCAGCTGTTTGAGAGATACTTATTAAATACGACTGAAGAAGCAGATTAAAAAGAGGAAGATAAAAAAAGAAAGCCAGAAGATAGTGATGTTTTACATTCATCCAAATCATCTGCTTGGTGGATTTTTCTTTATTTAGTGAATGATCCTTTATAGTCAAACTCTTTGTTTCTCTCTGTCCAGTGCTTCTGTTTTAGTGGTTGTCCTGTTCTCTTCTCTCCCACTCAGTTAAAACTGATACTGAACCTGACAGAGGCTGCTCCTACAGGACTAGGCCTGTCGCGATAAACGATAAATCGATTAATCGTACGATAAATGAAAACTATCGACGTCATTTTAATTATCGGCATTATCGTCTCTTCCGGCCCTTTTCTCTTTCTGTTAATGACACTGAATGAAAAAAAGGCTCAACTCCGGTGCTCTCCACTGACTCCTCCCTTCCTAATTTCCTCAGTGTAAAGCCCAGCGCACACTACACGATCTTAGACCGGCTGATTGTCGGCCCATTTTCAAAACCTGACAGACCACACATTAGCCGACAGAAATCCACCGGGTTCGGTCCTGCCATGTGGTGTCCAACAATGGGCACAAAATAATGGCTACAAGTTCAGTGAACTCATTTTAAAACCAGGCATCAATCAATGCTTTACTACAATCTACCTGCAATGCATGTGGCTCTAGTGTCAGCGTAAAGTCCTGACTGAATGAAAATCATTAGAACCTATTTATGTCAGTTAAGGAAGAACAGCAACAAGTTACCGGGTTTATCAACTGCGGTAGCAATTTCGCTCCAACTCCTCCTCTTGTCATTTCTATATTCTTTGCATGTTGAATAAACATTAATGTTGTTTCCACATATCATCTCCGATGTCCGCTGGACTTCGGGTTGCGCCGTGTCAGCTGTTTGGGATTCCCCGACGTAATTTCCCCTCAGGAAACACGGAGGAGAATCCGCGCTTTCTGATTGGCTACCTGTCACATTCAGCAGGCTGCGTTAAGCTCCCAGTCGGGAAAACCCCTGATTTAGATCGGAGGACGATCTACCGTAACACACCACACAATCTTAGAAAGACCAACGTTTTAAGATTGTTGTAAAGGGAAAAATAGGAGCAAAAAATCTGTAGTGTGAACTATTGCATCAGGTAGTCGATGTGCCCATCTTCTCTATTTAAATCTAATTATTACTGAAGGGCAACATAATATACACACTTCATAATCTGCACTCTTTTGGTTGAATGCAGTATTTATTTCCACTTTGGCTTTATGTTTAGTTATTTTTTTCAAGTGCGTTTTTTGTTAATGGAGACCATTTTATTTTCGTTTTTGGTTGTTTTGTTTATTTTGTTTATCAGCTCCAGTGTTTAAGTGTTCTTTTGAAAATAAAGTGTATCTATCTTTGGCAAGAAATCGCATGCATTATTACGTCATTTCCATTAAATCAGTGTAAAAAGGTCTTCAAACAATATTATCGTTTATCGCAATAATTTTTGAGACAATTAATCGCTCAGCAAAATTTGCTATCGTGACAGGCCTATACAGGACATTTCTTTCTGTGAGAAGGGAGAAATTTTGCATTAGAGACTAAAATTAATGTTTATTTATATTAAACATATCAAACACAAGGGTTGTCTCTTCCCAAACTGAAACAAAAAGCAGCAGTTGCTAAAACCTATACAAGAAAATGTAGTCTTTTCTTTAGTCGTGAATTAAAGAAAGAATATTTAACTTATGCAATTGAAGTTCAACCCAGTCCACTTCAAACAGCCTACACTACTCAGTGACTAAGACAGTAGAGAGTGTTTGTCCTCATAGATTTCTCCTGTTTTTGCTCTTTTGTCACACTTCAATGTTTCATATCACTCAACAAATTTTAACATCATATACAGTTAACCCGAGTAAATACAGTAGCTGTATAAGTGTGACACAAAAACAAAATAAATCTGTAAGGGACCGACACTTTCACAGCACTGTAGGTATGAGTCTTTGGTAAGTTTTTAAGAACCAGGTAACTTTGACACACGCAGTTAATTCACTGTCAGTTCTGTCCTTGCCAACTGGAAGTGAATAGAGTTCCAGTTTCCATATTAATCCACTGAGTGGTAATAAGAGGTTGGTCAGGTAAGACTAAGAAAGCCAGCATATTGAGCACACGGCTTGTTTCTTGAATGCAGAACAATAAAATATCCATTTGGATATGATTCAAAGGACTATTGATGTTTGATGAAATTCACAATCACAAATGAAAGAAGTGCAAGACTGCTGGCAGAGCTGACTGGCATATAATCGGCAAAAGGGGATTGGGAAGGCACGGAGGGCTGCTTCACAAGATGGGGAGCTTATGGAGCGATGTACCCGGATCAATTCTAACAATGTTCATTTTCTGCACGCACCATTGGGAGAGGTAGTGAAATAGAGACAGATTAATATGATTGTCTCTGGGGGCTTAGACCTAAGGAGGGATGCAAAAGCTTCAGCTGAATGAATACTGATGCAATTATAATCTTTTACCGTTTAAAAACAATATACATCTAAATAAGATTTGTTCTGTAAGATTAGGTTTTAAATGCTTAAATAGTGCTCTACAAGCTTACTAATGTTCAACCAGGCCCAAAACGAGTCATAAAACCTTGGAATAGTTTTCCAAGATGGATAACTGTCTTCTGGTTTTGGTCTGCTTTGCAACCCCAGAACCAGAACCAAACACGGAGAAGCAGCATTCAGCTTCCTTGCACCACAAATCTGAAACAATCTTACAAAAACTGCAAAACAGTCGAAACACTGAGTTCCTTAAAATCCGGACTAAAAACCCACCTGTTTAGAGTTGCTTTTTGAAACATTATAAATGAAACATTAATCAACAATCTGACGTGTGACGATCTGCCATCTGACAAAATGTAATGCTTCAATTATTGACTGTGTGTTCAATGACTTTGTATTGTTCCATTTTATGACTTAAAGCACTTGGAAGTGCCTTGTTACTAAAATGTTCTATGCAAATAAACTTGATTGAACTGAGCACTAAGAGTACTGCAGCTGGTAAACTAAGAATGCAGATATCAGTTCATTGACTTTCCTTGCATTTAAAGGACTACTCAGGAGTAATATCTGGTAACATACTATATTCCAAGTGTCATACATTTACACTCTGAATAATGATATTATCTGTAATGAGTTGAATTGAGCTTAATTGGGCTTAGTTGCCACAAATGATGTATATTTTCAATGGCTGAGACATTCAAGCGACAGGAGTTGTGGAGATCAATGCAAAGTATGATTGTGCAGTGAAAGAAGAACCATAAATTAATTTCAAAATGTGTGTGGCATACAAAGCAACTAACTATGCTTTGATGTCAGCCTTTCCATCACAGCGCTGGCTGTATGATAAGGGTTTTTGTTCCAAATGTACCTCTCTGCCTTAATTTTAAGACCCCAGTTAGTAATCACATCAGTCACATTGGATTTTATTTTATGGGAATCAAAGATACAAATAAATGGAAACTTTTCAGATTTGTATTTGTACCACTTTTTTTTAAAACCATGCGTCTTTTTCTTCACAGTCACGAGCTACCAAGTGTGTTTATCACATAAAATAGAAAAAATACACTGTAGAAGATTTTTTTAAAAATTACACTGCAAGATCTTATTGTAGTGTAATGAAACAATAATTAAATTATCTCTTCCCATTTCGGACACACAAGCATTCACAAAAGTACATTAACATTTTATGGCCAACTTCTGCCAAGCCAGAAATAGGCAAGCAGGGATGAGCTGCTGTGGAAACAGATCCTTATAAGGGAAAGTCAAATTGCTTACTGTAATTGCCAAGTTGTATTATAATTGTAATGTTTCTACAGAGGTTTTCTGTTAGATGAATGTAGGTCTGAGATTTTTACAATAACAAAACAGGTTCTTGAAATTACATTTCAGTCCAACAGGTTCTCCTTTTGCGTTTGTCCAGCAGGCCAACTAAACAGAACTACCATTTTCTATCAAGCACTTCACACCCACAAAAGTATAAGTCAAACACTTAGGAAAGCTCCTTAGTATGCACACTGCACTCTACTGTCTAATTTACTTGTGAGCCTGAAAAATATCGTAGAGATGAGAATTATACTCTGGTCAAAATGGCTTATTGGGGAAGTTGGAGACATCAAAAAGCAGCTCTAAACTGAGTAAATGATACTACGAAGTAATCATCTTGAAAGACTAATCCCTGGCAGTTTAAGCCATCTGTGAAATTAAAAGTTAATCATGGGTGATTAGCTTAAAAAAGACAAAACATGCAACATCAGTTCAGTCCATTGGTATATCCTTTATCGGTTTGCAACCCAATGTGCAATTGATTTGTAGCGTTGTGAACTTAGCGTTTGTAGCATAATAATTAGAATGAATCTACAGCAAGCATGCCATTTATCAGCATGAAAATAACACAATGAGAAAATGCACATTTCAGTATTCTCTGTACTTCAGTGAGGGACTGAGGCCATTTCAGGGCCCATTATAGGAGTCGTCTTTGAAATCCACAGAGATGTAAGGCGGCCTAGAGGGTTTCCTGACACTATGTGAATGAATAGCTGCCAGTTGTTCGGATCAATGCAGTAACTTCACTACACTTTTTTTTTGTTTTTGGAGAAAACAACCAGTATGCTATATAATTTGTGCATGCTGTTGTGTATTACTGGATATAAGGACACAAAGAAAAACTTTTCAATAACTTTCTCTTTAGAGGCTGGATATACAGAAGTCCAGATATTGGATGTGTACTTACCAGCCACCTTATTGTGTATACCTATCAAAAGTGCTTGTTGATGCAAATCACCAATAGCATGGTAGTAACTCAATGCATTCAGGCATCAAAATGTTATGAGGATGACTTGTTGAAATTGAATATAAACACCACAATGAGAAGAAAATATGATATAGTGCATACAGTATGTGTTGGTACAAGATCTCCATAAATCAGACAGTTTGTGAGACTGTCTGGTTTATGGAGATCTTGCACCAAATGGTTCAAATCTGACAAAATATCCAGTGAATGCCGGTTGTGTGGGGGAAAAAATGTCAGAGGTCACTGGAGAATGGGCAGAGTAGTTCAAGAAGATTGCAAGACAACAGTAGCTCAATCAATCACTTGTTTCAACTAAGGTATCAGAAATACCATCTCCTAAATAGGAAACAGAGGCTACAATTCACACAAGCTTACCAAAACCAAAACTGGACAACATTCTTGCAAAAATCACACCTTTTCCAATGAGTTCCAGTTTCAGCTGTGATATTCAGAGGGTACATTCAGAAACAACCCAGAATATTGAATCCACCTGCCTTGCATCACTGGTTCTGGTGATGCAAGGCATGCTGTGATGTCGGATACGTTTTTGGCATACTTTCGGTTCTTGTGTACCCATAAAACTTAATTTAAACACCATAACTTATCTTAGTAATGCTGCTGCCTGTTTCCTTCAATTCATGACCACAGTGTTCCCATCTTCTGACGGCTACTGTCTTTAAGATGATGAACCATGTCACCATACTCAAATAATCTCGAAAATAGGCTCTTGAACATAAGATCCTTGAACTTCAGTGTCTCCACAGTAACCAGCTTTAAATCCAGCAGAGTGCCTTAGGCATGTGATAAAACAGGAGATTCACACCATGGATGTGCAGCCGATTGATCTGCAGCACCTTGTAACACTATTATACCAATAAATAAATAAAAATTAGGGTAAGTGAGCTGTTGAGTGATTAGCAGTATCTCAGCTATTGTGAATTTAGCTTTATTTGAGGTAGTTTTTGAAACCAAGCAGAAATACGCTGCACATATAACTTCTAAATAATTGTTTTGCATTCAATACAGATGTAAAGGTTACGGAGGGGTTTAGCATTGTCGTTGTGAATCAGTTTTCAAACTCATAAATTTTTATTATGCAATTTAGAAAATTGTGTAAATTGAAAAGTGCAATGATTGACAAGTTTTCGCTTGAGAACTAAAATTAAAACGAAGAAAAAACTAAAAGAGCAGAAGCAAGCCTGATCAAAGTCAGGCACCCACAATGTCTGATTTACTAAAATATTTGTATTGATTTATGAACAAGATTAAGTGGAACTGACTTATTAAGTTTGAGCTGCTTTCATACTCTATAAAAACACAAGCCTATTTTACATTTTGACATTCTATCAATACTACACCAGTAAGTATTTCTCCCTCACTACAGTCATTAATCAAGGCATTTTTTTCTCTTAATGATGGCATGCTCACACAACATCTCTGACTTTACAAAATATATTTTCACACATGCTTTGTGTCCCTAAATTTAACAGACATCTCCTGAACGTGTTGCATATGAGAATACAAATGTTTGCAACATTTATCTCAGATGTTTTAAAGAGATGGCACAGGCAGCTCACTAATAAATGCTTAAGAAAAAGTCAGGCAGGTAAGCCAGCATATAAAATATCTTTCTAACTGAATGGTTATGGTTTTGCATCATTACTCGAGTCTGCTATTTATAACTGAAGTATGTGACGGAAGTCCTTGCAAAGGTACTTTTGTAAGATCATCATCAAGCTCCAAGTATATTTGATCTCCCAATCTATTCTGTCTTCTGCAGCTGCAGCAACCTGCAAGTGTTTAGAACACTTTAAAGAGGAGCAAAGAAACAATCTTGCTTTTAATGCATCAAATTTGAGTATTTTGCAAGGCAGTAGTGAAATAACTTTATGTTACACTACCAAATCGATTCAACATCTGAGCTTCAAACACTTCTGAGTTCATTTGGCTAACCCAGGGTTAACAATCTGCTGAAGCACAGTTCTGGAGTTGCCTTTTGATTTGCACAAATAAAGGAACACTTTGTCCTTTTCTTTTAGGGAGAGATGTGAAAATCAAAAGCCAACTTTAGTGCAACTAAAGGAAGGTTTCCACTCTACAGACACCCTGCATTAAGTATCTGACACAATGCTACTTAAGCATTACAAAGGTCACCTTGGGACCGCTTATTGCTTTGTAAAACATTTGACATTCATAAAGTTGAAGACTGTGTAGCCCCTGTGCACACTAGATGGATTACCAGTTGTGATCCGCTGTAAGAACAGTTTGTGAAACACACAGTCACATGATAAAAGAAGAGGAAATTGATAAGGGCATTTCTGTCATTGTGTGTTGCAATGCAAGAGATCTAAAAATGGGTATGGGCTGCATCACACATACTGCTTGTAAATTAAAGACTCTTCTGTCATCACACAGTTACAGGCACGTGGATCATGGAGACTAACGGTAATCAACCAAGTTCATTTAAGTACTAATAGAGTGTATTTTAGCAGAAATAGAAGATTAGATTTCAACTCATGGTTGAAAGGCAGCAAATCTAAAGTAAACTAATGTAGAAAAAATTCTCAATTGTAGTCAGTTGTGACATTGGGGAGTCAGAACTTTTTTTGAGCGAGTATGTAATGGAAAAAATTAAACACAAGCAAGAAAAGGTGTTCTATAAAGTTACAACCCACCTGGTTTCAACTGATTGATCCTTAATGCGTTGTTGCAAAAAGACTGATGGGGATGGCTGAAATTGAGCAGACACATAAGGTATAGCTGGGAGTAAGTCAAACATGAGATTCAGCATAACGTATTCTGTAAGGACGCCAGGGTTGGGTCTACAGTCTTTGACAATGGCAGAAAGCCTGTTGGGACACTTAAAGTAAATTGGCAACATGACATCTTTTTTCAACAGCTGGACAGTTATAAAAGAAGAGATAGCTCAATAAAGAATAAGCTTTAAAGCACTACTTAACAAAAATAAAAAATAATTTAAAAGTGTGCAACAAAAACCCCACAAAAAAACAAACTACTATTTCTGTGTAGTAAACATCTATCCCACCTTTTAATAGAGGATGGTGATAAAGATGCTATTTTTGTTGTAATTAATGACACTCCTTGTATAATGTTTACATCATTAGATGTTTAAAGCAGAGAAACACTTGGAGGAAACTTTTGCTAAAGTTTCCTCCAAGTGTTTCTCTGCTTTATTGGGTGTCAAATTATCCAGATATCTTAGCAGTTTATGTGTCAGGGGTTTTGCAAAACCAACTTGGAGAACAAATGTGAATTTCAAAACTGCCTAATGATTAAACATTCTACCGTTGCTTAATGGGTAGCAGAAAATGAGATGATTTAACAAATTGAGTCTGATAAAAGCAGTTTAATATAAAAAATTTTATATAAATAAATCCTGGATTGGACATACATACTGACTTTAAGAGTGCTCACTAATAACTGGCCAATATTTAGCAAGGGTGAGAGGAGTAAGCAAGCAAATAATTTGAACTGACTCAGGTCAGTTTTACTTTGAACCAATTAACCAGTGACATGATGGTTGCGTTAGTTCCAAAGGTCCAAGACCACTTTTTACATCCCAACAAGAATTCTGCAGATATTCCTGACAAAGTAGCCAGAGAAGATAGACTGATTGTAGCAGTGAGGACATAAAATGCTGCCAACATCAGCACCCAGAGGAATCACAGAAGATGCGGACAGGACAAAATAATCACTCAAAATTAGCACTTCTACGCTGTCTGCGTGTTGAACTATATTTAGTACTTTATTTGTTACAATAGTTATGCTATAACTGAATCTCTGCAGACATGCAGAGGTTCTTCTTTTTCTAATGTAGCTGTTGCTTTTAGTACCTGGCAGTTTCTCAATATTTTATGTGGTTTAGGCAGTGCGAAAACATTTAAAAAGGTAAAACCAAAAAACATATGCCAAATCCAATTTGTGCCAGTGAGATGGTTAATCAGGAGTTAGACAAAAATAAAGTCGTAAAATGAAAAGCTTTGTTAAAAGCACCTTTCAAATTGTAGATGCATAAAAACGACGTGCAAAAGGCGGTAAAAGTTTAGAGGGTTTGCGTTATTTTTTAACATGCGTGTAAATTTCACCAGAGTCATAAGATCAGTCATGTGTTTGAATAATTTAAAGGATCTTTACATAAATGGCATCTAATCAGGCTTAATTTGACTTGATAAGATTAATTGCCTATTTGGTCTTTAATAAATATATTCTGGCACGTTGTCTTCAAGTTTCTTTCATCTTAAAGTAGATTTTGTGTGAAATAATTTAGTATACAGTAAATCATCCTCTGACTACATTACATGAGTTAATCTAGATAAGATGTTAAAACTATCACAAAATGTACTTGTGCATGATTTAGGAGGCAGCAACCAATCTGCAAAAATGCAACATAATCGTATGAATGGTTGATGAGGAGATCTGTCTAGTTAAGTAACTGTGACTGTTGTCTCTTATCATAACAATCAGTAGCTGGGAATAACTGGGGCTGATGCTTACAGAGTTCATATTAACCCGGCAGCTAATATATTCACTCTGTGCTGCGGAGCACTCATATAGACTTAACATTTATTAAATGGCTGCGACTGAGTGAATTTGGTGCCGACAGCTGTCACATCTTATGATATTAGCAGTAGGCTATTAATTCTTTCACGCCATTTAACCCAAGACATGAAAGCTCCAGCTTTAAAATACTGGCTCTGGCTTTTTAAAAATGCTGATGTTAAGACGGACGTTTGACTTCAATGTTCTGTTTCAAAGCGGCTTCCTCTTTAGCGTTTCTAACCAACAATGCACCGCCAGAGCGCGAGAACATGCGCTAGCTCAGGTAGAAAAGGGAGTCACAATGCGTGCTACATGTACACCGTGTCCATCTGGGTTCTCTGTTTTCCCTTGACCACCACTTGAATCCCTTCAAGTACTTTATCTATGCCAGCTTGCTTTGCACTTATTCTCCTTCTCATTTATCACTGTCTAAACGTTTGACAGGTTGTGCAGTGGATATGGATCATCTTTGACAGACAAATAAACCGCTCACCAAAGGGGCACCAAGCACACAGACGGCTATGCTGTTGCAAGGAAAATGTGCAAAGAGATAAAGCCATGAGGAGGCACAAACAGGTATGCTAAAGGCCACGACCTGGCATTACTATGCATTGTCCTCACACCTGGGGCATAGAAAGGTAAAGTGACACAAAAAGCCGATGCGTTCTGCTAAAATATGACTCCCGGAACCTGTTTAACTCTTAACACCCAGAATGAGATTTTGTACAATGATTTTCTCCCATTTTCCGCCTGTGTACTAAACCAAAACATCGCACAGAAAAGGACTTTACCCTCAGAGTACTATAAATCAGTCAAGTTGTACAGATACACCCCAGAAATATAACTGACTAAATGGCTTGCTTTTGCCGTGTGTGAACCATGCTGGGTGCGTATGCTTCAAAGGCTGAAGGATAGACACACGGCAGCTAGTTAACATTCACAACTTTGGGGAGTTGAGCTCCCATGTCCAATCCATCAATTGATCAAGAACGCAATGAGACCATGAATCTTACTTCGTTTTTCTTGTCAGCACACAGTGCACACGGCCTCTGCTGTAATATTATATTTGCTCACCCTGCCACTGTCACTTAATCGAGATTTTACAAAAAAGAAACATATTTTGAACTTATAACTAAGTAGTTTTTCATGTTTTCTTTTAGTTCCATTCTTACACCAATTTTTTTCCACCGGATAGATTCACATGCTTGTTTGTGAGCATTTTGCTTGTTTGAAACATGAGTTAGACTTAACATTTTTGAGAAAATATGCCATTTTAGGATTGCATCAGAGGGCTTGTCATACCCACTGATTTAATATATATAAAATATACAATAATTTGCATCTATATGCATCCATCATTAAAACTATGTCAGTCTCTCAAAAATATTACAAAACACCAATGGTTAATACTATGTTTGACAAAATCTTCATCTAAATGTTGGTTGATGCCAACCTTTGGCTGAGCTTTCTGCTCCTCCCTGTTAGAGTCTTCTGCTCTTTCATGCTCATCTTTGTCAAGTCATCTTGCAGGTTTAAACTGTGCTTTGCAGCGTGCAGCAGAGTGCTGTTTTTCAGCAGTAATCCTATCCCAACGCGACACATAGGACTGTTTTCAGTGCCTTGTTCCTCGTTCCTGGCATCTTCAAAAAGATACCTGAACATCATTCAATCAGTGGATTCAAATGTTGTATTAACTTCAGCAGATAACATACAAGGGGAAGTCTTTAATTAAACTGTACATTGGGAAATTAGAAAGCTTTTAAAAGATCTAACACTTCAGACAGCAATAGTAACTCTAACCAGAGGTGTGATTCATATATGCTGCTTAGTAAACAAGTTACTCTTTCAGCAAAAGAGGTTTTTGTCATCCTTTAAAACTTCTATTGCATTAATTGCAATTACTTGTTCTTCAACAATCATGTAACCTTTTACAAATTATGATAATTCAAACTCTTTGAAATGAAACTGCTTGAATTATCATAATCATACATATTCATCCTTATAAAGACTGAATGGTGATGTATCAGGATTTTCCAGAAATGAGGCCAAGAAACATGTCTGCTTTTTTTTTTTTCACTCTGCAAATCTGTAAAAGACCTGAAGTATGTTGTATCTCTCAATATTTTTTTATTAATATGTTTAAAAAACATTAATAAAACATGTCTTTTATCCAACTCTAAATTAATAACAAATAAATCTAACACCCAAACACAAAATGCTTCGACAGTAAGACCCATAAGGAACAAATTGCTAGAAAATCGGGCATTTAGTTTAAATTAATTGACATCGTCACTCTGACTTGCTCCATTGTGCTCGATTAAAGTTGCACAGCTCGCTTTGCAAACCTCAGCAAACCAGACGCCGGGTAAACTGAAGCACAGATGCAAGCAAACGGCTGCCAATGGGTCAAGTGTCTGGTAACACTTCACCCAGATCAGAACTGAAACAAAGATACGCTGCCATGTGATTTTCAAACTGCCGGAGGAATTGAGTTTGACCTAGTAGATCTGTACAATCCAACACTGTTTTTAACAACAACCAAGGGCATCGCAAAAAAAAAAAAAAGCAGCCATGAGGCCTCAGCAGTGCCATGAGAGTATAAATCCTACAGTGAAATCTCCACTGCCTGGTATTTTTGACAGATTAACCACTTTAATTCAGCAGATAAGGGTTGTAAAGTTGTGATGCTGGTTTGAAATTGGTTTGACTGATTTTGACTTCCGCTTCCTAATGCATTGAATAGTGATGTAGGGAATTTAAATGAAGCATCTTACATTTGAAACAGATCTCATCCATTGTGCCCATGTGGAAAAGAATAGAAAAATACATTAAAGATTTCTCAGAGTTGAATATGTTTAGGCAAGGGATCTGTTTTGAGTAAAATGAATATCATCATACTGTCATATTCTGAGAATTTATTAAAACTAGTTAATTGAACAAAACAAAAAAGTTTTCAGAACTAAACTAAGACAAAATAATAATCATTTACACTATACTGATGCAAGAGATCAGAAATATTTTTTTTAATTAACCTTGATTTTTATTCACAGCTTTAATGCTTCTAGTTGGTCAAGTTCAGATGACCAACTAATCTGAACATTATTTAGTACAATCATATGCGTTTGTGCTGGAAATCAACATAAACTAGAAATGAATGGGTCTCACATGAAAAGATGCTGATTTAAGAATTGATGTTTTTTTCCCCTAGAATACTGTGACACCCTGATCTTTATCTCAATATTATTTTTTCTTGATTTATTAATTTCTTCTACTTTTTTTCTTAAATTGACAACAAGCTAAAAGTAAATTTGATGGAATCAAACTAAACTGGTCCGGTTTTCTCTAGGAATGAAGCTTGATTGGGATCATTTGTATTGAACTGTATTACTTCCAGCCACTTCAGTTTCCACAGGGGTCATTAAAACCTCCAGTCCTGCACTTTTCCTTAAAGCAGCTTTGGTCTGTAAAGTGTGTGCACTTACTGTGATTGTCTTGGGAATAATTTTTGTTAACCTGCAAACCACTGATCCTCTTCTAAGTACCACCAGACATAGTCCACTTGACGCCAGTGATACTTGTATCATAGTTTGGGAATGATGAATATTGATAGAAAAGTTGCTAAAGTGGCATGGTGTTTAAATATCTTGTTTCAAACAAATACATTATTGTGTAAAAAACAAAGATCTGTGTATTTATAAAGCAATTATAAATATTATTTACATTTTTTTTTTACTTTTGCTTGTACCATAAACAATTTGCTTACAGTCCACCTAGTTATTTTCTCAAGAAAACTCAATAATTTATTTTTTTTTAAATCAGTGTTTGGTGTAAAGAAGGAGATTTCAGCTTGCTCGATTAATGTTTGTTTTAAAATAATGTAAGTAAAATTCAGACCTTTTTGTCTGATATGACCATGACCAAGCACTGGAAATCAGACTGAAATAAATCTACCTTGGCTAATGTTATTGAGTAGGTGAGGACGATTGATAGAGTAGATTTTGATAGGAAGCATCTGAAATACTAGCATACCTATCACCAATGTACAATTATTCGAAGTGCTGCAGTCAAAAACCCTCAGCAAGAATTTAAATAGAGCTTCATTACTAAAAATGACCATTGATTAGTAGCAGACTCACTCTAAGAGTAAGGTTGCAATATTAACAGTTCATAGCGTGCGCACATTAAAATGCAGTGAATGCTAACATTGATTCGTTAGTCATTGCTCTTTTTTTATCTTTAGTGGCAAGATAAAAACATTTCTAGATTTCAAAGTGCATTGAAGATGCATTTTTAAGTTAAAAAACTAATACAGAAGAAAAACAGCCCGCAGAGCATCTGAGGCCTATTTATATTAGTCATGGAAATGGACTCGATTTATCAACCAGAGACTGTTTTTCATCAGGTTGGTTTTTCAAAAACAGCTCAGGGAAGGAATCACCAGAGAGGAGTCCCAAATAAGCTAGGATTTCACTTGTCATCTCACAACATTTCTGTTTTGACAATCTGACCATGCAGAACAGATGTTCCTGCAAAAAAATAATAGCCCTAATTTATTCTTGATTTGATCATCCTACTAAGTTTTTATGCCTAAAATACCTTCTGATTTGCCAAAATGATCTTAAAACTGTGCTTGGAGCAAAAATAAATTCTTGAAATTCATCCAAATCACAAACACTGTTTGAGCCAAAGTCATTATGCTAATACCTTCGTGTTGTTTTATGCATTGTTGTTGACTTCTGTTAATATTAGTACTATCTTTGAGGGTAAGAGCGCCTCCTTGTGAACAAGGTTAGCACCAAGATTTAAGAAAAAAAAAAAAAAAGAGTACACCTCAGGAGAAAAGAGGAATACAAACAGGTAGTTCATCTTCCTTCTGACTTTTTTGATCAATGTATTGCATCACTTACAATTCATTCTTGGGGAAAAGAAACTGTCTTCATCTTGGTGGCTGTTGAATCACTTGTGATCGACATGAGGATTCAAATGGAAAGGAAACATTTAGCTGTGTTTTTCTGAAAGAAGAGTGCTCAGAGAAATAAGGCTGGAGAGGGAACGAGACTCAGTATTTGTTGATAATCATTCAGGTTAACATAAGATAGATGCTTCAAAGTTAGAAAGCATAAATGTTTAAAACAGAAAAATAGAAGCAGGACAATGGCTTTATATGGATCCTTAATGACCTATCAATATTAAGCAGGGGATGCATTTAAATAAGGGCACTTAGTGTAGGTGCTCTTCTTAGAAATACATTTTTGAAGCACTTGTGCTTTTGTTTAAGGCTGTTCTATAATTTATTAATTTATATCTTAAGGAATTTCGCATAACATTATGAAAAACAATCACTCAAAATAAATGGCAATCTCAAAAACATATCAAATAAACAGAGAAATACACCTTTGGTCCCAGTTAGAAATACAACAAGAGAGGATAAATGTTGCACTGATCACAGTTTTCTGGTCGATCATCAATCTTTCAAACAGCCTAACCTGCTGATCCCGCTTGACTGCACATATATAAAAGCAATTGGACACTTATTCAGTACACAGTTTACACAAGTTATACTTTTTTATGTGGCGCTTATGCGCACTAAGTTACCAGTGCTAATGTGGGTAACTTTCCTCGTGGTCATATCAAACTGCTGCACGTGTGACAGTGCTAAAACTGAAAGGATTTATTATGTTTTTTGCCAACTACCATAAGTGAAATGTGTGCCTTTGATTTAAATAGATACAAAAATATCAAAATTAATTACCAATTAATAGTTTGTAACTTTGACTTTCTATACATTTGAAGGTATACTCCAAACAAACCTTGGGGCTGCTCTGTAACCTCTGACTTCCTAATTTCATAAAGAGTTGTTATTTTTCCAACTTGGATACTGAAAAATCTGACTGCTACGTATGAAGCCAGTTCAATAAAAAAGTAAAAAAAGTTAAAGTTGCAATCAGAAATTTGGTAGCATTCATTAAACCTGTGACAGAAATACTGCTATACAATCTCTACCATTGTGGACATATTACCACTGTGTTTGAAGGCATAAAATAGAAAACACTATGCTGGCCATCCAAATAACAGAAACAGGTATTCCAGTCACTTATATTGCCACTGGTGTATAAAATCCAGTACCTTGGCATGCAGACTATTTTTACAAACATCTGTGAAAGAATGGGTCAACTTCAGTAGCTCAATGATTTCCATTGTGGTACTGTGGCATGATGCCAGCCAAGGGCGTAGGTTTGGTCTAAGTTTTGGTGGGACCTTACAATTTACTGACCAACCCCCCAACCTAACCCTCTTTTTTGGTGGCGACATGGTCTCGGAGACTCATAATAAATGTCAAACTCAGAAGGAGACGCGTTCACTGTCAGCACCATGGACCAAGCTTCCGTTTCGCGTGTGGCCAGCTGGCCGCCGCCTGTTGCAGCCAATCAAAGAACGTAGATCCACGTTCTTTGAGCCAATAGCGGGTCGTCATAGTTCATAACAGCGAATTTTAAAATGAATGCTACCACTGCATAGTATATTGAAATATTAAACTAATCAATGTAAATTTTTGTTTATTTATTTTGTTTTTGTTAAAAAATACTTTTTTTTTAATTTTTTTTATTAATATGGCCAAAATTGGTCGGGACTATTTTATATCCCTTGAATATTGGTCGTGACATGTCACGACCGTCCATACCCAAACCTACGCCCATGATGCCAGCTGTGCAATAAATCCAGTTGTGAAATTTCCTCTGCACCAAATATTTTACAGTCAACCGTAAGTGGCATCATAAAAAAGTGGTCGATAGCCCCAGTCGTCCAAGCCTCCAGTGGCCTTCAGATTAGCTCCAGAACAGTGCATAGAGCGCTTCGGGAGATGAGTTTCTGTTGCAAAGCAGCTGTATCCAAGCCTTACATCACCAGGTGCAATGCAAAGTGTCAGGTTCAATGCATAGTTGTAATGCACACCCCCACTGGACTCTACAACAGTCACAATTCAGGGGTTGAGGCTTTGGTTGGTAGTTGCCAGACTACATTGTCCAAAACCACTTCTCCTTGCAGGGCTGGCATCTTTCTCTAGCTTTCATTGAGAGAGAGATACAATAACACAGTGGGCAGCTCACCAGTCCATCACACAGGCAACACAGAGACAAACAACCATGCATACCTAACAGTCATGTTTCTGTCAAGCCAGCATGAATGCACATATTCACAAGAAGAACGTGCAAACCCCAGGCCAGGATTCGAACCTAGGACAAAGGAAGTTCCATAAAGACACTGACAAGTCTTGGTTGGAACAACATGACCAGTTTGCACAGATTCCTGACCTCAGCCTGAGCCAGGTCTTTTCATCCATCATCAGTGTCTGAAACCACATGTACACGTCTAGAATAAAGGTAAATAATTCTCATCCCTGACATCCGAAACCATGGGGAAAACCTTCCCGCAAGAGTTGAAGCTGTTGAAGCTCCAAAGGACGTACAGACAACATTTCAAACCACATGCATTATGAATGGGTTGTCTTTCAAGTTCATTTGCGACTGAAAGCAGATGATCAAATACTTCCAGCAACTCATTGTACTTTGGAATTAGTGTTAACAGTATGAAAATGATTAGCAAATCCCACAGGTTTTCAGATGAAGTAAACAATACGTCAGTAGTAATAATTGCTTAACTTGAATATCTACTAGCAAATTACATCTTGAGACTCTGGCATGTGTTTTTACAATAGTGTTTTTCAGCATGAAAACAGCTTGAGCTGTTTGTGTTTTTAAAATGAGCAATATTTCTACTTTAAAAAAAGGCCTTGAAATGGCTCTCAACAGGTGGAGACAGCAATGGATGAAAGCTATGTTCCTCATTGCAACATATTAAGCAAATAAAACAAATGTTCAAACAAGGACATTTGGATTAGTATAGAATTACTGCTGGAATCAAAAGTGGAAACAAAACAAATGAATCCACACAAAACATTAGAAAATGTAAAAATGTATATTTAATTGTCAAAAAAAAATATTAGGGAGATAAAAATGAAAAAAACATACCGTTACATCATAATGACTGTATGTGGGTCTGTCGCTCATCATGCTATAAATAACACCAGTAACCTGTAGATGCCACCAACACAGCAAAAAAAAAAGGAGCAGACCAAACCACAAGGTGGTGCCAAAAATATATCCTCCCTCCACTTTTTTCATGACAGCATCGCCAGTCAATCCCCCCTCCACACACACACACACACCCGCCCACTCCCCCACACACACACCTCCTGTGCATCTGTGTTTTGAGAAAAAAAGCCCACTTTCCCAACTGTGCGCTGAGCGTCACATCAACATGCGCCACACATCTGCTGTTCATCACCCACGAAATGAATTTACAGTCCGATCTGTGTCACTTTCTGCCAGCGCCCTCCCAACATCCGTCACGACCGAGACGTCCTCTCTGCCTCCCTTCCAACTAATGATTTGTGCTCTCCTGTTGCTGCCGCGCAAAGGACGGCTTCCATTCTGCCCAACATGCAACAATGTGCGCACGGCCAGAGTCCACACAAGACAACTGTAGCAGCTCGTTTATAAGGAAACAATCCGAGCTGCTCAACTCTGGCAAGAAACTAACAGCTTCAGTCATCCATTAATTAGTAATTGCATTATAAATAACTATTCAACTTATCCTGCACGAATAAGCGACGTCTACCAAAATGCTTCAATTGTGTTGAGTCAATCTTAGGCAACTGACATTCTTTTAAACTCTGTGCATTAATAAATTAAAAAGACTCACCTTTGCTGCCTCTTCGCTTGGCTTGAAAATCAATTTCCCCTCTCACTTTGGCGCGGGGTTTGTGCGCTTCGGTCCGCAGAACTCAGGTTGAATTGTAAGAAAAGCCTGTAATTGCAGAGTAACTCAATTTCCCCTCCTCAGGTCTCTGGATCTCCCGCAGCTCCCCTCCACCACCGACACTCGCAGGACAGAGAAATGGACAGATTAAATGCGATAGCGATAAGATCAACAGCGGTCCGGGGAAATCTCTCTTTTTTTGGGAGAGGGGGGTGGGGGGGGGTGATCAGATCTTTTCCCGCTTTCACGGGACAGAGGCAGAAAATAAGAGCGGAGGGGTTAAAGGGGGGGAAGAGAGCGGATGGCGGGGGAATCACATCCGAAGGAGTTTGAAAAATATCCCTCTTCTCTTTATCACCGGTAGAAATGAGCCCCTTTCTCCTCACCGGTTAAAGAGTTTTTATTGTTCCACGGGCCCACAATCTGATAGGCCGTAAGAAGTGGAAGGTGTATCTGTGAGGTTGATTGCAACGACGGCACCGGTGATGCTGCGTAACCCGCATCCCACTTCACCCGCTGAGGGAAGAGCGCAGAGAGAAAAAAGCGAGGCAGCTGATCCCTCTCTGCGCGGAGCTCCTGTGATCAAACACTCTGCAGCCTGCCAAAAATAAAAAAGAAGAAGAAGCCTCCTTCTTTTCACATCTTGCGTTGTTGATCCATCCACTGCGGTCCGGTGGAAAGGTTCAGAGCAGACTAAGGTGCGGGTGAGGTCTGTCCTTTCTCCTTCTTCCCCTCTCTCGTTCTCTCTCTCTCTCTCTTGCGCGAAGAAATTCTCCGTCAGAAAAGGAGATGCTCGGTGCCTTCCTCACGCAGAGACTGGCCGGGCGTGAAAAGGAAAACGCTCCGGACTCTGCATTGATAAACCCATCACAGGAGGTGGACGCGGTCCGCATACGGAATAAGAACACTGGTTTTACGGGGGAGAAAGTTAACCGTGTGACGTGTTGCTGCGACCAGTATGAGTCGTTTATTGGTGTAGAAAGAATATTTTAACACCCAACTTATCCAGCTGCCATTGTTATTTTGTCTGAAAGAGAAAGAAAAGGCGGAGTAGGCACAATAAATGTGTTGCTTAAGCAATAATTTCGTACTGGTTTTCATCTCACTAAAGTATTACAAAGGAAGCAAATTCAGTTTTCACATCTATTTGATAGAAAATCTCAGCGGGTCATCCAGTGCCCAGTAAAAGTAAACGGCCTTTAACTTATACGCTTCTTGGCATGTAGCGACCACAAATTTCAGTCTAGCTTATTGGGATTTAATGAGAAGCTAACACAAAGTAGTGCATAATAGAAAAGTGGAAGAAAAATAAAGTTTTTTGCTTTTTATAAAGAATCTAAGAAGTGTGCTGTGCATTTCTGTATATCCTCCCTATATACAGTACTCCAGTACCTAAAAATAAAATCCCATAAAAGCAATTGTATTCAGAAATATTCTAATTTGTACAAAGGGTCCATCTTAATCTCGGTATAAATAAAGCTCTTCTGTGACAAACTCAAGGGTTTGGTAGAAGTAAAAGAGCCACATGAAGAGCACAGTAGAAAGGTCCAATCTAAATTTGTAGAGAAGTTTAAAACAGGTCAGGCTATAGAGATATATCCCAAACACTGAACTTCTCACAGGGTTCTGTTCAGGTCATCATCTGAAAATGTAAGAAGTACAGAACAACCGCTAACCCACCTTTGCCGAGGTTATCAACTTCGGCAAAGGTCTAAAAAAAAAAAAAAAAATCAACCACTGTGCTTTTCTTTTCTTCTGTGAGAGAGGTTTTACTGACAAACCGGCCGACCAGATCATGTCTGCACATTTACAGTTAACAATAGTCACCCCATTGTCGCCAATTCAGCAACTTTCTTAATATATTGAGCAACATTTTAGACAAAAAACTGATATCGGCCAAACTCGGAATCGGTAAGTTAGGTTTTTTAAAAGATCGGTAATCGGCTAACGGCCAGAAAACTGCCACCAGTGCGCCCCTATTATTTATGTGTTTCAGTGGCGCAGTCAATGTGACCAATGAGCTTTTTTTCAGCTCCAGTCTTTATTTGACAGTGTAGACAAGAGCATAGGTGTGAGAGAGGGGGAAGAGGTGTGTGTAAGGTCTACAGGCCGGGACTCAAACCCACGGCAGGTCTGTCGAGGACTGAGGACTCTGTACATGGATGAACACTATACCCCTGTCCCACTTCCCTTACTTATGAACTATTATTCAAAGAAAATTTTACAACTGGTTGATTTAGGGGGGCTTAATACAAGATCATGTCACATTTCATACTTTTATTTGTGATTTATTTGTGCTGGTCTGTCTCATAAAACCCCAACATTTTAATTGAAATTTGTGGTTATAGCATGACAAAAAGTGGACAAGTTAAAACGGTTTGACTACTTTTGCAAAGTGCTGTACCTCACCTCTGCTGTTTGGTTCTTTTTTTAAGGTCTTAGAATGGCCGCCAGTTATTTTTGCAGTAAGAAAAAAATTAATAATACAAGGATTGAGCACTATATGTCCACACTCGGACACACAGATGAGTCACAAACATAGTGGATGAACTGTAAATGTCAATTTAAACACTGAACACTATACTAAAAAGGTGAAGGTTATAAGTCATTAGAGTGGACAGCTCAGAAAAAAATCTGTCACCGCGACTCACCAGCCCACCCTCGGTACGCCCACTGATCATGCCATAAAACTGACACGAATCATGACACACCACTCTCATAACAGCTAAGAGAAGAAAAAAAATGGCTAAATTTACGTTGTTTCACACTAATCTGAATCATAGAACCCACAAATGCTCAGTCATCTGCCAACAAGCACTGGTGAAATTATCATAATACACTGAAATGTAAACAACTCAAACATACAAGGGAAAATATTTGTGCTTAAACTCAATTTTTTTTTTTTTTTTTTTTTTTTAGCCCTGCTGCCGTCTCAATCTTGTGATATTTTCCAGGACTTTTATTCACACTGCTGGTAGCCTTTCTCCCAGTAAAATCCCTGATTTGAAAAATCTATTCAACTCCAGCCTCTTTTCCTATCGCTGTAGGCAACAAAGCTATTTTTTGAAAGTTCTTTGAACAAACGCTGCTTGGTAGAACTTCAAACAACCATGAAATGCATCTTCACGTTTTACTAAAAGGGTAAAAAAAAAATTTTAAAAAACACCCCAAAAAAGTTACTCATCTAGCTGCCTCACGAAGTGGCAATCTCAAATTACTCCAAAAAAGGAAACTGTTTTTTCATTTATCAGTAATTATAAGTAAAAAAGTGGTTGTCAAGTATTGCATGCCGCATCGTTTGGGATGATGGATCTGCAGCTAATGTCAAAGTGATCTTCTTAATCACAAACCCGTGTCCCTCTGAGCTCTCAGGTATGCGGGGCACTCATGCAATTAAATATAGGAGTGCCTCACCAGACGACTTTGACTTATGAGTCCTTCATCCCAGTCGTCCTGCTTTCACTGCAGAACACGCGGAAATTGTAATGCAACCTTTACATCAGGCACAAATCTTTCAATATGAAAGATGGCTTCAGTGCTTCCTTCAGATAAAAGGAGTGTTAACCATGGACCTGTCTTCAAGCTGTCCTTTCTGTCCAAAATCCTGTGATCTCCTTACCGCTCTGCGATTACATCTTCCTTCTTGTCACTTTGATCATCAAGGTTAATCTAGAAAGTTAAGGCTAAACTTGGGTCCCAGTGTTTTGCCAAAGGAAAATTTGACATGAGGGGGGGATTTGGGAGTGAACAAGGGTGCCATTTATTTAAAATCTGCTCCAAACAGAGCCTGTATGTTCACAGCTAAAAGCAACTTAACATTAACTGCCTGCCTTGCTTTATCCACAAAAACTGTGTTTAAAGTTGGTTTTGTTTGAATATTTTCCACATTTCATGCACAAATTTCTCACAATTCCGTCACAACTACCATCTTCTGTTCCTGCTTATTTGTTTCTCATTTCTTTTGTTGTGCATTTTCCACTTTCAAGGTACACTGCATTCAGTTTACAGCACTGCCGCTTTGATTATCTTTGCTCCAACCGTGTGATTTTCTTTCATAAACCTCACAATTCTTTATGATTTTACACAAAGGTTTTAGACACACTACAACTGCAAAAGAAAAGTACATCTTTGGCCACACGTGTTGAATTCTAATTATTCTTACAGGTGTTTTAAACTCCTACTCCTTGCCATTCCTTATAGGAGGTGAGGTTATTCTGTTCCACCAGGTGTTTGCTAGTTGCTGCTGCCGCTAATCTGGTGGAGCCGTGTCGGAAAGGTGCAGGGAAACGACTGGGGACTGCAGCTCCAAGGCGGATCTTTGAGTGAATAGGAGGTGAGCAATTATTTGGACACAGAATGGCTGCTATGGGAGATTTAAAGATTTTTCAAACATGTATAAAAGCATGAAGGCAACATTCCAGGTATGTTTTTGATGAGGGAGTAACATTATTATGTGATATAAAACTGAAAAGAGTTAACTTTTTATGATATTTTCCCTTCAAACACAAAAAATAAGGTGCATTTTTTTTTGTTTTTACAAAATCTCCACATTTATTCACTCCATGTTCACTGCCTTGAGTCTGTACTCAATATAAAAATGGGTCTGTTTCTTCAACACATCCAGTCACTCCTTCAACACTCTACAGACAGACTTTTGACACTAAAACTTGTTTAGAAGCCATAGTATGTCATTTGCGCAACCTTTGGTCTGATAAAAGATATGAGCTCTGCATAAGAGACGTACATATTTAACCAAAAACAACCTTTTGTGCTTTAGTAGGATGGAAGGAGAGGATGAAGGCGCATTTTCGTCACATGAGAACGTAGTGATGAAATCTACCCTCCAACCATCTTCTCGCTCAATAATCTTCATGCTCGGGATTTACTCGCAAAGGAGATCTCGATCTTAACAAGTGTTCTTCCTTAAATAAATAAAGCAACACTGTTAAGCCACTGCAGCGTGCCGGCACTTTAACTGGATTTATTGGCGAATCTTACATCTGTGACAAGGCCAATTGTACAGTTCAGCTGCATTTAGATTACAACCACACCATGATTTTAATCTCTCAGAGTCACCTGGAGGGAGGTTTACATTAAGCCTCAGGAAAAACAGGGATTATTAGCAGCTGCTGTAATGTACACAATCACTTCAACAGGTATACAAAGCTGACGTCAATTATCACAACTGTGTAAGAGTGAACCACATAAGTAAAAAATCACCGATTACAGATAAAAATCTAAAACTGCATGCTCCAAGTGGGACTTAATAAAGGGATTCCTACCATTCATAGCCAATATGGGGCCAGAATGGAAAATTAATAGGATATTTGTATTTCATAATGCAGACTGAGAGCTGATATTAATTTTTAATGTGTTCCAGGCGACAAACAGTGTGCCATGCCAAATATGTATTCAGTAATTTGCTATTTTCCAAACACCGGTTCTAAAGCATTGACAACACCTTGAATATAAAGTTTGTCCTTGGTAAAAAATTGAATCCAAAGATATGCACTCTATGGTTAGCAGTAAGAAACTCTGGGCCTCATCTTTTAAAAGTTTTGCATGTACAAAACCAGGTGCAAACTCAACAGCATGTGCAAACCTGATATGCACACAAAGTGGATACAGGACTGTGTCAGCAAAATGAGGAGGATGCCTTCATGAGTGTGCAAAAATACTTGGTGTTATTGCCAGCATGAATGACTGTATCAATAAGAGTAACGTTTAAAATCTGAACACTTTGATTAATTATTTTTAAAAAGTTTTCATATTTCCTTAGCTCTAGACAAACATGGCGGTTATAAAGGACTTTGAGTTACTCTTTTTATTTTGCTTGTCTCACAAAAAGACATTTCCATTATTTTTATTATGACATTGCTTGAGGTCTTACCCAAAAAAAAAGAAAGACAAAAAAAATTGGAAGTAACCTGATTATTCAGTACAATCCATAAACTCGCTGTACCGTAGTATCAAACACAAACATCAAATCAGGGAATGGGGGCAGAAACCATGTCAAGTCAGCGTTAAAATGGAAAGAGGAATGAAATAATATCTGAGCAAGTTTGGTTTGTTGTGGAGAAATGCAGTGCCTGAAACTTTATCTGATCTATCTGAACTCAGATTCTTTTTTTTTAAAGAGCTCTAAATCCCCTGGCGTGAGGTAGATTTAAATGATGGGTGGAATAAGGTAAACAGTAGCAGAAAATATGACATGTGGTACAAACAACTTGACAGCAACAGACGATTTAACGATGCATGCTAAAGCACATACTTTCTTTCCTAAGGTGCAATTTAGAGCCATAAGAAAATTTGCCAAAGTGCAATGAATAATCAGCAATGCAAAACAAAATGTGCTCCTAAACATGTTTGGTTCAAGTCATGTCATGTCAGTCTGCCACTGTCTGAGTCTGATTTGATTCAAATGAGCATGACTTCATCTGACCCCAGATAAACTTCACATGACAGAGAGGCCTGTAGTAATTAGACAGAATGCAGTCGTGCTGCTGGAGACGTTATTGACAGAGCCTTGAATTCCAAATGAACTGCGACCACGTGTGTGGAGGATGGATGTGAACGAGGCTGCTGACGCTGACATGGCAGGACAAGGGTACAGTCACCTCACCGAGACGCAGCTCTCAATGGACGACACGTTTATGCTGAAGTCAGTGACTGGCTCCATCGCTGCGAGTGTATTGATTAAAGGAAAATGGCAAGGTGTGCTTACATGGAATAAAACCTGCCACTGAATTGCAACATGGATTGTCAGCAATTTCCGTCATTAGCATTCAGGGCCTTATTCTATTGACAGATGTTCTGGCACCGACTTTCCTTTTTCAGCTGTGAACCTGTTAGGTTTATGCTCAGTGAAAGGGCAAGATTGAAACTTGGACTTACAGTTTAATCACAAACAACAATGTTAGCTAAGTAAGTGATGATGTCTCATATATCATTCAAAAAGTTAATTTCAATAATTTAATTTGAAAAGAGAAGTTATGATTCATAACACAGACTGTAACATACGAAGAGTTAATTTGTGTATGTTTTGATGGCGGCTAATGACAACCAAATATGCAGTTTCTCTGAAAATTTGGATACGTCCAATTTAAAAAAGTTTAATTTAAAGCAATCTTGTGCTCTATGAACTTTGGGGAAACAGGGATCACTGGATCAATCTATAAGAAGGGCAAGCCACAAAGGGGAAAGCCACGGGTTTGAGAGGATATTAAAGAGAAGCTCATCTAGACGATTGGGGGAGATTCACAAGACATGGGCTGCAGCTGAAGTCGCTGCCTCAACACCGACAGACGTATCCAGGATATCAGCTAATGCTGTCGCAATCTTAATGTCAGGCTGCTACTGATATTATGTCAGAAAAGTCTTCCTTGGCCTAGTCAGAAGGCCAAGAAAGACTTGGCTGGATTGTTTTTTAGTCTTTGTCTCAACAGTCTCAAGATTACCTTTTCAAAGTTTTGGTCCTTCTTGGACTCTGTCTTAGAACTAGTCTTGGTCTCAAAACCATTTTTTGAGACTAATTCCAACAGCAACCTTGTGCTAAAGTCTTAATGGGTTACATTTAGATGCTACTAAGATTTTCTCTCTGACTTTAATAATTTGAACACTTAACTGTTTCTCTATATGCTCTGAGGTGCTCAATCAGAAAGAAAAACGCAAAGGTAAATAGGTTTTCGTTGAAAATCAATACATAACATTGTGCTACCAGCTAGCTTGATTGGAGCAGAAGGTGGAGAGAGCATAACGTTACATGCAGCAAATGGACAATTAGTTATAGCTACTTTACTTTGGAGGATAACACACCAATAATAAGACAAATAATAGCTAGAGTTACCTTCAGCGACCTCCACCTTAGGGCAAGTTAGGCTGTAGAAACAGCAAACACTGTTTCTCCTCTTATGTCCTGCTGCATGGACCACTACCTAAGAAACCAGGTATAATGTTATGTTTTTATGGAGCGGCACGCATCCAACATAACAATGGATCATAACAATGAGTGTTATGATCCAAAATCAGATCTCATTTGAGGCCAAGGGTGAAGCCCGTCAACATTATGTCAAAAGTGCTTTTACTAAAACAAGATCATGATCAAGATATATAATAATACAGACTAAATAAATACTATTATGAGATTTACTTAAATTTACTTAGTTTGGGGTGCAGAGGTTGGTAGGGGGCACCACATCATTGTGCCTTCAGCACCCAAATGGCTAGAGCCGGCCCTGGGTGAGAAACACAAGACCCAACAATGCAGACAAGCTGAGAGCCACTATCAAAACAAGCTAAGCTTCCTAAAAACTTCACACCACAGAATAATGAACTGAAGAACTCAACTGGACTGAAGTAGTAGTTCATGCAAAAGGAGCCCTGACCACTGATGAGTGGATATACTGTAGCATACATAAACAGACGTTTTAGTTTGTATAGCAAAATCTTTTTGGAGTTGTGATGTTGTTGTTGGTCTTATGTAATATTCATATAACCTAAGAAACTGCATTTTTGGTTTTCAGTAGCTCTGAGTCACAATCAGAATATCAGAAGAAGAAAAAAACACTTTATATTCCTCTATATATCCCTCTGTGTTATGATTTCATAACAAAAAATTCTCATTTTAATCAAAGTAGTTTTCAGTGATATTCTAATAGACTGAGTTGCATCTGTTTGAAAACATGTAAAAAATCATAGTTTGAAGGAGCAATACATTTTTAAAATAAAGATGAAGCCTTTTAACATTTAAGAATCAACATTAATGTATAATAACGTAATGTTCTTTATACTATGTGAATGAGAAAATACTTAACTAAGTTCACTAATAATTTCACTAATAATAAGTTCACTAATTTAGATGAATTAGAATCAAAACATTTCACTTCTTTAAGCGCACATTTTTCTAATTGTATCTTTTTACTAAGATGTTAATATTTCATTATAGCTGACAATGTTTTTTCCCCCCATTCTTATAAAACTTTAACGGTTGCACATATTGTGATAAATTTTTAATAATACAGAAAAGTGCTTCCATGGTTGAGGAAAATTTAACGCCTCATACTGCTGTATGTTTGCAGGAGGGGAAACAAAGAAAACCCAGAGGATTGTTCTCTTTATGTTCTGGGAGGTGCATCCTTTCTGCAAGAAAGAAATGTCAGTCCTGTACCGCTACAGTACCGTCGTGGCCTGACAGCGCTGCAGCTCCTTAGAGGAAACGTCACTGCTGAGGAGGGGAGTGGTGAAGAAGTGACTTATCGAAACAAAATCTTTTAAAATGCATCCCCAATATTTCTGAACCTGTGGCACAAGTGGTCAGTTTTCATTTGCCACTCTTCTGTGATTATCAGAGAGCCAAATGGGGATAAAAGATTAACCATCTACACTATCAGGTACTTCATTCATGACACGTGCGTAAATGTTAGCTCAGAGGATGGCTGTATGTGAGCTCCATAAGCACAGAGAGGAAACTCTTCACCCTGACAGCTGCTGGCGTTAAAGATTGATTTACAACTCTTAGCCACCAGGGGTTTAACACCTCTCCTGCGAGCCATTGCAGATTCAGATGTGGTATGACCAGCTGGTAAATATTCATTAGCTCTGAATCAGGCCAGTGCCGCACCAGTGCAGCAGTGCTGTGTCAGTGTGTCAGGTGGTGTTGTTTGGTGTCCATCTGCATGCGCGCGGACACCCCTTTATTGCCTGCGTGTGCTGCATTACGTTCCGTCCCCAAAGGTCCGCCTGTATTGTGAATTGACTGGCCAAGTGGTGTTCATTTTGCATCAGCTAACAGGATGGATCCTCCTCTTCCGTCAGACTGACAGCAGGCTAATGGCTCTGGCTCTTTTCCAGTAGATGTGGAGAGACATGAAGGATGAGCGAAAAACAGAGGGTGTGGGTAACAAGAGATAAAGCAGTGAAGAAGAGTAGAGTGACATGAATTCGGAGCAGCTAACCAAGAAATTGTGTCGGAGTAGGTCTACCCCCAAACTCTTAGCTGCTTGTGACAGTTCTGAAAGCCGCCATGGAGCGAGATGTCGCCTGGATTAGAACTATGTGTGCTAAAGCTCATGTGTCTCTCAGCTGGAAAGCTGATGCGGAATGAGATGAGGGGAGCAGGGGATTGATTCACTTTCTTTGGACAACTTAAAGTGAACATTAACAGAGCAGCTACTGTATATTCCACTCAGCACAAGAGAACAAGCACTTAAATGCTTCTTACTCGTCTTTAAAGACAGGAGGAATGAGCAATAGGGCTGATGGGAGCATTTAAATAACAGTAATAGTTTTTGGGGTTTCAAATAACAATTTGTGCTGCCTGACTGGTAAGTGGGTTGCAATATTTAAGTATAGAAGCAAGACACTGCTAGCATTTAGGGAAGGAAAAAAGTTCCTTTGCAAGACAGTTGGATTAATTTATCAGAAGTTTGCATTCACTCTCTATGGGTTAAAATTCCAAAATTAGTTTTATTCAATTCCTTTTTTTTTTAAATCCAGTACATTTTGATTATTTTCTACAATCCACACAAGGTCATAAAACTGCACAGATAGGTTCAAACGTATAAATACTCCCTGAGTAAGATCTGTTAAATATCACCCATTAAGCAGCATCTCAAACCAACTCAATATAGCCATGAGCAAGATTCTGCAGGGTTCTGATGGAACTGGTCTAGTTAAAGGTCGAGAGGACGTAATTTGTAAAAATTAATTTTCTTTTCAGATTTTTATCATGTTATAATGTTAATCCCTCATCAAAAACATATCTGGAATGTTGCTCTGATTCTTTAATGCATGTTTGAGAGAATCTCTGTTGGTGTCTAAATGCTTGCTGTCACAAAGTCCCACCCATTTACCCAAAGCTCCTCCTTGGAGCTGCAGTCCCCTAGCTGAGCTTCTGTCTCACAAAGCACCCCTCTCCCACTCAGCTTTCCTGGAACAATTAAATGCCTGGTAGATCTGCACATCTGAGGAACTTGCATGAACTACTTCTCAGTCCATCACTCCCAAGAAGCTTTGTTAACAGCATAATAAGAAGCACTGTGTGACGACTTGCTGAAGGGGAAGTGTCGAAAAGATTAGGAGATTCTTAGAGAGGCCAATTTCGTATGTACAGCATTTTTATAACATGGTAACATGCTATAAAATGGCACCATGTGCCAGGAAAATATATGATACCGCTCCTTTAATTGAAACGGATTAGTTTTCTGTCAAGCACTCAGCTTTTAAGTGCAGTCGACAAATTTTCAACAGGGCTAAGGTTGAGCCTTTGGAAAGGTCATTCAAGAAAGCTTAATGTCAGCCTGCTTTGTCCACCCCAAAACTACTTTATGTGAATTTGATATCATTGTTCAGAGGAAACGGCTAAAAATGAAGGCCCAACCTCCTATTTGTTGATTTCAGAGGTAGCATTTTCTTTTGTCATCCACTTTTTGCAAAGGACCAGTACAAGGAGCAAAACACAGCAATACAATGTTCTTAAAATTGAAAGTCTTCTTTTGACTGCCTTTAACCCTTCAACTAGTTTAAGCATAGCTAAATATTTGTCTGAGTATAAAATATATTTTTCCAAAAGGCATTTGGCTTCTCATGTTAGCAACTGTCAAGTGCTTTTTATCTTGGTCGCCACCATCTCAGTCAAGGGTTGATGTTAAACTTGCTGCACTGTCACAAGTAACAGTTGTTTTAGCAGTTTTATTATTTTTCTTCATGCAGGAGCATGCAAAATTTTGTTTTGCTTCCAGAGCTGCACAGTATGTCAAATCACAGTCAGCATGACAGCAACGTGTACAATAAGGTATTTTTACTAGATTGCTTGGATGCAGTATTTGGAAGGTTGTTTTTCCAATTAAAACTCAATTCATAGAGACGTTATTGATCTCAAAGGAAAATTTAATGTTTTAACACATTATCCAAGGTTCTTCAAGGAGTTGTAGATTTTATTTATTCTTTTCAATGATCTCATTTTCATGAGAATGTCCTTAGATGCTGATAACTGAGGGTAAAAAGAACCTCCAGTGTTTTTTGCAGCAGACCTGAAGAAGCCTCCAAATGTTGCTAAGATTGAGTTTAGGTTCATTTATGTTGTGCATGCTAATAATATACTTGTACATTTGCAAGGACGCTCCTTGCCCTTGATGTCTACAGATAAAATTGATTCAAGAGGTCGAGATGCTTAAGTTCAGAGAGTGGTGGAGACCTTGTGTTTGTGGAAAAAAGGAAATAGTGAGCATTAATAACAACCAGCATCATCACTGAAATATAAAAAAAAGATATTTAAATCCCATGTGTCCTAATATCATGGAGCAATATTTGTATCATCAATGAGTTTCTTTTTGGTCTTTAACTTCACCTTATGCTCCATCACTTCAGCAAATAAATGCTGAAAATAAATCTTTTTGTCCTAGAACAATACTAGTCTTGATATTTTGGAGATCCACTGACCTCAGAGTTTCCTTGTATTGATTTAACCTTCATCAGTTTTCCTTTTATCCACTTCTCTTGGATTTTACAAATGGTTTATTACAACCACTGTCTAAATCTTTAATAAAATTCCTCGAGGCACTGTTGTGATAGCAAATGTTTCTCTTTTTTTGTTTTATTCAAGTTATCGCTGCCTTGGCTCATTACTGTGAAAGTCAAGAGGAGAAAAGTCAGTGGTTATTTGGGGAAATTTACCTGTAATCAAAAGATATTCTTTCTTATCTTGATTTTCACCAACTCAGACAATCTACTCTGTCAATCTCCAGTCCCGATTTTATTAAAGGTTAAACAGCAAAGATGGCACAGATTTCTGCTGCCAGCTGAACAGACCACACATCACCAGAGCATAATTATGTAATCAGGAGAGTACATCAAAGCCTCTGGCAAACTGACTTGTCAGCATGTGACCTCTCTACAAAGGGACAAATAAAAGCGTCTATTTTGGGATTTCTGCTGATACATAAAACTGGATTTTCTTATTGTCGCTTCATGCTCGGAGAAGAAACGAGAGGCTATTATTTCAATAGGTCAAAATAGCTTAGCTTAACCTTAAAAGCCCATATGCTGTTTAAGCTGTTTGGAGAAGCAAAGCCACCTTTTATCC
The DNA here is from genome assembly GCF_002775205.1 of Xiphophorus maculatus. Lineage (NCBI taxonomy): Eukaryota > Metazoa > Chordata > Actinopteri > Cyprinodontiformes > Poeciliidae > Xiphophorus > Xiphophorus maculatus. Next base: position 21,367,274 of record NC_036460.1, read on the forward strand.
AATTGTCAAGGTCAAGATGTTAATGCAGAAAGGCTCTCTGTGGTCCAACACTTAATAGCCGCCCCCAAGCTTGCCTCCCCATTTTTCCAAACAGTGCCTTTGTGATCCTTCTTGCAATGCAGCTGGATTATCGGGGGCCCTTGACTGAAGTTATTTTCTGCCGCACCCGTGGTGAAACCTCTGCGCCAAGAGGTCAGGGGAAACGGCTCACCTCTGAGGCCTTACCGGGAATTATTAGCGTCCGCTCAATTTTTGCCCTTTTCAAAAGCCAGCTGGATGCTGTCAGATGAGTTAAAACTGATGGCAGCGGAGCATCTTCGATGTTACAAATAACTAGCTCAGGAGCCTCCAGCCCACGGAGAGAATAGCAACAGATGACCAAGCAGAAAGGGCATTTTCGATTCCAGTCAGGGTTTTTTTTTTCCCTTATCCTCTTTATTTTCTTCTTTGCTCACCATTTAGACTTTGTTTTTTTTCCTGCAAGTAGATTCTTTCCTTCCGGATGTTGGAATTAGTGTAGGAGCTTCATTGATCAGCACTGAGCTGAAGCTAAATCATCTGACCCCGTTTTAGTCTATTTCAGCATTGAGGACTCTTAGACAGGCTTGCATCAACTCTCCTAATCTAAAGCCGAGATGCATCTGGAGCTGTGAACGCTCACCGAAGTGTCACCTCCCCACCAACACTCTAATGGATGCCAGTCAACCTACTGCAGCTTTCACTCAAAGCATAAAACGCACTCTGAAATATATGCAGCTGGATGGCAAAGTCTGCCGCCTACATATGCTCAGAACAAGAGTAAAGATTTGATGCAAACAGACTTTCCTTCCATAAGCTAGTTATTGAACTTGCATTTTTAAAAACTAAAATAATTAAAATACGCTGGGTTGACTTGAATTTACCAAACTGGATTAGAACTGAACTTTGTAGTTTGCTGCAATCTGGTGATGAATTTTTAAAAAGCATTACTTTTCTATATGTTTGCTAGCAGACTTTTAAGATGCCAACATGAAGTATGAAGAAGAAAAAACGGATATCAGACTATTAATGGTAACAGTCTTTGAAAGTATTCCTATGGGGATTTATTTAAACAACTTAAGAGTGTCTTGAGGTATTAGAATAAAGTCAAAAAATAAACCAGATTTTATTTTTGATTTAACAGTGATTTCTGTTCATTTTAAAAAGATGGCCCACAGCAAATAAACAGAAAAACACTTTTTCTGAGTTTCATTACATAAGACGAATAGAAATAGATTAGTGCCTCCTAAATATGCCATGACCTACACAACCATGCTGAATACTGTTGACAGTTGTTCAGTAGGTAATTATCGACACCCTCCATTGTGAGGGTAAGACACAAACAATCACCATTAAACAAGCTGGTTGTTCACAGAGAGCTGAAACCAAATATATTAATGGAAAACTGAAGAGGGGGAAGCATAGGAAATCTGCAAGCTATGAATCAAAAACCAATCAAAAGTTTGTGGGAAAGGAGTGGACTGCATGTGGAGTCAGTCAAGACCCACCACACACTGTATCCAGACTTGTAATGCCACAAGAGACTTCGCCTGTAGCCTAAATAGACTAAGATATAGATACATTTTGCATTTTACTTGGAAATCAAGGCTCCTTTTACTGAATCCAAGTTTCTCGAGGTCCAGTTTGATGGTTTAGGGAGCCAAATAGTCGGCTGATGTTGATCTACTGTGTTTTACTACGCCCAAAGTCAGTGCAGCTGTTTGCCAGTAAATTTTAGAGCACTTCATGCTTTTCTCTGCTGACAAGCTTTAGTGAGATGCTAATTTCAATTTCTGGCAGGGTTTGGCACCTCCTCACTGGTACACTGTTAAGTGTACCAGTGTTTGCTTCAGTGAAAATGTGCTTGATTGATACTGTACATCAAATGAACACACTTTTCTGTAATCTTACATTGCTGATTTTAGTATCTTTTAGTTTCACTATATAAAATTCTAGCTTTCTGAGATACTGAATTTTAAAGTAGCATTAATAAATGAAATGCATTCCAGCATGTAAGAGATATAGAAAAAAATTGAATCACTGTAATCATTTACTTGAATATATTCTGTTTTATTAAGATATAGCTATAAAAAAAAACTTGTGCTTTGAGATTTAGATTAAATACCATTTTATTTCTGGTTTTGTTAAACTGCTAAATTAAAACTGTCTCAAAATTTATCCTCATAACCGAAGCCTATAGTTTGCTATATGCAACCCATAAAAAGGACAGCGTATTAAATTTGTGGCTGCAGACTTTAAAGAGTACTACCAAATGCCTGTTTACATGGCACACACAAAAATGATTACATAATTAAGCAAGCATAGCACGCTCCATGGAATGAAAGAAGAACCATGATTCCTAGATGACTCATTGTGACTCATGACTATGATTGTTCTGGGGGAAATTAAAAAAGGGAGGAGGATACTACACCATTCTGCAAATTATTTTTAGTCAAATGTGAAAATATCACCAGCTGCTTTCACAGAGACTCTGTTAAACTGCTTTGATTCGCTTTACATTTTTGATAAAATGTCCAACTGGCATCATCAAGGCCTTGCCAAGGAAAAGAATAAATGCCATATTGTTCCTTTAACAATACTTGCTTTTCGGTGCTTTGTTCGGATTTGAGTTACTCAAAGCAGGGCAAAATAAGTATTATAAATCACTGCGTACTCATCCAGCGTCAGTTAGAATGAGGCAGGCTCCAGTGTGTTTCCCTTCCAAATGCCCAGAGGCCAACACAGAGCGGCTGACTCCAGTGAAATGTCAAACAACCCACTTAGGCTTTTAAGCATCTAACTTTGTTTTCACCGTATGGTTTTCTCCCCCCCTCTCCCATGTTCACGCAGTACTGGACATGTAGCCACCACACTCCGTCCAATCAGCCTGGCAGGATAGAGGCTGCAGCTGTGCACCTCTCCTCCCGGTGCTGGTTACAAAAATCCCCAAGAAACACGACTGCCAGCAGCGCTATCGATTTCTAATGTGTCTCCGCGGCGTGTTAAGCCTAGGTGTGCTCCCAGGTCGCAGCTCAGAACGCTCCCACTGGTTTCTCTTTCACAGCAGGATGAACAAGGGAGCCTGACGCCAGCTGGCCTGCCTGCCTAAAGTCTTTTACCCGGATAATCCATCAAAGTGCCATGTGGTAATTAGACAGGGTTAATGCCAAGCCAAGTCACAGGTGCCTATTTATTATCTGATTGTTTGATTGGTGATCCCACAAGAGGAATAAATGAAAGAGTTCAGGTATCATTCTAGGATATTTGGTTTGTACGAATCGTTGCCCAATCGGTGGCATGTTTTTACACCACCCTTCTTAGAAAGCCAGTTTATTCCTCCTTCAGAATAGACTGAACACATCCTGTACACATCTCGCCTGGCTCATTGTTCTGCATGGTACACTGATTACAATAAAGGATGGACTAAACACAATTGGTGGAATTGCATTGATCCTCAGTCCAATTCATCTGATACTGGCCTCAGCTCGATGGAGAGCGAGTAGGGCAGCACAGAAATCGATTCTATAAGGTCAGGGTTCCCGTTTGGGAAATAGGTTACAATATAAGTGAGAGTTTTGCAAGTAAATGGAAAAACAAATTAAAGAGAGGCATTAAGGGACGTGAAAAGCATGCATTTACTTGTACCACATAACTTTAAATTACAATGGTACAGATTTGATTGAAATATTTAATCTGTATGCAAGTATCAGGGCAGCACAGAACAGGAACTATTGTTTCACTATAAGAAGATTCATACTCAAAAGTTGTGATTCATTTTCCTCACAAAGGTGGAAAGAGAAACTTAGAAAATATTTCATGTCTTGCCTTTGACTGTAAATGATTGTTTCCGTCTCTGTTTGGCCTGTGATTAACTTTGACTTATGCAGCAAAGGAACAGCTGTTGGGTAAAAAAAAAAGGCTCAATCTGCGTATGAATACAATTATAAGAACGTATACACAATGAACCAATGGAAGAAAATGCACATATTTATTGTGAAACTGTAAAATGAAAGGGCAGAAACTAAAACCTTTTCTGGTTTTCCTCTCAAAAATAGCTCATTATACACCGACTTGCAATTGTGTTCATAAATCATGACTCGAACTTCAGTACATAACAATCACTAACCTTTTATAATTGGAATTGACACAGCAAAAAGGGAAGAAAACATGTAGCTAGTTGTAAATCTTTTTTATTTTCAGTTAAAAATTTTCATGTTCAGCCTCAAATCAGGTATTTTTTAAGTTATTACCTTTTGCTGCAATTGTAGTGAAATTTGTTTTGGCGTCTATCAGCTTTGCACATCTAGAGATTGATATACTTCCCCATTCTTTTCCGTAAAGGAGTGCAATCTATGTATAGTATCCACAAAGAGCAATTATGAAGTCTTAAGTCACAGGTACCCAGTTTGATTTAGGTCAGAAAATTATTAGAATTTCCATTCTAATATGTTTTGACATAAACCAGTCGACTGACTGATGGACCCCCATAACCCCCATTTATCTACACCACAGGTGTCAAACTCCAGTCCTGGAGGGCCACTGCCCTGCAACATTTAGATGTGCCTCTGCTGCACCACACCTGAATAGAATAATTAGGTCATTAGCAAGGCTGGGAGAACTGATCTACACAAGGAGGAGGTAATTAAACCATTTCACTCCACTGTTTAGTAGGTGTGGCACATCTACAAACAGCAGGACAGTGGCCCTCAAGGACTACAGTTTGACACCCCTGATCTACAGCCTCTAATAAGTTTCTTTAAGGATCGGCCTGAACACAACTCCTTTCATCCTCTGATCAAATCTCAACAGCTTCATTGGCTTTGAAGAAAAGCATCAATCCACCATAAGGCAGTATCTTCTATACTTTACCATGGGGATAGTGTTTTCAGTCATGTGCAGTGTTATTTTTAAGCAACAAATCTGGAATAATAGTCAAAATATTTCATTTTGGTTTGCTAATTTTCAGTCTATTAGTTATATTTTCAACAGATCCCTCCCACCTGAGCTGTAAAACTCTTCACTTCTTCCAATGTTATCATGGGAATATTGACTGCTTCTTTGAATAATACTCTCCTTCCTTACCATTTCAATCAAGTTGGATGGCTATGTCTTGGTAAGTTTACAGTTATGCCATTTCAGATGATGAACTGAACAGTGCTGAGGTATTTATAGCCCGGTCCAGCTACAAAGTTCTCCACATCATTCTGCTTTGTCCTTTGGTCTTTTGGATTCTGTTTACTAATCTTCTTTAACAAACCTTTGAACAGCGTTCTACTTTATTGCTAGAATAAACTACAGACAGGTAGACAATTTACTAATTAGGATTACCAGTTGAAAGGGAGTATATGCTTGCCAAGTTTAGCAAATTTCTATTAGCATAAAACAACTTTGAAACCCCTATTGTAGAGTGTGTTGCCGTTAAAATAAAAAAATAAATGTTTCTGAAGTTCATAGTTGTAAAAAGTTAAGAGTAAATAATGCGCAACAAATATAAATACTTCTGAAAGAAACTGCGAATCTGAAGAGCAGCCTGTCTTAGAATTTTTAAAAAGATGTTTTCAAGATTTTCTCTTAGTTTACCTTAAGTTTGAAATATAAATATCTTATTTTAAGCGTCATGCAACTAGGCTATTATCAATTGCATTTAAAAGAAAAAAAACACAAAAGAAAAAGAAAAGAAAAAAAACACACACAAAATGTTTCCGCAAGAAAGGCTACTTGGAGATACTGGAAGAAAATCGCTGATCAATTTGGAGTCTGACCTAAAATGACTCTCATTATAGACATTCACTGATATACGAGTAAGAACAGAAACTCAGGATGTTGCTGGTGAGGATTCTGCTGCAAACACACAGATGAATACTGATGAACAGTGCAGTATATCAAATGAGAAAAATGAAGCACAATGAACAGGGGAGGTGCTGTATTCCTAACACGCAATTTGCACAGCGAAGACTTGAAGTGCTTGTCATGTTTAGTTTAAACCAAATACGTCACAATCACACTTCATCAGTAATTCTGCAACAATAACCAACTAATTCATACAGTGACATGGGATAAACACTGCTCGCAGCCCGATGTGTAAATATACAACACCTGAGCCATCAGTATGGTAATAGATGCACTGCTGGATACATTAACATATTAATGAGAATTCAGTTTCAGGAAGCAACGGGTATCTGCAAATGCAAGTGCTTGCGTGAAACTTCACTTTTAGTCGATGTGCAAGGATGGATTATTATGAAGCAGTTTGTTGGGATCACTCAAAAAAAGAGTCTCGTTTGTGTCCCGTCACAGGTGAATTATTATTCCAGCATCCTTATCTTGGAGTTGGGCCCCTTCAGGACAAACATAATGATGTGCTCCACACTACGATCGCTGCTACTCAGCATGGGACGAGCTTAGAAGGAATGCTCAAGTTGATTTCAAATGAATGCCAGAAAACAAGTGGAGACATTTAAATATTAAGAGAAGAGCAATGCAGGCCTGCTGACAATTTCAAACAAGACCAATCTCAGGATAAAACATCTTTTTCCTGCATTACTTGGGGCACTGATGCATAGCAGAGGCAAAAAAATAATAATCTTATCTCATTTCAGCATGACACAAAGTGCCCTGTTGAATTGTCCAATGTGACTGACACCGCTCTCCTCTCCGTCTTTGCCTTTTCAATTAGCTTGATGACAGGTGCACAAACGAGAATCAATTACCAATCCTTTCATCGCCCCTGTGTCTGTATCACAATCTGTCCCTTCCCATTTCTCTCCTATTACTCCCTTAATATATTACCCCTCCTCCACCTCTCCATTTTACCCCATTTTCTTTTTTCTACCTCATCTGGATTTTCACCATCTTCTCTGAACAGGTTCTTTCCCTCTGCCGCCTGCTTCACTGCAGCAGAGTGACAGATTGAGGAAAAACGGAGGAAGCACGTCAAACTGTGTGGATTATTCCAACCCTACTTACAGATACACAATGCATAATCACGGCCAGCTATAACACTACAACAGGTAGCAGTAAACCTGAAGAAAGTAACATTATAGCTGCACAGATCTGTGTCGGCTCCCCTGATCTCCAGCTTCGCATTGGTGTGAGGCGCCATAACATATTTAGATGTTGCTTGGTTCAATGACTTGGCAAACACTGGAGTGAAATGTGTTTGGAAAATCAAAAAAGCACCGTGGGTTATTTAAAACACTGATGTCACTGCAGGTTTGGGGTGGGTCTTGCTTATAAAGAAGTTCTATGGTGGAAGTTTGCCACCTGCTGGTAATCAACATCACCTTCTCTGGCATCCATTATCAAGTGGCATATTACTCTATTATCAAAAAAGATATTTTAAATACGCATGTATAAAAAAGTTAAATGTTTTTGTTTTTTTGCAAATATGTATTATATACACACCGTGTTTTTTAAAAACCAGTGCAAATGTATAGTAAAAACCTGGTAAAAATCATTCTGACTGCTGAATGTTAATCAGAAAGGCGGTTGATTTTAGCAGATAGAGCTCTGTAACCCTGACCTGAAGGTAAAAGTCTAAACTGTTTCTGTTCATGGTGCGAGAGGACAACAAAGACCGTAGCTGCCCTTTTCCTGACCGTAGCTCTGTACAAGTCCTGAGAGGAGAGAGCCACACAGTGATGGATGAGCACAGGACAGACTGAATAATGGCTGTGCAAAAGATAACCAGCTGGTCCTATGGTAGGTTGTATTTCTTGAGTGGCCACTGTAAGTACAGTCTCTGCTGGCCCCTTTTCTGAACGGTGTGTGTGTGAGGATCATCTCAGGTCCCGAGAAAGGGTGGTTCCAAGAAGTCGGCGGTGATCCACAGTGTTTTTGAGGATTGTGAGGGGAAAGAGTGCAAATTGTGTTCTCCAAAAGTCCACCATCATCTCCACTGTCTTGAGGGGTTTTGAGTTCCAGGGGGTTCTGACCACACCAGAGGATCACCTGCTTTTACGAGTTCTCTCTCATTAAAGCAACCTGGGTTTCCTGAACACCTCAGAGCTTTATATTGATCACCTTCATGCAATGATGCATTGACACAGTAATTCATGCAAAAGGAGACCCAAGGAGACATAAAAGCAAGTCAACATTTTTCTTGTATTAAAATACATTATTCTATGTAAAAGACCATTTGGATTGTTCATTTACTCAAAATGATAAATAAACAAATGCTTGAAATATATCTGTGTAGTAAACTACATATTTCAGTTTCTGAATTCAACTAAAATTTATTTTGGATTATATCAAGGTAAACTTGCACACTGAACTATTAATTGTAATCTAAAAAAAGATTGCACTTATTCTATTCAAATTATGTGGCATAGCAACTTCAATGATGCAATATGCCTCTGCAGAGCCAAAGTCAAGTCTACACTGAATAAAAATGCATACCATCTTCTGTTTGCCTTAGAATGAAATGTAATAACTTTAAAATTTAATCTGAAGAAAGATAATCTGACACCTCAGATGGGATTGAAGAAACATCTGGACTCTGATATATCAGCTTTGGAGTATGAAGTCCAATATGTACCCAGGAAATTTCAAAAAGGTAAAAAAAAAAAAAAAACAGCATTTGATTTACTATCAGAAAATTATTCATGTGGCAATGCAATAAACATAGATTCTCACCTATGAGAAGATGGTGGTGACTGGTCTGTATGAAGTACATCAGTATTAAATACCTACCTAAGATGTAAACAAATGTTCACACCAGAGGAGCCATGCATCCTCCTGTAACTTTTGTCTGTTTCCTCACTTCAACACACCTGAATGTCAGTCAAAGTGCTGCACAGGTCTGTTGATGACATTTATTTGATTCAGGTGTGATAAAGCAGGGAAACACGTGCATGGTCAAAACAAAGTCTTCCCTCAGCACAGAATTTTAATATGTGGTCTTTTCCTGGGTCTAACAATATAAATAGGGTATTATCAAACAGATTCAACCATGAAACATGCAAAAATAGAAGGAATACTCAGAACTGTAAAAAAAAAAAAAAAAACTCCAGAAAACTAGCATTTAAAGGGGTCGTACTTTGAAACTGAACCCGTTTTTTACCCACACTTCAGAATAACTTCATTCCCACGAACACTGGCTTTTATATTTACATAAGAAGTAGAACAGGGGAGGGCAAACCTGGTTCTTGAAGGGATGGTGTCCTGCATGTTTTACATAAGCTCCTGCTCCGACACATCTCTAATAGCCGACTCTTGAGCCTGTCACTAATCCTGCAGGAGCCTGCTGATGACCAGCTCAAGTAACTCAGGTGTGTTCACGCAGAGACGTGGGTAAATGTTGAGCAATATGCTGCCTTCCAGTTGTATTCGGAACTGGGGAATTCCGACTCTTCAGTCGGAAAAATCACCTGGAACGACCTCCGAAGTTGGATTTTCCACTTGAAAACTGGGAGCAACTCCGACTACCCGCAGTTAAGACTTGTAGGACTGACTCCGCGTTTGTGGAGGCTCCACACGTCACTAAGCTGCGATGGAAACATCTTTACTTTACAAGACATAGAGTGCGTCTAAAATCAGTGTTACATGTAGCGCCTTCAAATACAAACTGAGCAAATCAAAAGTGGTTGTTTTCAGAAAGTAGAGCTTAAAATCACGTTTGTAAGAGGTAGTGTAAACAACTTCCACGGGCGTGTAAAACCAAACGCCACAGATTTGAATTTCATTGGCGGATGGCAAACCAACTTAAGATGCATTTACCGCCACCTAGCGGACTGGAGTATGGACGTCAATGACGGTGATTGTGGGCGTCGCGTCGCCATGTTGAATTTCCGACTTCTTATCTAGAACCTCAAACCCAGCTCTGAGTTTCGACTTCACACGTAAAAGGAAGGCAGCATTACAATGCTAATTGAGTTAGAAAAAAAAGAGATTAATGCTCGCAAAATACCAACATTGAGTGGGAATATTGCACAAAATCCTCAAATAAACACAACTAAAGCAATGAGTTGCTTCCTATCCACTAAATGAAAAAAAAAATGCTCAATTTTCCCATCTGGGTATTACGACTTGGAACAGTGATTTGGAGATGAAAACGAATTGTTAATTTTCACCACATTTTAGATTAAAGTCTATCTTTCCAGCTTGGATTTGTGCTGGTTTGTTTCATGTAAATGAAAAAGCAAAAAATAAAAGGAAGAATTCTGTTAAATAGATTCAGAGAAAAATGAAAAAGAATAAAAGCTGTTTAAGATATTTGATATGTCAAAAAAAAAAATGCCGGGAGCTGAAATTTTGAATCAAGAGAACCAATATAGATTTATACAAGGCCTCGGAAAACCATGTTTCTGACTCATTAGTGGACATAAACTATGATACTGTAGAACATAGTGGTGGCAGATCATCCTAAACAGATGCTTTTTTTATAGCAGGTATATTGTTGATTGGCCTGTGTCTCTATGTTATTCCGAGATGGACTGGCAACCTGTCCATCTCCATGGATGGACAGGTTGCCAGGGTGTACCTGGCCTTTCACTTAATGACTGCTGGAGACAGACACCAGCCCCCATGAGACACCACAAGGACAAACAGAGACAATGGATTGATCTAAAAAAAAAAAAAAAGCTAATCATTGAAATGGTGTAGAAGACTATTGTATGAAGACGTCTGGACATGAAGTAATTTCAAATTTACATAGTTGTACCTCATACACAATTTACATAAGGATAGCAGATAAAACATGTAGCCTACTGATACATGATAACTTGTAGACATCGTTTACAATGGTGACAAATCCCACTATGAGCTAAGGAAACTATATTATCAATCTGATAAATTAAATAGGCTTAGCAGTGTCTGTTAATTTAATATTGTCTCTGTAATTAATAGTTGAAGACCAATAGATGAATAACCTATCTGAATAGTTGTTTAGATTAAAATCAGTAATTTTACCAATAAGACATTCTTCAGCATAGCAGTCTCTTTTTAAGAGTTAGGCCAGTCCATCATATTTTATTTTCCTGTTTTCTTATGCAGGAAACATCTTTCCTGATGTTTCTTGGATAAGATGTTATGCAAAAAATAATTCCATAAATAAAAAAGATCAGTAACAATGAGCATAACCTCATACTCCTCAAACCTTTCCACACTTTGTCATTTTATACCACAAATTTCTTAAATTAAGATTTCCTGTCTATAATCTTCTCCCAGTATAATTGACTCTTGTGTGAAGGCCTAAGAGGTTTGTCAGGGAACGCTAAGTAAAACTGTATCATAAGCTCATAGGACACATGAGACAGATCAGGATCAAAGTTGCTGAGATTTTTAAGTTAGTGCCAAGTTAGAAAACAATTTCTTAAATTTTTAACATCACAAGTCATGTAGAAGACAGAGTGAACATGAAGAAGAAAGTGCTCTGGTAAGATGAGACTAAAATTAACTTAATTCATACAAAATCCTAAATCCTATCAGCAGAGGAAAGCAAGTACTGCACATCACTAAGCTCCTTCACCATGAAAAATAGTGGTGGCAGCATTATGATGTGGTTTCATGTTTCTTTAGCAGCAATAGGTATGCTGGTCAGAGATTATGGAAATATGGAGATTTATACTAGAAGGTTTGTAATTAGCAAAAAAAAAAAGACTTGATACCAGGGCAAAGGCTCATCCTTCAAAACAAATCCATCAATTCATTTAGAGCATTACAGTAGCCTAGTCAAAGTCTAAACACATGAATGGAATTGAGAATCTGTAGGAAGATGTCAAAACTGGTATTCGCAAATCTCTAGACAGGTAAAGCTGGTAGAGACATGCCCCAAAAGTGTTGCGACTATAATTAGAGAAATGTTGTTTTGCAAAGCTGTTTTAGATATGTATTACCTACGTAAAATCAAATACCTATTCTTCCACTTGACAATTATACTCAACGTTCTGCTAGTTTATTCCATAAAATCTGACTAAATTACATTAAGATTTGCTGTTGTACCATGGCAAAATGCAAAAGGGTTCAAATATTATTACCAGGCGCCCTATCATTCCAATATAAGAACCATCTAGAAAACAAGGAAGAACATATTTTGACTTCTTTTTCAATGTGTCATGGCACCTTTTATTTCGTAACATTATGAATAACCTTCCAACTTGATCATTGTACACTATATGATGAACTTCATGACATTATTAGAAAATGTGGGCAGTCAGATCAGTATCACCAACAGTAGCAGAAGGAAGCAGCATTTCTGTCAGAAGCTGATACAGAGAGAGCATGACCGCTCCTTGTAGGAGAGGGTAACAGAGCAAGATAACCAGAGGCACAACAGGAAGCATGACATATAGAGTGTGGGAAGGGATAAATAAGCATGAGCGCCACTCGGCTGCTTGAAAGAGGAAAGAGATGACACCCAAAAAGGTTCACGGGGGGCAGGGGGGAAGTCACGCACACAAAAGGAGAAAAGAGTAAGAGGGGAAAGAAAGGAATCAGCACAGAAATGCAACAGGACCAGATCAGAGCCTAAAAACTCTTCATTCTAGTTAACACCAGACTTAGAATTTGTGTTAAATTCTAGACTTTAACAATGTTCAGGAGTTTTAATACACTGGATTTATCCATCACTCGTGCAACTCTGGCCTCTATCAGTCAGGATATAGTGCTACCACTCATCAAGGTACGCTAGAGCACTTGTATACTAGCGTGCACTCAGGCCAACCATGTGTGACCCAACCAGGATAAGCAGCTAAAAAGGTAACACACCATGGCCAAAAGCATGCAAACAATTTGGGAAACACTTAAAAAAAAAAAAATAAAAAGAAAGAAAATAAATACATCTTGGGAATAAAAAAAAATCTTAATACATTATCTTAAAATTTTCCTTTTCTTGTTTGTGTTTTATATATATATATTCTAAACACACATCTTTGTACATTTTGGTATAAGTTCTCTTTCTTGCAGGGAGTTTAGAGGGGGAAATTTGGTGTTCAATGGTAGAAAGGGGTTGAGGTTTTCGGGGGGCAATCCCACTTCCCTGTTCGCCTTGTGCTGAGAAGGGATGGCCTGGCACCACACCAATGAATTCTCCCTTCAAAAACATTTGCTTCACACATAAGTCTGTTATTCCCTGCGGTGGCTGTGGGCGAAGGAAAAAAAAAAAAAAAAGAAGAGCTCAGCAGTCAAAGGACAAGCTTATACAACGTCCAGAAAGTCCAGGACTCGAGAAGAAAGAACAGACGACAAGTCGGTACTTCTTCCATGGTACCAAAGTCAAAAGCCGCGGCGTTGACATCCACACTATCTTTTATCTGAGTAAAAACAACATTGAATGGAAAATTAGAAAAAGGGAACAGAACAGAAATGGTTCAAAGTGAAGGATTTACGCTTAAACGTGAATACCTTTGTTTCCATCTGTGTCTGTCGATGGCCTATCTGTCCTTTGGCGTATTAGATTATTGTACTTGGTCTCAACTTCCTATAAAAAGGGAAGAAAATGTGTCGCTATGTCAAACTATGTTTGTCTATGACCTACTATTAGACAAGACTCAAGGCTCCTACACATTTTTCAGGTCGATATTGATATTTTGCTACACTCAAATTTACAGTTATCAGTCTATTTTCGAGCAAACAGACAGGCTGGAATGATTGGATGGAAACGGATGGAAGAACAGCTAGATCATAGATTGGTAAATAATTAAGTTAGTCAGGAAGATTGATGGATGAATGGACGGCGAGATGGATGGAAGAATTCATTGTCTATTTGTTGTTATTTTAATCGAATACTGCATTGTCATCTCATTCAGATGGAGAATAGAGTCTGGAAACACAAAACCTTCTCCATACTTAAACAGACCTGGATATCAGGTCTGTTTAAGTAGAGTTTTAGATTTCTAAATCTAAAAAAGATTTAGAAAGTCTTTTTTCAGACTTTCTAAATCTGTGTAGGAACCCAGGATTAAATGATATGTTGAGGAGCTGGAAATACATAACGATGAGTAATCTTGAGTACCTTTAAATAGCCGAGGCTGGTCTGAAGATGTCTAAGGTGAGACAACACCTGTCTGCTGAAAGTGGAGAGGCTGCCGAACTGTGACGTTGAAGAAAATCTCAAATTGATGCCGGAATCGGCCGCACAGCCTTGTGAGGTCCTCAGCTGTTTCCCTTGGGTTGATGCCAGGATGTCGTCGTCTGTGCTGCTCTCCCCTTGTCCTCCGTAACCCTCCAGGACTAAACATCCTGCAGGCAGAATCAAAATGATCTACTGCAAAGAATTTCCAAACACATTTTTTTAATCAATTTTCTACTTCCTTGCACATACCATAATCTTCAGGAGAATCAAAGAATCCAGTGTCCCCTGACCCCAGGTCCTGAGCCAGGTCCTCTGCCTTAGAGGTGCTCTTCTCGGAGCCGTTGTGGGCCATCACCTTTGCGCGGTTGTCTGTCGGCGTCCGCAAAGAGGTGGTTCTTAGGAGACGGGCTCCTGTGGAACGTTTGGTTTGTTGTGCTGCCTCCTGGGACATCAGCTGGTTCACCAGGACTTGCTTTAATGCAGCCACTGAAGAAACCAACAAGTAGTAATGACTAGCTTTGTAATTTAAGAGCTCAGAGAGTTCATTTCTTTATGTATCCAAATGACTTGCATGTTTTTAGTGCTTCATCTGCCCTTGAGGGGAACACATCGAACGAGTCTCCTTCTCTGTCAACTTCAGATACTTCACACGAAAGCTCTGGGTCCAGAAAACCTTCCTCTTCCTCCACGTCTGCCTTTTCTTCCTCAAACGGGTTACCAGCAGGTAGAGAACCTTGCAGGGTACTTCTAGAGGCCGGGCCGCTCTCTTTATCTAAAGATGGATGATTGCAGTTACACAGCTGCAGTGTGGATGGAAATGTTTTCCATGATAGGCAGTAGAAATGAGCGGCTTCAGTTACCTGTGGACTGCGTGCTGCCAGTGGATGTGCGGTCTTGTTCTCTGCTCAGTCTGGAAACACCTGCTGTAATGATCTCCACGCCGTCTCGCTCCCCACTAAGACACCCACACAGACAGAACCTTAACTCTGTAACAAGCCGAAACCCTGGTAGCTATCTGATGAGACTGGATTATAAAACGAAAAGGAAGCATACTCAGTCTGAGGTAACGGTATGACGCTGTGAGGTTTGACCTTCATCGTATCGGCTCTTTGGGAGATCAGAGTCTGCCACCTTGTGTAGGAGGAGAAAAATACTTTTCGGTAAGATAAACAACCGTGGCAAAAATGTCAAATGAATCCATCGCAAGGAAACTGGACTCACATTTTCTGATCTGAGACTGTGGGCGCCATGAGCTCGTAAATCTGTGCAACGTTGTCAGACATGGAGAGAACGAAGAAGGACTTGTTGTCTGGCAGGAGAGAGAGTGATCAGAGGCTTTAAGGTTAGATTGTTTATGTTTCTATCAAAGGAGCTTAAGTGAAAATCTGGACAATAAATTGCAAAGGTATTTACAACCATGAAACATAATGTTTTTGTTGGGTGTTATTTTTTCCTTCTTCAATTTCGTTAAAAACCTGTAGATGTAATTGTATCGAAAATGATTCAACCAAGTAGTGACTCAAAGGAGCTGAAATAACTACTTTACTCACACTGCATCACTTTTTGCTTGTCTATCACATGTAATCCCAATAAAATCCTTTAAAGTTCATCTTATGAAGTGACAAAACGTAAAAAATACAACAGACATAAACCACCAGATACCGATCTCTTATGATAAGGTTGAGCAGTTACACGGGTTCTAGGACTGTTCCTACAAATTTCAGTAGCGGAGAGTCCGGGGAGATTGTAAACTGACCTGTAGCCACAGAGCGCACCAGAACAGTGCTGAGTTTAATGATGGGGCTGAAGGTGTGTTTTGTATCTGGGGTGCCTGCCAGGATTTTGCTGTGACATTTTAGGATCAGACGCTCGTCTTGTTTCTGTAGCAGAACAAGGATGTCCTCCAGGAGGAGCGTGTACAGCTCTGAAAGGGAAAGACAGAATGCATCCATTCACTTTCATACATACACATTTTTGTAGTAGAGTTACACTGCGGGTTCTATGAAGAGCATGATAATATTTAATGTATTAAAAAAAACAATCAGTGCAAACCAATAGTCTTATCCTTGTTCATTTTCCATGATAGAGGGCCCTCGTGAATCAGTGTCTTCTTGGTCAAATCCAGGTTCTGATGGATGCACAGCAGAAAAAAATAAATAAGTGAGATTTAAGGTTTGTGGACCTATTACTCATATGGTTTTATCCAGTGCATGTTTCACAATGCACATGGTGGTGGATGACAAACAAGTGCACCTTTAGCTCAAGGATCACTGGGTTGTCTGTCTGCTTTAGAGAGGAGAGGTCCAATCTTCTCTGGTAGTCCTCTAATTTCTGTAGGAATAAACAGAAAAATAGGATGAGTAAGTGGTTTGCTAAAGAAGATTGCTATATGGAGAGAGGGTGTTACTGCCAGAAAAACTAAAGAACTGTCTCCTTCCTCCAAATAAGGAAACACATGAAGAAAATTTAACATGATAACACATTTCAAAATCCCACCTGTTTGTCCTCAGACTCTTTTAAAGCCTGGTTGACGTGACTAAGGATCTTTCTACAGCAGTCTGCTGCCTGCTTAACTTTGTGCTTCTCCACTGGATCGTCTGAAAAATATTATGACACCAAGCAGTAAGGACTCTGGTTCCTTGGGGAGCTTCCAGACAAATTAATACTTCCTGTGTCCATTAACACAGGAAGTATTAATGGACACATAATTCTTAGAAAATATAATAAAGCACGGGAGGCATTATGCTCCTATAAGAGCTGGTCATATTTTATCATTAAGGCTTTCTCCTCATGTGAGACACAAACTCGTGCTAAGAATAAAATGATGGCCCAAATAATTGGTGCCCCATTTCCGGAACTGTGAACTCACTCTGCAGGACCATTATAATGATAATCTGTCTTCTAGTCTCAGTACTTCATTAATAGTTGGTGTGTTGCAACAAAATTACATTTATCACCGCTTTACTGAAACTCAAGAGCTGGTTTTCAATATTAATCACTTTTTATACTGTATTAAAATTTTAAAATAAACATTTCCTTGTTTTTTTGCTGGATTTACCATTTTAGAGAATCCAGAATGAGTACTACATAACCCTGCAAATATATAGTACACCAGTGTTATCTACAGTATATCAGTTGTATTGTTGAACTTTTTATCTTAACAGACAGTAGCTGACTATTCCAATTATAAATTACCAAACATGTTGCTCAATTTTAACCCAATTTTTGTTGCCTAAATATAAACATTTCAGTTAAATTCTTATTAGATCTCAAATACAAAAGCTGCAAACAGTTTTTGGTGCCAAACTTTCTTAATATGAACATTTCTGATTTTACTTGCAAACTAGAAACAGAAACAGCTTTACTAGATATAGAACAGACCACAATGGACATCAATTGACAGGTTTCTAAACAATCTTCTGGTCCAAACTGGCAATTTGTGTTCTTTACTTAATATAATAATCCCAAATTAAACTAATCAAAACTATTCAAAAAATAAAATTACTGCAATTTGGTTAATTAAATAATTACCAAAGCCAGTTAAAAGAGGAAAAGCAGCCCATAAACCCACAGACTAGAACATAATTAGAACATGAACAAAAAACCTGTGTCAGCATGACTGCACCTGTGTATTTGACAATGTTGTCTAACAACAGGGGGTACTTGGTGAGCCGCAGCATCTCAACAGGAATTATGTCCTTTAGCTGCAGTCTTCGACACTGTCTGTTACTCTCTGCCTCCTAAAAATAGACAAATAAAAGTCAGGAGTCCTTACATAGTGAAATATATTTTGGGGAAAAAATACCTGTACAATGTGGCGAGACGCATCACAAGTACCTGAATGAATGAGGTGAACCTCGAGTCTTTCTTCTGCTTGGTCTTGATAATCTCCAGTGCAAATGGCTGGTTACTGCAAAATGTTCCCACTGCCTGCTTGATCTTCTCCTCCTCTGCACCACTGAACTACAGAGCAGAGATGAAGAGGAGCTCAGTTGGTCAGAGGCATTTGTAACGGAAATCTTTTACATGAGCAGCTGACTCCAAGAAAGTGACCTGACTTATGTCCTTCGACCACAGACAGCTTAAGTTTTAATGTGGTACTCGATCGATGCTCAGACCTCCGGGGACTGTTTGCCCTCCTTATCTCCCCTCAAAAGGGATTCAGACGAGCCTGCCACTGGATATTTGACTACTTCACATCAAATATGTCAGGAAGGCCATTGAGATGTGTAGATGTTAGTCAAATCCAGGCCATCTTCTGACATCATTAAGAAACAAGGCTGCATTTGTTCTCCATGGTGGAAACATTCCCTGTTACTAAGATAGGAAAGTTTCCTATTGGGCTAAAGATTGTTTCTGTCTGGGTTTTTTTACACTTAACTCAAAGTAGCTGATATTTGTAAAGGTTAAGGCTTTCTAAACATTCATAAATAAAAGTCTCCCTTTTTGTTCCTTTTTTAAATCAGAGCTTATGAGTAATACTTAACAAAAGCCTGTTACAGGCTGCAAAATAACCCAAAAGAGACAAGCAGTGCAATAATGCTGGGGTTTTTTTATATCGAAGCATATTCAAGTATTAGAATGGCTCAGTCAAAGTCCAGATTCTGTGGCAAGACTTGAAACAGTTGTAAACTGTAAACACCATTTTCTTTTCATTTGACAATTATGGCTTACTTTCAATTAGTTTGACACATAAAATGCTCATAACAGACATTGAAGGCTGTTGTTTGAAAAAAAAAGGCATAATATCAACTGTGAACATTCCCTGTGTCTGTGTGCTCAGTTTGTTTCAACTATATCATTCAAGCTGTGACCACAGTTTAAAAAAAAACGATACCAGAAGAAACAATTTTGACTCACCCACGAGAGCAAGTCGTCCCCCCTTAAATCTATTACCAACGAATCATTTCTCTTCCGTATGGCTGCCATTTGCTCAAGTATTGAAACTGAAATTCAACAAATGTATCGTTAAAGTGTCTTATTATGAATTAAAGTTACAGAGTACAAGAGTTGTTTTATTGAGTGTACCATGCAGCTGCAGGACCTCTTCCAGGTTGGTGAAGATGTTCTTGATGTCAGCAGGAGGAAGGATTGCGTCTTTGGAAAGCCTCTGGTAGAAGACGTCATCCAGAACTTTCAGCATCCCTACATGTGCACGCTCTGTATAAAACAACTCTGTGGACGACATGAAAGTAGTTAACTCAGCAGAAGATTAGATAGTGAGTACACTCTCATAGTGACATGCAAAAGTATTCATATCTCTTGATCTTTTTTTCTTTATAAACTTGAATGCGTTTTATTGGGATTTTATGTTATACTCAAAAACAAGGTTGTTCATAATTGTGAGGTGAAATTACAATGATACAGGGCATTTGCATTTTTTACAAATTAGGACCTGAAAGGTGTATTTATCCTCCCAGCTTCATCACTTGCTAGAACTATTTCTTGCTACAGGCTTTTTGGGTTTTGTCCACCAGCTTTGCAAATCTACAGACTGACATTTTTGGTTATTCTTTTTAGCAAAAATAGCTCATTATCAGTCAGACGGGATGTTGGGCACTTTAGAAAAATTTATCTAAACCATTCAATTTGTAGATCAACTGTTTGCTTAGGGTTGTTGCTGCTTGAAGGTAAACCTGCTAGCCAGTCTCGAGCCTCCGATAAGTTTTCATCCAGGATTGCTCAGCATCTGCCTTCATTTAGCTTCCCAGTTTTCCTGTCCCTGCTGAAGAATAGCATCGTCACAGCACAATGCTGCCACAAGAATGTTTCACTAGCTGTTTTCAAAGTTCACTGTCCTTCTCAGAGAGTGATTTTGAATTTGGACCAAACAGTCAAAATTTGGCCTCATCAGACCAGAGCACCTTGCTGTAATGCTATTAGGAATGACTCTGGTCTGTCAGCGAAGTGCACAGTAATTACTTTCTCCTAGATAATTTTCCACAAAGGCCAGATTTATTGTGCGCACAACTAATATTTGTCTTGTTGACAAATTCTCCCACTATGGAAGTAGCTCTCTTCAGCTCCTCCAGAGTTCCTAAGGACTTCTTGGCTGCTTCTTTTAATAATTCCAACCAATCAGTTTAGTTCGAACGGCATATCTCGATGTGCTTGCAAGTGTATGAATCTCTTTCCATTTTCAGATATTGGATTTAACATTGTTCAATTGAAAAGAAACGTTACTTCATCAAAGACATTATAAATATGTACTAGATGGCATTTCTATTTTGAAAGCTAAGGAGTTTAGATTAATATTGCTTTCTTTTTTCAGATTCTAGGACAAAATGAATCCTGTCGGTTTTTTACTTTGTTTTGTAGAGTCCAGCTGAGGCTAACCGAGTGAGCCCTTCCCATAAATATGGAAAATGAAGGAAGATAGGTTGCCGACTTAAAAACATAAAGCACATATTGCCTTTATATTTACACACAATATTATTTGGTTTTATAAGAGTCACAGTTGAGGTGCCAAAGAGCCCTGCGGTAGCATGTGAAATCCCAGTAAAATACATTTGTGGTTGTAATAAATTAAACATGAAGAAGACTTATGGACCAATGGCTGCTGTTTGCACTCACCGTTTATAACTTCTTGTCTCTTAATCTCTTGAGGCCTGAGTCCTGCAAGGACCTCTCGTCCCACCAGCTGCTGCCAGTTGTGGGGATCGAGCTCAGAGTCTGTCCCCTGATCATCCTCGCTCTGGACATCTCCAATACCCAGTGCCTCAAGTCTAAGACAAGAATAAGGTAACCTTTCATTTCTCCCTTTACCTTTCAGATTAATCCCAAACACCAAAGTCAAATGGATCTGCTGCACTCACTTTCTAACCGCCTTTGGTGTCCCGTCATGAGCTCTAAAATAAGATTTAGTTAAATTAATCAATGACAAAAATGGGAAATTGTCTTCATTCTGATACAGAATGCGTAAAACACACCTGTCACTTTCTCTGTCATCTTCTGGTAACTTCTCCATGGGATAAAGCTCAGTTGAATCAGGGAAAGCTAATCCATCCAGAGGATCAGGCTGAAGACCGTCACTCAGCCTGGAGGGGGCTGATGTTGGAGTCCCACCTGAAACTGAACCGCATACATTAGCGTACCTTGAAGTGTGGTTACGCCGTACACCGACTTAAATAACTTCATTTGTAGTCAACAAAAGGGTCACAGAAGGAGAGAAATTTCAACAGGATGGTTGGTAGAAGTCATCAGACTGGAGTTAAGATTTAGGGTCTGATCGTAAAAGATCCCAGATAAGAACGGTATGCACAATTAGTGGGCCCATGGAGCTGAATCTACAGAAAATTGTGCATGCAGCTGATTACAGGCGGTGGTACAGACCGTCCTATTTAAATGAGGATTTTGGCTGTAATTGTGGATGGTGTCGGACGACAGAGTGGCCATAAAAGAAAGCTGAAAATAAAACATGGAGTTGGCAATATACTGGTAATATCAATCATACTACATTTCACATGGTAATTATATTGTTAATTTATTTTCCACTGTGACAGTAGCGTGCTTCTGTATACGGTGGTACAAAACACCAGTGAAAATATTTTAAAATCCATCAAAATAAAGCTTTAAACAGCTTTATTCAACTGTGCAACTCAACAACCCCATGTGTGTCATGGTGGTTTTCACTTTGCTTTAACTGCATAAAGATTGCCAGGAGTACAGCTGCATTAATCTGTCCCACGCAGACATTCTTTGCCCACACAGTTTTTGGAACATGCAACACACAAATATAATCTGCACCACCCTTTTGTGGGATATATTTTTTGTGGGCATCCTGACATAATGGTGTTATGCTGCCATAAAGTGATAGTTGTAATCCTGCAGCTCAAAATTGGCACAATACAGTTCCATAATGTTTGGAGTGACTCAACATAAACTGTAAAGTGTAATAGCTGCAACAGAATCATCAGTTGAGAGTTTGCTTGCTGAAACTCTCAACTGTTTCAGCAAATTAAAAATGCTTTTTAATTTTGCCTTTGGAACTGCTTTGCTCCCTTTCCCAAACACAAATGGAAGTTGTAATAATGAAGTTGAAATCTGTTCATTGGTTCACAATTCCACCAATTTGAAGGGAATTTAATTTGGTATCACACCAAAAGACATCATGAAACAAACAATTTGATATTAACGTTGAGATTGGATTGTTTTTAATTGCACTCTGAACTCTATTTTTGCAGTTGGTGGTGATTTGTGTAGCAAAATGTGAATGATTAACTTTATATCAAGCTTATTCCTATGCTATCTCAAAGACTATATTTCGGCATGTACATATATGTTGGTTCACTATCTCAAAGCGTAGACATGAACAGCAGAATGTTGAAACTATGACCACTTTACAAAGTGGCTACAAGGCTATTAAACATATTAAACTTCCCAAAAGTAAAGGCTATTTTATTATGCTAAACTAACAAAATGCGGCAAAACTCAGATCGACAATCTTAATATTCTAATTAAATAGGCCATATTAAAGCTCACCAATATCAGCGTCTCGGTTTGCATCCACACTGTGGGTGGTGTTACTTGGAGATGAGACAGACAAGGAATGAGTGAGTTCGGGGCCCTCACTGGACTGGCTGCCCTTCAGACGACTGTTATCCATTAGCTCAACCGCTCCTAGCGTTGGCTGAGACAGCTGTTTCTGAGGCCTGGGGCGATTTTCCAGGTTTTTGCCTGTTGTGTTAAAAGTTGTAAAAAGAGAAAGAATATATATTGAGTGCCAGTCTTTTTTTTTTACAATTCACACCAGATAAATATATTCAGTCTTTAAAGAGTTACATAGCCATTTTTCCCCACTGATGATAATTGAATCATAATAAGCCTTTCCTGTTTTAGGTTTGTTAGGTCTACCAAAATTCTTTATTTGTTAAATACCAAAATAACAAGAAAATAATCTCCATCCTTTCTTTATATTCTGAAAATAGCTTAAGTGTCCTTAGCATTTGTTAGAATTGCCTTTGAGCTATCTGATTTGGGTCAAATGTTTTGGTGATCCTTCCAAAAGCTTCTCGCAATAGTTTGCTGTTTTTTTAGCCCATTTCTCCTGACTGAACTGGTGTAGCTAGTTTTATAGGCTGTCTTGCATGTACACACCTTTTCAGCTCTGCCCACAAATTTTCTATGGAACTCATATCAGAGCTTTTTGATGACCAGACCAAAAATTGCATGTGTAGTCAGTAATTTGCAATTGTAA
This sequence comes from Xiphophorus maculatus, assembly GCF_002775205.1. Lineage (NCBI taxonomy): Eukaryota > Metazoa > Chordata > Actinopteri > Cyprinodontiformes > Poeciliidae > Xiphophorus > Xiphophorus maculatus. The sequence continues at coordinate 21,390,499 of NC_036460.1, forward strand.
ATTGGCAGAAAGCTTATAGATATTGTTAGCTTAAAGAGCCATCAGTTCCTAATCTTCGATCGTCATGCTGTTGTCTTGAGATGTCGCTTCAATAAAGACATGCAATGTTTTTCTTTACTTACAATAAAACCTGTATTGTGAAATGCAGCAATCCCTCTTGCAGCAAAACACCTTCCAACAGAACTTCACAATTGAGGCGCTCTTCTCTGGCTTATAAATATCTTCACTTTTCTTCCAAATGTAACAATAATTACTATGGCCAAGTATTTCCACTTTAGTTTTATTAGACCACAAAATATCTCTCCAAAGCATAAGGCCATTGTGCTTTGCAATTTGAAAATATAATCAATTTTTTTCTATGTTACTTTTGGAGTAATGGCTTTTTCCTTTCCAAGTGTCCTTCAGCCCTTGTTGGCACAGGACTTTTTTCACTGTGCATAATGTCTTTCTCTTACCACCTTGAGTCAGCATCTTTACAAGATACTCTGTTTTTGCTCCAAAACCATGTTTTAGGCTTTCACATTAAAACATGGTTCTCTCTGGGACACAGAACCAGTCTTTGTCTCGTATGTTAACCAGACATTCCCATTGTTTTTATACTGCCTGTTTAAGGGATTGGTGCAACACATCTGAGTAGTTTTAAGAACACCACCGATCATTGAGGCTGTTTAGAACAAATGGATTCAGTTTGCAGGCATTGCAATGTGGAGAAACGGAAGAAGATCATGTGATTTGATAAGTTCAGAGTTATTCTGTCCTAGAGTGACGGTTGCTAAGGTAAGAAGAGAGGCACATTAAGTGATGTACCCATCATGCCTACCATCTACCTTACAAGCTTGTGGAGGCAGCACTATGATCTGGGGTTGCTGCACATAATCTGCCTGCAGATCATCTGAATATACTGAATGACCAGGTTAGTCCATCAATGGATTTTTATCACAGGCATATTTCCATGATAATAATGCCAGAATTTATCATACTCAAATTATGCAAGAGTAGTTAAAAGAGCATGATACATCATTTTCACACATGGATTGGCCACCGCAAAGTCCAGACCTTAACCATGCTGAGAATCTGTGGGATGTGTTGGAGATCCGAATCTCACTTTCTATCATCTTTAAAATCTTGTCCAAAAAAATAGCAAAAAATCATTGCAACTCTGGCTGAAAATACAAAGCCACACAAATCATAATCTACCAAAGAGTATTGTATTTTTTATGTATGTAAGCTTCCAAATAAAAATATTCTGGCAATTAGCAGTAAAGAAATTATAAGTATGATTATATATGGTTTCAACTAGATCAGACAGCCTTCAAAACACACATACACCCAAAATCAAGCACTTACCTGCTGCTTCGATGCGGCTGGGTCGGCGCTGAGGTACAAGATTTAAAAATTTCTTTTTTAATCTGTCATCAACTTCTTTATCTGTTTTAATACTTTTATGCTTAAAGAAAAGGAGGAGACAAAGCGTTATATGCTTGTTAAAGGTAAAGGAGAACGTTTGATATGCCAGAAGCACACGTGGTACCTTCATCTTAGGGAAAAGACGGTTCAGACCCCGTTTGGACTCCAGATTTCGAGGCTCCTTAACCCTCACACCGAGGTGCTTCATGTATGTATAGATAACAAACTGTATTGTAGTGCTAAAGAAAAATAAGAAGAGTTAACATGCAAGTTTGGGATTTGCAGTTTAACAAAAAATGAGGCAACGCTTAATTGTGAATAGCACGTGTATGCATATTGCGACTTGTGCCATATGTCATCCCAGTCCTCATACAATTTCTAGACAATCCATCTGTGCAGTGCTGAGACCATATGGCATATCAAACAAGAGTGTTTCAATCAGTCACACTTTTGAATAATTTAATATAAACACACTGCATAAATTACATGTTCTCTATAAGAGTCTGCCCGGACGCCTTATTTGTAAACTGTGGGAGATGCAAATCGGAGCTTTAATGGCACAAAGGAACTTGTCAGAGTTGCTCAGTCGCCGTGGGAGAAACATCACAGACATATGGTCTTAAGTTCACAAATTACTATTTCTGACATAGTTCATTTAACCCAAGTCTGCTTTTAATGCCTGATTTTACAGAATCAAAATGTTTAAAGACAGAAGTCTTTAAACATTCTTTTAGCACAGTCTTTCACTGTGCTAAAAGACTTCTTAAGTTTGAGACTCATTCATTCAAAAGTAACAATACACCTCTCAAATATTCATTTAATTAAGAAATGTATACTTGTGACAGCATGAGATGTCTTACCATTTGTCTTCCTCTGTGGTCTGAGTAGTTAAACTGAAAGGCAAAAAAATATGATTGAACAAAAAGAGACATGAGTAGTATATTTCTGCTCAACAACCCCAATGACCTTTCATCAAAATTTATTTATATGGATACATTTCCAGTCAGATGTTTACATGCACTCATCTTTTGCATAAACATCATTCCAATTATGGGCTTTAATTGCTTTAAGGGAGAAACAATTTTACATAAATGAACTGGATGGGTTCTGTCATGAAAGAATTCTTGGGTGTCCATGCATCATTTGATGTAATATATACCACCACTAAATTAAACAGCAATTCTCAAATATATGCATATATAAATCTAATCTTCTGATAACTAGCACTAAAGTTCTTAGCGTTATTTCAACTTGATATTATTAAGGACTATTACTTTGTTGCAAATGATCAGGATTGCCTAAAGAGGAAGCTGGGAGTTCCTCTTTGAAAGTAGAACAACGATTTGTTTCAGTCTAATTTGGATTGACAGGCTTTCTGCACATTTTTCATGAGGGAGCTAAAGATTAGAGACTGACTCAAATTTACAGAGCTCTCAACCCTATAAAGCAATTTAAAGTATTTATTTTATAAAATCGCCAGTAATTTATGAGCTCTTTCTACAGAGATCACATTTTGAAGATAAAACCTTGTTAATACAGACTGCATGCGAGAAGTAACGTGGATGGATGAAAAAACTGCCTAACTGTGCCTCAGGCAGTCCTAACTTCAACTGGTGGCAGGGTCATGATGAGAGTCTGTCTCTCTCTACTAGAGGTCCTCGTACAAAGCACAAAGCGGACAATATAATATGATTATATTCGGCCAGAATACTGCCAGAGTGTTGATGCTGGTTGCATTCAACCAAAGATTAGTGCTCAAATATTTGAGTTTTTATGTGTGATTTCAAACTCTGTAATGACAATGAAAAAGCAAATTCCAGCTTTTAAGATTTTTTTTTTCTTTTTCAGTTCTGTGATCATTTCAACTAGGAAAAAAGACATCTCAAATACATCATTAAAAGATCTACGTTTACAATTTTTCATGACTGCATGTCAACGTCAGACCGGAAAGTCAACTGAATGAGCGACTCACAGAATATCATCTATTTTAGATATGATGTTTTCAGCGTATGAACGTTCTCGCTCAAGCGTGACACGATCTCGGACTCTCTCTTGGTCCAGTCTGGCCAGCTCAGCTTCAGCCACCGTTAGGCCCATATTGCGCTTCTGCCTGAAATTCAACGCATATTTTTATCCATGAATCGCTATAAAAACTATTTGTGCACTGATATTAACAATTCACAGTTTGAACTTTAAAACAGTTTACTTAAGTAGCTGCCACGTTAGAAAGGACTACAACAGTCAGAGCGAACAGGTTTACCTAAAGTCCTCGAGGTGTTTCTCAACGTCAGCTAGCAGAGAGTCCTGCAGTGTTTGAACATGTTGCCTATTTATTTCCTCTGGTATCAGCTCCGTCCGCCGCCGATCTTCAAAGAAAAAAAAGAAAACTCTTTAAATACGCTAAACATAAGGTTAAGAACTCACACTCAAACAAAAATGATCAAACAAAGCAGAATATTCACCAAGTTTCATAAGCACAATGAGATAATTACCAAGATCAGAGGAAACAGATTCAGGAACAGCAACCTTTAAATTCTGCAACAGAAAATGTTTTTAAGTCATTTAGTTGCAATGATGCCCTATTAACATATCAGTGCCATAATTGATATAAATGAAGTGGTTTTGGCAGAGATTATGGTCATGTTTGGCTAAACATGTGACTGATTCAGAAAAATCTAACTATTAAATATTTAATAACAAACATGTTAGAGTAATTTTGTTAGCATTCAACAACTTTCATGTAAAAATGTAATTCATGTTCAACGTGAGCAACTCACTGCTCCCCGGTCCATAAAAAAATTGTGGAGGTCCATGAAAACCCGTCGGGTCTCTTTGGAGTTGGTCTGCTTGTAGAGCTCGGTATGGAGGTAGCACAACTGAGAACCGGATCATTAGCATTCACTTAGAGGATGTCAGGTTGCATAAAAACAGATAATAACCGCGCTTATGAGAGTCTCACCACAGGAGCAGGTTCAAACTGAGAGATGACATAGTGCAGAAAGGCTGCGAGGTGAGCAGGGCGAGACTTGAGCTGCTCAATACTGTTAAAGCTGTCACACTGGCCGTTTGTCTGAAACACACGCACGTCCTTCTTTAAACTTCCTTTTACAAGGGTACATTTGGGTACAGATGTTTATAGTACATCTGTAATGTGTGACACTTAAGTTAGAAGCCTGTAAAAAAGCCCACCTGCTCTTGGTCTCGACCAAAATAGTCATCTTCAGCTCCAATAATTTGCGAGATAACGCGAGAACAGGAGGGACTGCTGAGTGCGGAGGGTGACAGAGAGTCCTGTAAAAACAAACAAACAAAAAAAAACGATTAAACATATTAGTCTCTCTACATTGAAACTTTTCATACATTCATTATAGGCATGAATCTCCTTTTAACTCCCTTTTCCAGGTGAAAATCATTATGTAACACAAAAACTGGTTGCAAAAGTTTGAATCTAATCTGGATTTTCTCTAATCACACGTCAAAATTATATGTACAGGATCAAGTCTGCAAAATATATTGCAAATACAACATTCCAATATTAGTCTCAGCAATATTTATATTGCGAAGCACTATTTAAAATGCAGCAATTGTTGGCTAATATATGTTAAGGGTCATAAACTTGCATCTCATGTGCTAATGTAATATTTGGCATGTTGGACAGTCTCGTGGCAGTAAATCCTCACACTTGACACTAATGACAATACCCAAAATGCTGAAGGTCACAGAGTGATGGAAGCACAAATGAGAAGAAGAGAAAAAAGAAAATAGGCATCTATCACAACTGATCTCATTATTGTCAATAAATACTAATATTACTGCAATCGCAAGACTTTCTAATATTGTTCAGCCTTATGTACAACCACAGCCATATTTGGATAAACGGGCATTATCAGTCTGAAGAGAGATACTTTGTACTGCCATTAGCAATGGGAGTGCAGCACATGGCAAAAAGTTGGTTGAACAACAAAAGTAAAGAGCTACATTCAAACAGTCTAATTTCACCTCAAATCTACAGCTAGTTGGGTGAACCTAGTCATTTAAGGTCCCTAAAACAAGTCTACACTGTTTTTTAAACAAGTAAAGCAGGCTAACTGCATATGGATTAGTGATTAGTTCAATTACCAGGTCAGTGGTGTCCTCCGTCTCTGGGGAGTGGCAGGAGTTGAAGCTGTTTCGGGGTGTGCTCTTTGGGCTGGGGTAGGAGAGCTCTTTAGGACAATGGCTTTCTGGAGTCACTGGTCTAAATATCTGGAAACAAGATGGAAAATAATGAAGCATTTTTAAGTAATCCGTATTTACTAAAGGAATAATAAAATACAGAAATAATACAGTTGCAAAATACTGCAACTGGTTAAAGTTACAGTATTTTGTATCTTCCAGGCACTTAGTGCCATTTTGTAGCACAATAAAGTGACTGCGTCACCTTCAGTTATTAAAATGTTGCATAAATTAAATATGACTAAAAAGAAATTTGACTAATTTGATGCCTTGAAATTGACCTCGTCTTTATTAGTGTCTTTACTACTTAAAGACACTCCACGTTATGCCATTAACAACTGTTTGTAAGAGCAAAACGCGCAGTATGAGAGAATAACACTACAAAATAATACAAAACTCAAACAATTGATTTTACATATAGCCACCCCTCCAATAATATATTTTATCTGCATTCTGTCAAACCAGCATGTGAAAGAAAAGTCAATGCATGCATTTAAATTACTCTGTAAATATGATGAGCATTTAATCACGATGAATGAAAGTCAGTACTTACAGGAGAGCTGCTCCAGGATAGATCTGTGCTATTGTCTGCTTTAGGGGTGTGTGCGAGATCCGTTTCGTACATGCTACTGTCGTCTGCATCGCCACCTGAAACAGCCTCCTGCAGATCCATGCAAGACTTGTTACAAATTTCAAAAGTCAAAAGCTGGTCACCATCCAAAGAATGTAACACGTTAATGTGAGAAAACTAATGAGTAAAATGGTAGATTTATTACATTTCCGGAATGTGGCATGCAGCAGACTGACATCCAGAAACACTTTAAATAGCACGAGAGATGCAAAACTCTCTGCCATGCAGACACAAAAGAGTGGCTTCCCACAGAGGAAGCTTAATCCTTTGATGAGATTAGGATGTCTGGAATGATCCCCAAATGTGCTACAAAAAATTATACAGAGAATGCTGGGATATATCTGGTAGATCTATGTCAGTAGATTTCCTGTTTTCTGGGCCAAATATGAAAGTTGGTACCTGTGTTGTTTCAGTGGACTTTAAGAGCTGACCCTGCAGCTGAGGAATGTGTTTTTTAGCTTCCTGGATGTCCTTCAGTAGTTTGGGGGAGGGGTTCCTGCTGTACTCCTCTTTCATTGCCTAGACAACGTGAGGAGAGTAATCAAAACTATAGACAGGTATAAGGGTACTTATGCACAAATAGGCAAATACGCACATAAAAAACTCGCAAAAAATAATCACACAACTTCTTCCGATTCTGTCACACGATAATTGCATAAATCTATATAGTGCAAAGTAGAACACAATTATGGAGAGGAAGGAATGGAATAGATGGTTTTCACAGTTTTTATTACAACTAAAAATATTTTAAAAAATGTGTCATACTTTTTAATTTACCCTCCATGAGTCATGGTTCTGCAGAACCACATTTTGTGCATTTTCAGCTTCCAGTCTCACACATGCGTCTCTTCAAACTTCAGTCATTTTTTGCTCAAACTCACTCAGACTGAGTGGATACTGTCTGTGACCATGAACTTGTAATTCTATATAATTGGATTTAGGCATAGACTTTGACTAGGCCATCCGAGCACATAGAAATACTTTGATTCAAATCACTTTATTGTAACTCTGGCTCTATGCTTAAGGTTCTTGTTCTACTTAAGTGGAAGTAGAACAAGTGATCTTGAGAAATTATTAGGCTGCAACATTTCTAATCGAGGCTTTATACACAAATGGAGCTAAGGGTCAAGTAGAGTAGCTCACTACCAAGGAGACGCCAAGTTTTAAAGTAAAACACAGTAGATAACAGCCATTATTATGCAAACCTGTAGATCCTGCTGTTCTTTTGAGAGCTTCTTTTGCAAGACATCAGACCTCTGGTTGCAGGCACTGCCATTTTCTTCCTGAGGGTTGAAAAGGTGGTAATTGATTAACCTAATTCTGCTTACTCAGTGGAACCAGTGCTATAAATTTACGTGAGGATCACACAAAGGCAGATATGACAAGCATTCCAAAGATTTAACGCATCAATTGAGATATGTTATAATTGCGATATTGGACATAGATGCGGAATCTGCAGATATTTTAGTCAGCACGGTAATAGAGTGATAATAAATTAGATATCTTTCGTACCCATGATGATTGGAAGAGGGAGAAGCGGTCCTGAGGACTGTAGGGGCGCTCTGTTGCTGGAGAGTTTGGAGAGGATATGCTAACACCCAAGATGTCAGGCTCTGCTTCAGGCAACGGGATCTGGGCTAGTCCTGGAGGGCGCCCCAAAACCGTGAGCGCCACGTAGGAGCCCGCTAGAACAATAAGACAGAAGAATTACACAATATCATCTTCAGCTTTATTCTGTTTATAAATGTGTTTTTTGGGTAAAAATATGTCCAGAGGAACTAACATTTGATAAGTTTCACTACTTCTGTGTGGTTAGAATGTGTGACAAGGGTCCCGTTAACCTGGAAGACAACAGCAGCATAATTATTAGAAATGAAAAACAAACAACAACAAAAACTTTAAATGAGAAGCCAAGCCGAAATGTTTGACAATGAAATATTCTCTGAAAGTGAGCAGCAGATGACACCTCATTTCCAGCAGGTGGCAGCATACAGCCACTTTCCTGAACCGACATTGTGACACTTGGGTTTATCTTCTGTTTCTTTAAACCACATTACCTTGATGATCCTGTCTCCCGTCTGAACACCTGCCCGCATTGCAGCCCCATCTGGCAAGAACAAAGGAGAATGAAGCAATGATTTGACTCAAGAGGGAGAACAGAAACACAACAAATAATGATCCTGTCGAAGGAAAATAACAAATACATCTTCCTGGTTAAATTGTTGAAATTTCTATACAACAAATATTTCACATTGTCTTGGCAGACCAGATGAGGCAAAGGGCCTCTTTTAGAAGACCATAATAGTAGTTATATTACAAGTAGGACCTGTTTCACAGCTCCACCCCAAACAAGGGGATTTAGGCAAGAGACGGGTTATTATAGGAGCCACGTCTGACTATACTCAGCAGGGTAAAGCTAGTGTAGTTTGTAAATCCAAAAAAAACAACCAAGCAGGCTTGGCAGTGGCCATTAACTGCAGCAAAGGTCCTAAAAAGGCTGTGGGTAAACATTCGACCATTACAAACAGCTATTATCTATTGTTATATTTCCACAGTACTTGCTTACTAAATGTTGTTGGTCTTAGCTTAACCTCACACCTGATAATAAGTAGGGCCAGAGACAAACTTTTTAAATTTTGCATCAGTTCTCTTTACATTGCCCTATCGTCTAATTGCTTTGTTCATATATAAAATAATACATTTATTCTTTGAAGTTGAGTTTCTATAAATGTAATTAGTACTATACGACTCCCTGCTTTCCAAGATTATAAACACAGGTAAAGGCCTATTTCTCTTATTGAATGGCCACTAGACTAAGCAAACAACAAAACTATCTTGCCACCTCAGTGAATAGTTAGGAAGGTAAATATCCAAAATGCAACGTCAGAGAACTCCCAACAATGAGTGACATTGATGACTGAGTCTCCATTAAACGCTATCTACACGCTAACAAGTTGTCTGGAAGGTATAATAGGAAAAATGCTTTGCTACCCTGTCATCACAAATGTAAACATGGGTATTGTGAAACTAAGACTCTGCTTTTCAGCAACAAACATTCCAGGTGAGTTTGGCACTAAAGAACAGTCGGGCATGTGACGAAGCACCACTGTTTGGCAAGGTGGAGGACCACGGTTGCTGTAGGCCTCTTTCTGGTGAATTCTGTCAGAAAACTGAATGTTTGTTGTCACACGTTTTAGCGGAATAATGACTCAAAACCTCTGTCCAAATTGACACAGAAATGGTTCAAAACATAAAAAAGCTGACCTTCATTAATGGATATAATCGCAGACCAAAATTTAAAGAAAAACTTATGAGATGAACTGAAGAGAAGGTGGAGGGCATTGGTTAGTTTATGACTCATCACGGGGCATTTATTCCCACATTTGGACATACACCAAATGTGTGTTTCTTTGAAACACAGAAACACAATCAATTAAAACGCAGTAAATAATCGAAGGCAGTATCGCATAGAGCATGAAACCTAGAAGACACATATTCAACACAAGTACACCGACTCTACATATGTATATCTTTATAAATAGGCCTGGGAAAACTGCGTTCTGTATTGTCTAATAAACAGGAGCACATATTACAAAAAGCATTGGTGACCATGCAACAAAAGCCCCAAAAGAGTTCCTTCTTCTTCTTTTTCTGTCCACAACTACACAGCCCATGTGATGTTTTTAGAGACCTGACAACAGTACTGCATCACCCTCTACAGGCACTGCAGTAACAAACTACAAGTACCCAGACAGAAGAAGCTGCAGCTACACTGAAAGTACTGTGCAGAAAATATAGCTTACTGCCCATTGAGTGTGGAATCAGATACATTTCGAGAATCACATCTATCATTCCAGGTATCTATATTTTATACAAGTTCACGAGAAGCTTTGTGAACCTGATGTCTAGGCATAAAAAGGAGCATATATCTTTTCTGTGATGGTTCAGACCAGGAGTTTTCATTGTAACATCTGGTTTTTCTCCTTTTTTTAAGCACTCCACTCCACATTACCTTCTTTGACCAGCTGCACAAACACAGGGTTGTCACCACTGACAGTAAGCCCAAAGCCATTTTCATCTTTCTGAATGATCACACATCGCTGGACCAGACCTGTAAAGTGAGACAGGACAGAAAACACAATACAGTAAGTACATAAAGACTAGGAAGTAGATAAAAGATGGCACTTTGAAGTTAGAAACAAAAACACTGTGGCAGAGAAATACACTACAAGTTGTGTGTTCTCGTTCATAATTTAAAGTGAAATGACCAAAGTTTACTTTAACATTTTAAGCTTAACTAAAAGGAAAGTTGATGTTGTTTGAGTTTCACATCCCTACATGCAAGTAAAAAAAACAAAAAAAAAACAGAATTTTTGTTTGTTCCTCCTATGCCATTAGTCACACTGAAAGCAGTCTCAAAGGGAAATTTGGGTAGCCACAATGGTCAAGAGACAGAAGCTATGAAGTTGATAGATGTGAGTAATGCTTTTAAACAGCTGCTGTTAAGACATACATTAAGCATCTTGAAGTGGAAACAGTAACGATTGCTTGATGCAAATAATACTTTATGTGTTATGGTAACATAGCAATAGCTCACTTAACTTTTGTGACGTTTTGTTTTAGTCCAACATAAAATATTGTTTTATTATGGAATAAGTTGAATGAAAAAAATAAATAATTTTCTGTTTTTTCATGTTTTTAAACAAATAAAATTCGGACATGTTTGGAATGCATGTATTCAGTTTGCAGAAGCAATTTTAGCTACACCTGCAATTCTTCTGGTTTCTGTTTTTATCAACTTTGTCAACATGTAGATCATGACATTTTCCTAATTCTTCTTTGCAAATTAGCTAAGGCTCAGTCAGCTGGCATATATTTTGACATTACTGACACAAGTTTTCATTTAGATTTAGTTCTGGGCTTTGACTTGGACATTCTGCCACATAAAGATGGTTTGATGTAAATCATTGCATTTTAACTTTGGCTGTATGTTTAAGGTAACCGTCCTTCAGAAATGTGAACATTGGCCTCAGTCTCAGGTCATTACTGTTTGGGTCTTAGTGATGATGTTTGTTCACTAACAGAACAGTTTGTGTTATACTGAGGTTACGTTGGCTAAAGGTCTGTTCCTATTTTCTTACCTGGATGGTGCTTGAAAGCAACTGGGTGCACTGGATTTTATTTAGGAATATAACAGTAAAGAAGGAGGCATATAAATGCACATAACACATTTTAGACTTTTCTTTCCACTTTGCATTATTGTACTTTGTGTTGGTCAAGTCAGTAATCATTAAATATAATAAGGTCTGTGACTGTAAGTAAAAGAATGTCACAAAGTTCAAAGGGTTTTAACGCTTTTGCAAAGAACTGTATCATCAGAAAGATCAAAATAGGAACGTTACTTGACAGGTTTTTCTTTTCTTGCTTTGTTTGTTGACCACAGTGAAAGGAGCTTATCTCGTGTGGATGACAAGAGCCAGACTAACCAGAAAGCTAATGAGAACACAGTTGTTAAAATACAAAATAAAACACTTATCCTTAAAACAACAAACCTTCATATATCTTTTAAGAAGCAAACATTAAGCACAATAACTTATTTCTTCCAGTAATGTCTAAAAATGTATGGTCAATTCAACAACAACAATAAAGATGTTCACCAGTAAGAGTTAGATGGGGGGTTGGAAATTGGAGGGGGCAGCAGCTCATATAAGGGCACAGTATGGGGGGTGGGTGGCTGGTGGAAAAGAGGGTTAGGTAGATCTGAAAGAGCAGGAGGATGGGAGGGGATGGGAGGGCAGGGACGCAGATAAAGCCGTTTGGGGAATAGAGCTGGTGTGAATCTGCCTCTAGATCTGATTTTCTATCTTTTGCTGAAATTTTCAAAATCTTCAGGTCTCATGAACAATGGCAGTGAGGGATTTGAGAGTGGTCTTGTAATTACTGCTCAAGTTAAACCATCTGAGCTCATGCATTATTCAAAAGTTCAACTCATATGTAATCGGCACCCTTCACTGAAACACATGGGAATATCCTCTAAGGCAGGGGTGTCAAACTCCAATCCTCAAGGGCTGCTGTCCTGCAACTTTTAGATGTGCCTCTGCTGCATCACACCTGAATAGAATAATTAGGTCATTAGCAAGGCTCTGGGGAACTTATCTACACAAGGAGGAGGTGATTAAGCCATTTCACTCCAGTACCTGTGGCACATCTAAAAACTGCAGGAGAGCGGCCCTTGAGGACTGGAGTTTGACACCTATGCTCTAAGGGATAAACTGACCTTTAATGCAGCCGAGGTGCTTTCAGCATCACAATGCCAAAGGAAAGGAACCAAAATCAATAAAGGACGGCTCACAAAATTCAGACACTTTTCCTTACATCTAAAACTGAGGCAAATGAAACCCTTACATTATTTTTGTTTGCGATGAATCCCTGAGTTTGATTATGATCACTGAAGCAAGCACAGGGAGAAATAAAAACAGACAAAACACACCTACGCTATCCTAATAATGACAGGAATGTGTTATCTTGATCATGCTTTCTAGAAAGCAACTGAAACATCTGACAGCAGCTTTAACAATGTGTTCTGTCAGTGGGCTTTATATAACTTTAGGCTATTGCTATGAGTCATTTGATTAGAAACCTCAAATTAAGTGACTGTGTGGGCCATTGCAGTGTTGAAACAAACTCCCAACTGATGTGACAGGCGTGAGAGGGCAGCCGACCAGAGTTACAGCAGCACTGACACCGCAGGGACGACGGCGCTCCATAATGACCCCGTTAGCATGGATTCAGGAAATGAGGCGTCACACCAACTGAGAGCTTAGTTTTATACTGGGCATGGGCCAATATGAGAATCTCACGGTGTTACCAACTTGGCTAAAGAATACAAGACTTTTAGGTTCACAGAATATTTTGTGATTTCAAACCAGAAATAAAACATTGCAGTATTTATTATTATAGTAGGAACAATGTTTGCTGTAACATTTGATAGTTCTTACCTGACCAAACCAAAAAAATAAAATGGACACATTTTATTAGTTTTAACTGCTTATTGTGGAAAATATCACATCTTTTTGCCATTCTGCTTAACACCAGTAAGCCCATAGCTAGCTTAATTAATTAGGATGTCATCTTCTCTAGCATTTCATTGAAAGGACTTTAAACCACAGGAAGGGTATGATAAAAAAAAACTTTAGTAATGTTAAAACTGCAAAATTTTAAAACATCAAATAATTTGGTGCTGGTAAAAAAAAAAAAACTATTTTTCTAAGCTTTAACAATTTCTAGTAAAATATTCAATATAGGTTTAACTTATCCAAGATTAAACTATTAAAAACATACAGAATCCATAGAGTGACATGGCTTTTGTACTAAAAATGAAGTATTTACAATCATCCTGTTCACCAGTTTTATTGGTCTGATGAAATATTAAAATTTTAAATGTGATCTATTCATTGCCTGTAAGTGGAAAATCCTAAATACCAGAAATAAAGGCTATCAAACATCCCTCTGTGTGTAATTTATCTATATAATGTGTTTTACTTAGAGTTAAAAGTTTCTGAGATATTCCTGTAATATTCTACATTATCGAATGGGTCAGTTTACTAAGTTTTTAAAAGTCACAATTTCAAAATTGCTCAGTTCTTCCATTGAACCAATCTAATGTTTCAAAGTCCCTTCAATAAGAACTGATATACCATGGACATTATTGCCGTGAGTGTGAAGAATCTTACACGTTCCCATGCCTAGGAGACGACATATAGGTCAAATATAAAATTATTTTAGCTGCATATCTTTCAATAAAATGCTTATTAATCACTCTGTGGCATAATTCTCAACATTTTTGCTTACAAAGTCTGTAAATCGCATGCTTATGTAACTTATCTCTCTGGCTTATGCCTTGATTTGGTGCCCAGCTCCGACTTTGCATCACGCAGGCTGAAATTGACATTTTAGCCTGGCCATTCGTTATTTTCTATCGGCAACTTCACACTAGGACATTAATGCTGTCACGCCGGCGATCGCACCATGAAACGTCTTACCACAGGATTCAGGCTTTCCCTCTGCAAGCACACTGTTGTTGCCACTCTTCTCCACCACCAGAGCTTCTGCTCACAGCCCCCACCAGAAGCCAGCAGCACACAAACACGTAAACAAAAATAAACGACAACCAACACATGAAAAGGAAACACAAAACAGGAAAGAGAAAATCATGAGGAAGAAACAATCATGGGAGAAGAAAAACTAAATGAACAAAAGGGCAGCACCCCTCGACTGTCACCCATTGACTTACATGTTAGTCAATGGGTGAGGACATCAGTGTTCTCGTGACAGTTAAGGGGTTAAATGAAAGTCATTAGTTTGGAGAAAAGACCACAGCAAATGAAGGATTTTAAATTTGAAGATATAAATCATAGGAGGCCACATCTGTGTGATGTTGTATCCTATCTGCTGCCCTTTACTACATATCCAAGTCATTTAAAAATTGTGATAAATCAGCTGAAATCAAGAGAACAGTTCATGCAACATGCACATAACACATAGACGAGCACAAACCTACAGCATGCAAACATGCTAAAATGTACAACGAATTCAAAAGTGTTTTTTTTTTTAGATAAAGGGGAACAAGTCGATGTAAATTTCAAATAAATATAGCCTCTATCCTCCCTGTCTGTGGTGGTCATTTCAGACGTGGCGGTAACTGCCACTGAAAATCACATAAATGTATTTGCAGTGACACAAAACAACATGTGGTGAAGAGCACATCTTGTGTAACTGTTGAGAAAGAAAAACAGTCCTGTTTGTATGGCTGCATGACACAGAGATAAGCCACCATGTGCTGCAGAGGATTTTCTGTTTTGTTTTGAATACAGAAGCCTTAATCAGATCCTTTGTCGTTCTGCCCCGATTGATAACAAGACCTGAGGGAAAAGTCACAATATTGCACTGGACTGGTTTTGGGACCTCAACAATCTCACCCTCCAAAGGTCTGAGATTGGACTGAGGAAGAGGTGGAGAGGCTTTCTGTGTCCTTCATGCATAGTGTAATGAAAAGCAGATCTCCCTAACAGATTTCTTCTGCTTTTTTGTCATGGTAAAATCTTTCAGTTCATCAAACTAAAACTAAAATTAACTCATTTGAACAAGTACAACAGACAGTTATACACTGATTATCTTATTCACTAAGAGACAAACCTGAACTGATGTGAACAAGTAATTGCCCCCTAAACCTAATAAATAGTAGTGTCATCCTTGGACAGAAACAACTGACATGAAGTGTTTGTGATGACTGGCAAAGAGTCTTTCACATGACAAGGAGGAATTTTGGCCCAATCTTATTAGCAAAAGTAATGTAATTCAGCCACAACTGAGAGTTTTCAAGCATGGTTAGATGTTTAAGGTCATAGCACACCACCACAGTGGGATAGCCACTCAGAAGTGGACATACTGGTGTGTTTCAGAGCAACTTTCTGATGCATAATATAATGATGCTTGTGCTTAAAATGGCACACTGATGCTTAGACAGTGTCTTTCAGAATGTTCTCTGTAGCTACTTCACGACTGAAGCCCGTATGGTCTGGCCTTGGATCTATATGGATACAATCTTGTATTCAATTTTGTACAAAACCTGAACAGAGACAAGTGATTTTCTGCAGTGCTTTAAAAGTTCTTCTGGGTTCTTTGTGACTTCCTGTATTACTCGTTGTTGCGTCATTTCAGTAGGCTGGCAAACTCCTGGCAAGGTTCACCACCGTTCCATGTTTTCTCTATTTGTGGAAAATGGCTCTCACTGTGGTTTGTTCGAATCCCACAGCAGACTCAGGGAGGCTTTATATTTTTTCCGCACGCCTCTCGGCCCAGTCAGGAGGAGTCCAGCCCATGTTCAGACATGTCAAACTGCAGTTTGTTAAAGTCCGGAAGCCTTAGAAATGGCTTTGTAACTCTTTCCAGGCTGATTCATTGACAAGCTCTCCTCTGTTTTTGAATTTCTTCAAATTAGGACAAGATGTGTTACTTTTGAAGATCGTCAGACAGGTCATATTAGATGTTTTTATTATTTTGTTTGTAATCAGGCCTTTGTGTGTTTCAAAAAGTATGTTTAATGAGATTTAATTCATTATCTAAAAAGATGGGCATGGTTGTTCTGGATTACTTTTCCCCTAAGAAATTAAATCATCATCTGAAAATTGTATTTTACTCTGTCAATCTTTGTCTCAAACAAACAAACAAAAAACTGTCCGTTGAGCTGAAATGTTTAGGAGTAGACAGAATAAAGGGAAAACATTTTTCTTCACAACATAGTATTGACCAGTGTAAAATTGAGAAGTCTGATACGGCACATACAACAGCAATTGCAAAATACTCCTCTACTATCTGTTGAAAAAGACAGTACTAGTCACAATATTCAAGACCTTTAATAAAAGCTTCAAAGGTTTAGTCATAACATCCAGATGATCATTTCAGCTCACACTAAACATGCAAAGGCTTAGGCTATGTGCAGTTGCCAATTCATGGCCCCAGACTGTGGTCAATATCTTATTTGGCAACCAGTTTTAGAGGTAGTGCAAGAAACTTCCCAATGAGGAGGATAACTGGAAGTACACACTTCGTCTACAACCTCTTTTTACTGTCATGCTTTTTATTAAACACTACGAAAGAGAATGTAGTAGTCAGTTTCTGTGTACATGCCTGAGATAAAACCAAGTCCGAACAATGTGAGCAGATTGTCAACTACATTTGTGTCAACAGTAAGCAGCTTATTGCCACACCTCCTTAATACTTTATTTAAAAATAAAGCAGGTACAGATTTTGCAAACCATAGAACAGTATGCAGCCTTAGATTAAGCAAGGAGTGGTATAACTGTAAAGTGAAATAAAGTTCCAGTTCACAGAGCCTTTTCACACAACAGTTCCTCAATAAGGTTGCAAAAATGTCCTTTCACAAGTCGACCTGTGAACAGAGTTTTTGCTGCAATGTCCTCCATATTTCAGGACAAAAAAAACTGAATTCCAATCAGATGTGATAAGTCTTTTCAACTGCATGCATCTGCAATATTTGTATTTGTCCAAATCCAAAGTCACACATACATCTTTTTTTAAAGAGGGTTTTACAAATGTCATCACATCAACAAAGCTGTAGCCATTTTTTGTGGGTATTTTTATGTCTCTTCTCTTTGTCCTGATTCTGATGGTTTATTGTGGTCAGAAAAAAATCAGTTTTGATTTCTGAAAAGTTATTTCATTACTATTCAATAACCTAAGCAAAAGTATACATTTTTTGATAGTAGTTGGTCCAACCAAGCAGAAAACCATCCAACTCCAGTCATCTGTTGAGGGATTGGTGCAAAACCAGTTGAGTAAATTGCAAATACCTCATGAGTGTCACTCAAGGAAAGTGAGACATTAGTCAGCAGACAGTGTCAACCACTACAATTATATACTTTTTTCAGTGCACTACATTACATATTGTTTTTCTCATTACTGATGACTTAGTCAACAGATATTGTTCTCTTGAATAGAAAAGGAATTGCACTGGAGGTTATTTCTTTGTTCACATGAAAATTTTGTGAAGTCTAAAAACTTAATGTATAGTCATAATTAAATAATGTAAGTACTAATATAAAAAAGGGGAAAATATTATATTATAATCTATTTCAGCAAAATATACACACATACATATATTATTTTTTTCTCTTCATTATGCAAAAAGAATATAACATATACTATGTTTTACCCTTCCAACACGCTTTCTGGTAAATGATTAACAACAAGTATTTTGCTTGGCAGTCTTGTGTGTGTTAGAAAGAACAAAGAGTGGGAGGAACATTCAGCAGTGGCCACAAGAACAAAGACTGCAGAAGAGTAAACATGAAAAACAGAAAGAAAGGATGTCCCTGAGAATGAGAATGGGAAGTTACCTGTAGGGTCAAACTCATTGGAGGGAAGTGAAGCTTTGTCACTTTTGGGTTTCTTGTCTGGGGGATGGTCCTTACTGAGAATGCTGCTGGTTCTAAAGAAAGAAGAGCATAAATGAGATAAGCCTCAACCAACGGTTCTAAACAAAAAAGTTTCAAAATAATAGTGTCTTGTGGAGGTATTTACTTCTTGTACTACCCATTTCTTAAACTCTCCCACATTTGTGAAACCATTGAAACCAAACATTAATGTTAATCTTAATAATTTTATGTGATCAACATAAAAAAGTGCATAACACTAAACATGATACAAGGTTTTTGTAACCTCTTGCACAAAAACAAAGAAAAATGTTGGTGTATATTTGCATTCAAGACCCAACTGACCTGACACTCCTAAATAAAATCAAACACAATCAACTGTTTTAAGAAATCCCAAAATTAAATAGTCTATCCATGCATAAATCTGTCTGTCTTGTGGAGGCAGAAGTTGTTAGAGAACATTAGTGCATATTTATGTGGCATCATGAAGACTAAGGGCCACAGCAGAAACAGCAGTGAGAAAATTGTTGAGAGGTTTACAGCAGGGTTAGGCTACTTCAAATATCTCACGGAGCATTTATCAGTGCATTATCTGAAAATGAAAAAGAGCATGATATCAATCGAAACACACTAACATGGCTTTCCAGCTAACGTTACAGGCTGAAGAAAGAGAATTAATCAGAAAAGCTGGAAATCAGTCTGAAAAAAACAGACTGAAACATGGTGAATTATGCTGCTTGTTTTCAGCAGGACTAGCAAAGCTTGTCAGAATCAATGGGTAAGATATGTGAACTAAATGCAAAGCATTTACGGGTTAAAAGCTAAAAAGGCCTTTTCAGTGGGAGTAGGATGCAACCTTAAACAGAGGAAGCACAACAGTAGCATGGTCTAGACCAAAATGTCCAGTCAAAGTCCAGACTACAGTATATACAACTGAAAATATGCAGCAAGACCTCAAAGACAGTTCTTACAGAAACTTTCCACCCAGTCTGACTGAGCAATATCTGTTCTGATAAAAATGGGCAAAGACTTCATACTCCAGATATGAGAGATTGACAGAGATATACTCAAAAAGATTTGCAGCTGTATTTGCAAGAAAAGGTTGTAAAGTATACATTGAGGTTATAAACATAGGCACACCACAATTTTCAATCTCTTATTTGTAAAAAATGTGTGTAAACCATTTGTCATTTTCACTGAATTTGACACTAACCATGTGTTGCTCTATCACATTAAATCCTAATTAGATAAACCAAAGTTTGTGGCTGTAAAATGTGAAAAAGTTCAGTGGCTAATGTGCTGATAAGCACAAAATTCAGGCGAGCGAATAATGTGAATAATGCTGGTTTATTTCAGCGCTGAGAATGGTGTTACTCAAAGACCTGGCAGTGAATGAATCAGTCTGAGTGTGTCCAATGTATAATGTGACAGTCAGAGAGGATGTGGAGCAGCTCTGCTGAGTGCCCAGAGACGAGTGCCACATAACACACACTCCTCGGCGGAGATGCCACAGGACATAACTCCTGCTTGAACCTATGAGGAGGCTATGTATGGCCGCTTCTGCCTATGCTGGCCCCAACAGTAAAAAAGGCCACTGTTTAGTTCGCAGTGGAAGGCAGTCATGGGCTGCTCATAGAAAAGGAAGCCCTTTGTCCTGCGCTTAGTGTGTATGTGTTCATGAATGAGCGGGGGCTGGCAGGGTATGTTTGGTCCAAATGTTAAAGGCTTCTATGTTGCAACACAGCAAGACAAGTACAACTTTAATCTAAACCTGTGTATGAAAGCTACAGCAGGACAACCTAATTAAAAATTATGAAAGCCTTGACAACACGATTTATTAAGAAAAGTCTTACCTTATCGCTTTCTTGGTAAACCTGCAAAATAAAGACACCAATAATCAGAATATTTATGAAACTTCAACACACAAATGAGTTAATTATGCTGATGTTCAGGATGAAAAACAAGACGGTATCAACATTTACTGAGACTTGTATAGTGGTAAACATGATAATCCTCATCAAACATCAGAGTTCTTGAGCTGCGGATTAAAACCTTTTCCAGGTCAAATCTGCTCTGCCTTTCAGATTTTTGCTTTGTGTGCAGCTGTTGGGAGTTTAATTCCTTAAAGACACGACAACTTTAGGGTTAGGAATTTTATAGATGGCACGTTTGTAAAAAAAAAAAAAAAAAAAAAAGAACTTTTGAGGAAATGGCAAATAAGAAATTATTATCCAGAAGCATTCAATAATTTTCATGAATTATTCAATTCATGAAAAGTGAATTCCATAATTCACTTTTCATGACAATGAAGGAGCCAAGTTGTTTTAATCTGCATCTTGCAACATAAATATAAAAAATAGTTACTGTGTACAATTCCTTAACACTTACTTTGACAAGAATCTTTACTCTCAGCCACCACAAACACTGAAGTCTGTGCTATTATTTCCACTGTTATCTGATTAATATATATCTAGACACTGTAAAATAGTGGTTTTTAACATGCGTGTAAATCTTGTGAACCTTAAACTGGGAGCTAGCAAACAGAAGGGTTAGTATCTTTAACCTAAGGATGGGCATTTATTGTTATAATTTATCATTTACCATTTCTTGTCACCATAAGAATTTTGATTTAATGTTATCATGATAAATTCTAATTAATGGTGTGTAAAATCCCTCAAAGCTAACCTTATTGCAGGGATTGCTAGTTTATTGTTTTCACTGTTTGTTCAATTTGAGTATAAATAAATAACAATAATTTTGAAAAAAAATTATTACATGCAGTTAGTGTGTGCACTTTAACGATACTTCTTTATGTGACTGATGTCCTGAAGAAGCACATAAAGAGCAAGAGCAGTATTTGTGTTTGTGGCCCTAGGAATGTTTTGCTATGTAGTCACAGTCATGAAGTTACCCACAAAAGTAGTAATAAATAGTTCTTATTTTCACTTTTGTTGTCACACTAGTACCACAAGATATTGTGATAAACCTTGAAGTCCATATCGCCCACTCCTACTTCCACCAGTGGGGAAGGTCCACAAGCTTCCAATCAGAACACCTCTCCCACGGTTCAGTGTTACTTACTGGCTTCCTACCACAAGGGCTGTTTTCTGGGATACATTTATTCCCTGGTAATCTGATTTGACTCGTTGGTAAAGGTTTTTCCCCAAATAAACCGGTAGAGTGGTACAGCTGCAAAATACATTGCGTTACATTTAGAGATCCAGAAAAAAAAAGTTTCTAAGGAGAATTGCAATTCATAGTGCTGGCAATTCTATATCAATCAATCAAAATACTCAAAAATCAATTTTAGTCTGCTTAATTTTTTGTAAAAATTATATTTTGAATAATTCTTTGATATTTTATTTTATTTTTAAAAAGCCAGGCATCTAAGCAAATCTAATACTGGTAGTTTAAGTTACAAAATTTTACGCGCAAAACTATTTTTGATTAAATATAAACCGATGGAATTTGATACAGTACCTTGTAGAATTGTTTTAAAGAAATGTTTTTTTTTCCAAAAGTCTTTTCCTATTGTCAGTCACATAACTTAAACAACTGATTTCTGAATTAAAAATTGTTTATGAATCGAATCATGACCCTAAAACTGGAACTGAATCGCTACACACAGAAAGATTCACATCTCTAGTAACAATCAGCGCAATATCAGGGTGTGAAATATTGCATTTTGAAAAGATTGCTTGGACAAAATCTGGTAGGATACTATATTCAAGTGTCAGGTTTTTAAGCTCCCTGGATATTGCTAATATATTTGAACAGTTGGACGCACACTCATTGCCCTTAATCCCCTCGACTGAAGTAAATTATTAGTGGCTGAGATGCTTAAGCTCTAGTGGGGTGTTGGGAACATATTTAATGCCAGAAGTGCCAGAAAAATGTGGATAAAACATCATCAATGCTATCATCAGCTTTTAAAAATAGACTCGAAATTAAATATTTTTTTGTTTGATATAATGCACCTCCAGTTTGCAGGATTCCGTAAGAAATAAAGGTTTTCTTGATTGTGGGGTCCTGCAGTATTTTAGTGTTTATACAAAGCCTGTCCCCCTTCACCACCTGATTTAATTCACCAAGTGGCGGTCATTTAATAGTTCAGCTGCTTATGTTACTCTAGTGTTCAACATATGTACGTCCTAGCAGAATGTCAGAGACCACTGGAAGGGATTAAAACAGTCCAGCTTCAGACCATAGCACTACGATTATATCACTAAGCCACTGTAACCAATTCATGACAGCACTCTTATGTGTGAATTCATGGGGTAATGTACTGAGTTATGGCCTGTGTGCAGTCCCTGGTGACATGTTACGTTGCTTCATTTAGAAATCACAAAAAACTTAAAAGTTGTTTTGTAAAACAGAAACCACAAGGTGCAGTTTAGACTCACTTTTACTACTTTTTACCCTGATGAATCAGGCAGCATAAAACCATCATTAAAAATGCATTATAATGGCCAAATAGTGTCCATTCAGATGCTCTTAATTTTGCATTAATAGCAGCATTTAGATCATATACATGTTATATGCCACGCAAAATAACTTGTCCAAGTACCTAAAAGGGTTCACAGAAAACATTCAGTGGCAATTGCATTGCAATCTTTTAAAATTGAAAACCCTACTAATACAGCACAAAATGGTCCTACAAATGCAGGCTTCCATAATGGGGAGGTCTTGCGACTAACCAGCCCACATTAACTCTCTTTCTCCTTGTGACACTGAGTCTCATTCAGAGCCATGCAGAGGCAGCTGAATGGCCTGTTTATGAAAATGCCTCAGACTGTAATAAGTTCCAGAGCTTCAAGCAGAAGAGAAAAAAAACAGCTTTAAGTAGTCCCCTCCCTAAGAAACCTCTGAGTTGGAAAGATGGAAACGTCAGCACATAAACACACACACATGCATACTGAAACTTTACATGTGAATGCAAAAGTTCAGAGACGGTAAAACTGAGTCAGCAGATGTTGTACTTAGTTGATCACAAAGGAACAATGACTGACATGCAAGCTAGGTGAGACATCAGCCTTTCTATAATATATTTATTAAAAACAGACAAATACAAAATGCACCCAAATGAGATGTGTTTTATAAATGACGTTTTAACAAGCGTTTCCTGGGGAAAACCCAAGATTAATCACAGAAACTGTGACTCTGTTGGTTTAGGAAAGCCTCAGTGTGGAACAACTAGAAATGGTAGCTAGTAAAATTGAGCTCTGAAATTCTCTGCATACTGTCTTTACCTGGTTTTCTACATGCTGTTTTTGCATTTGTCTATCAAACTGCCAAATAAATTTGAAATCAGATGTTTACATACGCCTTACAAAGAGACTAAAAGAATCTCCCTTTTCCTCACTGTCTGACGTTACGTCAAAGATTTATGTTTTCCTGCTTTATGTCATGTTCTATTAGGAATAATCTACTCAAACACTGAATAACTATACCCCGATCACAATGTTACAGTTATGTAAGCTTTTAATAGATTGAATAATAAAGGAATTACCTTGAGGTATACATGTGGATGTCTTAAGGCAACACCTCAAACACGGTGCTACCTTGTGTGAAATCATGAAAAAATAAGAAGAAATCAGCTACGCTATCAGAAAGAAAACTGTGGATTTTTTTTTCCTTATCCAGATATCTGATGTAGCCATCTAGGCAAGCAATTGTACACAAGTATAGACACCATTGGAATGCCCAGCGATCACACTCTACAGAAGGGGGAAAAAAAAGCTATTTATTCTAACGATATACACATTTCAGAGGAAAATATGTGTATCAACTGTAGAACCAAAGCAAAATACCTGAATGTTCTGGCTGAAGCTGGAAAGACAGCATTATGATCAATAGTGATAGAAACCCTGTAACAACATGAGCTGAAAAGCTGCTCAGAATGGAATAAACCATCACTTCAGAAGCAACACAGAAAACAAAATTCTCTTTTGTAAAACTAACTGGGAGAACCAATTTTTGAACAGATGTCCGGTTTTCTTATAGAACCGAAGCTGAAATATTTGGCCATAATGATCATAGTTACATTTGGAGGAAAAGGAAAGAATCTTACAAGCTTAACAACACAATTTAAAATGTGAAGTATTTGCTGTGACGATGTTTTGCTAGAGGGTAGACTGGTACACAAATTAGATGGCATCATGAGCAAATAATATTATGTGGCAACATTGAACCAACATCTCTAGACATCTGGCAGGAAGTTCAAGCTTAGGCAGAAAGTTTTTTTCCAAATAGACAATAATTCTAGAAATACAAAACAAATTAGTTACAAAGAGGCTGAAATTCAAAGTGTCTTAATTCCATAAAAATGTTGAGATGAAACGGTATCTGAACAAGGTGGCCTACAAACCTGATTCAACACCGGGCCTGTCAGAATGAATGGGACTAAATCCAAGCAGACCGCTGAGAGAAGCTTATGACAGGAGAACCAAAATGTTTGCCCCAAGTTATAAAGTAGAAAAGGGAAATATATCAAATGTAATGTAATAACAAAATCTTAAAACAAACAAACAAAAAACTCTTATTTTTCTGGCATTTACCAAATACAAAAAACTTTACTTATCCTTCTGACCTACAACTAAGATAGTGAAACTTGACATTGGGAAAAAAAGGCTTTTTTTTTTTTTTTTTACAGTTTACATAAATATCTGCACAATATATCTGGATTAAGGTACTGGCTAAACCCAGGCCAAAAATTAATACAAAACTGTAGAAAATCTAGATAACAAGAACAACAGTCTTATGTTTAAATTAATTATAGTAAAAATTGCATCTAAAAAATTTACCATGTAGATCAATAACCAAGTCTGGTCTTGCACTGGTCTCCAGTAAGGCTAAATCTGCTTGGTCTAAACTGCTGTTCCAAGCCACGTCCTCCCTCCTGAGATAATGCAAGAAAGTAAAATCATTCATCTTTGAGCATGTCATAGTGAAGAAACCTGATGCACTGGTTGATGGGAACCTTGATCGAAGGCCATTAGAAAACAGTAGCCTATTTAAAAAAAAAAAAAAAAAACATCCATCAGGTTATATGATGCAGAATCTTTGCAGCACAATCATAAGCACACCTTAACCAATCAATGAGCCAAGCAGCAGTACACAGGAGCACTCAGAGAACAGAAGATGGGACGCCAGCTGCACATCGAGCCACATCCACCTGCACTGCATCTTCTGTGTTTGGGAAACACTGATCCCCATTAAAGTAGGTCATTTGATGTACTGATGTATCTTGCAGACATATAATGGAGAAAAGAAATGACTTGTTATATTCATCTTTAAAGGGCAATGACAAGCATATGGTCTATTTCATACTTTAAG
This sequence comes from Xiphophorus maculatus, assembly GCF_002775205.1. Taxonomy (NCBI): domain Eukaryota; kingdom Metazoa; phylum Chordata; class Actinopteri; order Cyprinodontiformes; family Poeciliidae; genus Xiphophorus; species Xiphophorus maculatus. The sequence continues at coordinate 21,416,041 of NC_036460.1, forward strand.
TATTGGAAATTTATTCTACTAATCAGGTATACTTAGAGATGATAGAGACTATACATATGCTTTTATTTTTAGAAATTCAGACAAAATACTCAAAACAACCAAAAGGAAATGTTGGCAGCATAACTAAATACTCTGCATCCTTTGCATAGGAGTTCATGTATTATTAACACAGCGTACCTCCACCTAATCGTGGTTAAGTATTCACAGAGTCACCTATTTGTGGATTTTTTTCATGGAAAGTAACTCCAAATTATTCACAGAAAATCTACTATAATTTTTTTTGCAGATTTTTTTCAGTAGAGCATATCCAAATATTCTAAAGAAAATGCAGGTAAGGAAGCTGAAATATCACTCTGCAGTGCTACTTGAAACGCTGTTGAAGCGCCATTGATTTTCCTTGGTGCTGATTGGCTGTATCCCCGACAGAGGAAACAAGGGAAACTATAGATGTCTGCTTCTGCTGTAGTGCCAAGACAGTTCCCACTGTGCATGTAAATTTATATTAAAGGCAAATGTGATGTTTGAACTGGAAACTAATTCAGACATCTGTGAGCATGCCACCCGTTTAAGCTATTCTAGAGCAGTGTCAATTTTAGTGAATGAGGTTTGCCAGACACGTGCAAAGGAAGTGAAAGTTTGCTCAGCTGGTACATTACAGCAACAACTCAAATGAACAAAAAATGTAGGCCATCTGTTACCACAGAGAACACCATAAGTGAATTAGGGTGCACATTGCTCACTAGTAAAATCTAGTTAAAAAATTGAACCTATACAGCCATATTTAGTAGATGGACTATGCACTCCGATGAGGCTCGTTTGACAGATTAACAGTGCGTTTTGAAAGAAAAAAATATATATTTAAGAAAGTATTATACATACTTCTCATTTCTGTACTTAAAAGGCTGTTTTTGTCTGATGTGATATTCCAAACTTAAATATGATATCATTAGCTCTAAGCAAAAAAATCATATTAAAAAAGGCTGCATTTAATTAATCTACATCGTGTGTTTTACAGTTTTAAGGTAATGCCACATACATTGTTAGATAAAAACCCTAATCTGATTTGCCACATCAAAACTTAGTTTTGTCCAACTCATTTTGCTTGAGTTCATGGGTTACTGAGAGAACTTAAGCAAACTCCAATTTTCTTTAAAAAACAAACCAAATGTTTCATTGAGCTTATTTATTCCAGCATAGACCAGCCCAGATTTGAACAATTCTTGGCATTCTATATTTTGAAACATAGCTGATTATAGTTGGGACAGAAAACAAAAAGAAATAAATCGTGAAACAGTGCTTTACTACAATGTAAAATCCGAACCTCGGTTGATCTATGTTTTACTTTAAATGTGCACTATTTTCAATTCCCAGTAGGTTTTGGACTAAACAAAAGTTCTTCTTTAGTTATTAATTTGTAACCGACAAAAAGAGAAATAATTCAAGGAAGCAGATTTGCACAATTGTGACAGTCCCCTATCTTGATAAGATGCACAGATGACTTGTATTGAAATACTCTTTCATTTTTCATTAATGTCATCATACAGATTTTGTAGCTTCTTAGTAAATGAATTGCATATGAAATACCTGTGGGCTTTATACCTATTAGAAAGTAATTAATATATTTAATTGTATAGTTAAAGATTTTCATTTTTGTTTTGTTATCTCTATTACTTCACAGTTAGAACGTTGCCATTTCAAATTCTGCCGTACTATAAACGAACTCTCGATCCCTGTTCATACGCTTTGCATGTCCTTGTTAGTAATGTTTAGGCCCTGGCTACAATCTGAGAGGACTGGGATAATGTTATGATATAAAGCTTAACTTAGTGTCTGCTTGTCTGTGCTAATCCTCAGTTGGCTAACTTCAGTCACTCAAAACAAACTTTCCAGGACTTCAAAACAGAATCTACATATTCCAGGTTGAACCACAGTACATGGCAACTGATTAGTGATTATACAACCTGAAAAGGAAACAAAACTAATTTTACAAAGGATGGAGATAAAAAAAAACTGCAGCAAATGCACTTTTGGGAATGCCACTTAGATTACCAGAAAATAAAAACTTCAAGCAATAATTCTTGGAAAAATGGACCATCAATCAAGTTTATTTGTACAGCACAGAACATTTCATCAACAAGGACGTTTAAACTACAAGTTATTTAATGAAAGGAAAAAGCTGTATTGACTTTCCCAACCTTTGCCATCCAGGGTTTCCCCCCAGAAAACTTGCTAAGCCCGGTGGTCGGGGTGCTGAGGCGGTCCACTGTTTTTGTATTAAACGATGTTAAGTAGACAGGAAAAGTAAAAATATTACTGGGTAATTATATGTTACGGGAAGACATCAACAGTGAAACGATATTTAAACCCACAACTAGTCTTAAAAACAAGAAATCAAAAAACATAATTAAAATGAATATCAATTATTTGCACTTTTGTTTAATCCAAATTAAGTCAGCAGCTTCATAAAGTTCCCCAGGGCTTCAGGGACCATAAATGCTAATATTTTAACACAGACCACAGATACATAAATGTAACATTTGTTTATTGAGATTATCAATGCTGCTAAATTTGATTTAATGGCTTCAGCATACAGAAATTAAAAGATTTTAAATTGTTAAAGGATTTTAAGGAGCTGGGAAGTTCACTTTGTAAAAGTTTAAAGAACAATATTCATAGTTAAATTGTTTTGTTACTATAGCAACAATCGGATGCTGTGAGTTTAGTCTTTGAGTTTGAGCTCTGTTTGCCCACAAATACAAACTACAATTACAACTTATTGCTTTTTAGGTTGGCCAATTAAACTACTCTCCTTATCCCAGATTTCATTAAATCTAACAGATAAGCTGTTAGAGGTGCTGATGTTTTCAGCAGCACAAGGGGTCCCCCAAGTCAAATTCTGCTCAAGGCCTCATGGAGCTTTGGACCGGCCTTGCATGATGAGTTAAATCTGCTGCACTGCGCAGAGATGAGCAACAAACAGGATATTTAATTCAATGGTGCTAATGTGGCTTTAGTAGCGCTTCCATTTCGTGCCTGTTGAGTTTTTAACAAGGGGACACAGAAACTATGTTGGTTGGTCCAGTTTATGGGATGAATTTCTCAAATCTCCATGCAGCCATGCGCATCAACTCTGACTGACTAAGTGGACAAAGCATTTGATGTGGTTTGATGCTTCATAACCGGAAAAATAATACTAAAAATAATAATAAAATAATATAAAACCAGGATGATGCATGACTACGAGGCGAGCGCGAAAGCTCCTCACCGGGCTGAACCTGCATGATGAGGTTAGTGCTGGTTCGTAAACCACTAACGCACCGGCCAACCGGGACCACATACATTAACTTTATCAGCACAGACAGAACTGAGCGCTGGGCAGCGTGTTGAGATGGAAAAGCCGCACAAAATTCTTTGTCCACAAATATAAATCATTCTCACCACTCAACGCACCTCTGAAAGCACCACTCTGCAAATCATTTCTCTGGAAAAAAATGTAATTCCTCACAGGGGGTTGATGTAAATATCCATACAGGTCAGCCTGTGTCCAGTTTGAGTGAAAGGAGGTGCACAGGATCCGTGCTGAGGTAAACTTAAGACATCCAGCTGCTGCAGCGCACGAGGCAATGCGCAGAGGCGCCAGCGGTGTGATTGGTCCAGCTTTAAATGCATAAACTATAAACCTATCTTCTATAAACATATATTTTAGGAATAAATCTGCTCCGCCAGTGAAACGCTCAGAGCAACAGAGACGCTTGCAATTTCACTTAAAATATAAAAAATAGCGTTTTTTTAAATTTTTTATTATTATTTTCCTAAAAACATAAACAAGAAAGGCTTAACCTGGCGGTGGGGCTCGTAAAGCATGGAAGGCCGCCAGGCCTATAATACACTGGGGGAAGCTCTGCAATCACAGTAGTCCAAGCCACCTGCGAACTCCATCTTCTATCTCCAGAACAACATCTTGCTATCAAATGTCCAACAAATTGATCATCTAAGAACAGAATGTGTACAGCTAACCCATAATTAACGTTGTTCAGTAACCATTTCAGGGGACTTGTATGTTACAGACAGCAGCAATTAGAAACTGGTAAATATTTGTGCCAAGCCATTTTAAGTTAAAATGTAAATAAATATAGAGGTTTTCTCTTATAAAAAAAATAAGCGTTCTTAGCCTTATTAGAGTTGTAAGTTGCCTTTTTATCTTTTGACAGATACTTCAGACATTTCCTATCAGAAAACAAACGTGTAGCTTGAATGAAAATACTGCTTTTGAAAATTATGATAATATTAACTATAATTAACTATTTTCTGGATGCTTTTCTTTCTTCACTACCACTTCCCACCACTCTCCATGAGCTCTAACACCTCAGCCAATAAAGAACAACTCACTCAGACCAATACGTTGACCTATTCAACTGGGAAGCAAATTATACAAACACAGAGTATTAATTCATGCCACATTTTTTCCAACATTGTCTCCTGGCCGCAGCAGCAGCAGCGGTGCCCACAGAGGTCATGTGATTTCTCAAACCCTGTCTTCCCGCCGCCCTAGATATTCTCGGATGTAGGGTTCGCAGCTGGCACTTCCAGGCTCTCCCCCGGACCGGGTTTGCTAGCAGTCCTTTGTGATTTTTTTTGCCATTCAATATACTGTAGAGTTCTACATTAAAACTATATATATATATATATATATATATATATATATATATATATTTACAACTCTTTGCAACATTTTGTGCATTTGACTACAGTCCTCTGCAAATTAGTAAAGGTAATATGGCTGGTAGTTAATTGCACAACATGTTTTGTCTATTCCTGTTGCTATATAGTGTCACCACATCACATTGTATGACAATAAGGCTTTCTTATTTTATATATTTAGATTGCGATGAAATCTAAACCAACAAATAGACAAGGAAAATCGTAGCTAACCATGTATTTCTTTGATTAAAAACTCAATTAATTAAACTACTCGGCTCACTGAAATCTTCAGATGCTACATTGCTATCACAATCAAAATGAGGGCCTCTTCCTGCACTGGCCCACTAAATGTGCAGAGAGTGAGTAAGGCATAAAGAAGGCAGAGTCAGAACATAGACGGGCAGAAGGGAGGGGCAGCGCTGGAGCGGGTTTGGGCTTGAATGCTCCATTGAGGTTCGGTGTTTTGATGGAAAACTGTGGCAGAGCTGGGCCAACTGTGGCAAAAGTGGCAGTAAGAAAGGCTGGTAGCAGAGCAGGCCACAGAGAGGGAAAAAAGAAGAAGACGACAGACAGTTCTACGGGCGTAGAACTTGAACACGTTTTGATTCCTGCAAGCTACTGGATCTTTCAAACTGAAACAAAGGAACAGCATGCAAAGTAACAGACTTGTGTAAACTGGGAGGAAACCTGTGAAGCTGTACACTGTTCAATTTTATGTCAATCTAGAGAATTATAAACAACTAATTTATTATAAAAAATGTCAAAACAATAATGAGGACAAGTGATAAAGAAAACTCAACCAAAGTTACCAGACACTGTTCAGCAAACTAAACATGGTTTGGGGCTCTGCATGGTTCAGCTGAACTGCTGAAATCAGTTCTCATTGTCGCAGTTCTGTGACAAAAATCGCATCATTTTCAGCTTTATGTCCTCCGTCCTTTCTTGCCACAACTTCCTTGGTGAAATTTTTGCCCCCCTCTCCTTGTGAAACTATTGTTTGATTGGTCTGAATTTCATGGGATTCAAAACAGCACCAGCTACTCAACTTCTAGAAGCCAGAAAGCAGATTAGATAGCTTTGAGGAGCCGAGGACTTGAGGAAGTAAATACTCAAACCTTAAAATCCCACTGTTCGGTTCTGGTCCGATGCAGAAGGCAAATGTCTCACTCAGACTGCCAGACTTGTACTATCATGAAATTTAAGAAAAACTTATAAACAAAGTCACGGAACTCCACCCATCTGGAAAGGGTTACCAAGCTATTTTTAAGGTTTGAGACTCCATCAAACCACAGTTAGAGCCACTGTCCACAAATGGAGAAAATGTGGAACAGTGTGTATCCCATAACATCAGGTGTGAAACTAACAGAGAATTTAATAAAAGGAACTCCAATGAAACATCCAAACATGGCGGTGGCAGGAGGCACGCAAGACAGAGCTGAATAGCACGTTAGAAGGGGGCTTTGCTGCATCGGCACCTGATGAATGAACAATTCAGCAAAGAAGAGTGGGTCAAAATTCCTCCACGGGCAATCGAAAAGACTCACTACCAATTATAGCAAACACATAGTCGTGCCCACAGTGCGCAACTAGTTTTATTTAGGGAACCATTGCTTTCTCACATTAGTCTGGGTAGCATTTTTCCCAAAATAACTGGCTTTTATATTTTATATTTACTCAAGTTGTCATTGTCTGATGACAAAATGTTTCATTTGAAACATTTCATGTTTGACAAAAAGTAGAAGAACCCTAAAAGAAAAACTCAGGTACTTCTTCACAGCACAGTATTAAGTCAGAAATATTCAGCTTTGACAGAAGCACCCAGGGCTGCAGAGCTTAGACTAAGGTGCGTCTAATCCAACATCACATCTTAAAGCACATCCTGAGATGATAGATTAGACTGGAAAAGTTAGCAAACTGCATTTGGAATCTGTGTGGCTGGTGTGCTGTCCTCAGGTTGTTATTTGTGCTGAGCAATGCCTGCTGGCCTGCCAAGTAAATACCTCATGGAACTGACAATCATTGCTTTTTAACCAGCCAACCATTGACGGCACCTCCTAAAGCTTGCCTGTCCTATGCATGTAATGATACAGTCTGATTTATGCTGGTGGCCAGCCAATGAGAAGATACATGAACACAAAAACAATTATCTAATCTTTATAGCTGAGCAGACACACCAACAGGCAGTCTGCATGATGTCACTATTTTCCACTCTCTGCAAATTTTCTACACTCATCTATCCTGCTACTTTTTTAAAACAACTTCCGCATTACACAAATATAAAACAAAGTATTTTCTGTACATTTTCACAGTCTTGTCATGATGCACTCTTCAGTGCAACATAGTTTTAAGGAACAAAGGGATTAAATAAGCGAATGAGACAGAAAAAGCGAGGGAGGTGTGGCGTGTGTTAAAGAAACAAGACCAATAGCTTTTTAGCTCAAGCTACAGCCTCAGGGGGGAATCTGCGCCCTTTCTGCCCCAATAAACCTCATCGGGATTCCTGACATGAGGGCCGGGGGATAGACATTTCTTCACGCTATGCTGTCTGCTGTCCTTGAGCACTGGGAAAGGAAAAAAGGTGTTAACCTGTCCAAACCCCTGATTATTCGTGAGCCCTGCTGCCAGACCTGAAACCAATGCTAATCAATGAGTGACTTCCCTGAGCTAGTCAGGCTTTTTGAAATCCAAACTGTACCAGGTTTTCTCTGCTGCTATTGATTTCTGGTTTCTTTTGGAAAGATTTTAAACGTTTGTAGAGGTGTCTGCCCGACAAACACACACCCCCACACACACGCCCACCTGGAAACACAAATACATGCCCCTTTCACACTGACATTCCTTGCATAGGTGTATGTGTAATGCTTTAGTTACCTTTTCATAAATTTTTTTATGGAAGTCAGACATGTATTTATCACTTAACATGGAACAGTTCTGAATTACTACAAACACGTTAACAATCAGGCACAAATCGCAGCAGCGGGCTAGCTTAGATTTTGTTAGATGGAGGTATAATCAGAGCACTTGGAACAAGATCAAGATATTTCTTGTCAAAGAGAATTCTATCTTGCAACGTTGTCCAGTAGTTGTACGTGTATTCATATAGTGAGGTACATTAAAGCCATTTCATAAGCCCCAAGGGTGAAGCTGAATGCTCTAAGTTAACACCCTCTACGCTGAAGAAGGAAAGGAAGTAATTCATTATGTGTCCCATAATGAATTGACACGGTTCAACAATAAATCACGCATTTACGAAAGCATTAAAAAGGCCTCCATCACTTTCAAATTATTTATGTGGCAGCATTTTGGATACCTGATGGGAGAAAATGGTGATGTAATAATCTCCAAAACACTGGATAAATATTCCCCACCAACAACGCTAAAGTTGCGATCCGCCTCGTTGGTAATAACCGTAAGACCACAGTTTTCATGCCAAGGGTATGGAATGGTGAAGGGGTTAAATAAGCAGCCTCCGAGAAGACAGCAGCAGCATTTGGCAAACAAAAAAAGTGCACCCAGTTCATTTGTGAACAATTTAGATTCTATGACACAGTAGTGGATTAAAAACAGATGATGTGCAAGATTTGCTACTTGGTTGTGTCTGCACCACTCAGCAATGCAACACATCTGTGCAAATAGATTGGCAATGTCACTGATTCTCAAACCTTATAAAGGGTCTGAGTGGCTCAAATGCATGAGGTCATGAAAAGAGGTGAGGAAACCATGATGGAAGACAGAAGAGAGGAAATAATGGGTTAATCACAATAATCATCTCAATATTAAACATTGTGCCAGATGCATGTCTTCCTAATAACATTCACTTCTTCATCACACTCATAATCAAAGTCACTTCCTCTCTTTGGATCACTTATTTTGTTTGGTTTGCTGGATAGCCTTTTGCATTCCCTTTGTTAGTGAATTGCTCCAGGGTTTTTTTGTGGATCATAGTTCACTTGTTTGGTTCAAACAACAGTTCAGAGCTGCCTATTTGGCAAAGTTTACACTTTAAACACATCCAGGTTTTATTTATTTGTTCTTTCAATGTAATTAATTTCAGTAAGAGCCTTTTTGTCCCTCAGTAATAAAACATATTTGTATCAACAGGAAACTTGACAGGCAAATGGAAGAAATTACTATAAAATAAAATAATAATTGTACAACTAGATCAAATGGTACACACTCCCATAAATGACATTAACACTCGTACTAAGTGTGACATTGTCTATAGTTTTCCCAAACAGGATGATTTAAATTATTATTTTTATATTAATGAGGGCTGAATTGTCTGCTATTTATTGGCTAAGGCCTAATTAAGATTAAAATATTGCAATATTGTTTTTTTTACACTAAGAACAGAATGTGTATAAAAAAAAACCCATAGGAAACAGAATTTTAAGCGTCGGGTCTTTTGCTCAGTATCTATATGTAGATGTTATTTGTCTATAACATCTACATATATAGTTTGAAATTTTACTAGTTAAAGGTGCCAATTTAGGACATGAACCACAATGTTCCTAGTGTGCGCGTTAGCTCCACTCTTAATACTACTACGTAATATGAAGAAAAAATTGCACCCTCCGTCAGTTCTCGTACCAAAATACAATAAATTGGACAATTCCTTCTAGGCGATTAACTTTTTGGACTGGTCAGTTAGTGTATAATTATACGTTTTTAATCTTGTTGTATTTCTGTTTTATTTAAAATAAAAATTACTACAAAAAAAAAAAATCACAGCATGCATCGGAGGCTCTGATTTCTAAAGATTGACACTGGCCTTTAAAAAAAAATCCATCTTGGCCAACCTCTAAAATTAGTAGGTGTTATGATGCTTGAGTGTAATGGCAAACTAGTGACACCTCTTTTGTCATTTTAGACAGAAAATAGCACTCTTTAAATTAATCCAACATGGACAGGTTGAAGAAGGACATTCAGTGACCAAGAACAACACCTACTCTGGAAACTCTACAGGAAAATCTATAATTATTTTCATTAGCTCTTAACTATTCATGCTTTACTCCACATAGACTTCCTAAAGGTAATATCACATTAGGAACTGCACTTGAGTTATACATGGATTGTCTTCCATGGCACCCCGGAATCAGCTGACACACTGCAATACTAATAACACTGCTGAGGCAGGTAGTTTCTCACTTTCTAAAGCACCACCTTTCATACAACGTCCTCAATCTCATAACATGAGTCTCAAACATGACACAGATATTATACCTGACTGTGCTTTTTAAAATCCACCGTCCATTTCCAGTTGTTTCACACGACAGCAACAAATAAAACTTTTAAACACATTTACAGGAAAAGAAATCATCAAATAGAGATAGGCTTATAATGCCGCTCTACAATCAGCAGGACACAGGGGCTGAGAGCTAGTGTTGTTACCTATAAGGCACTAGCCAGGTCTAAGGTCATGAACAGTTAAATGGACATGTGAGGACATAACACTTGGACAAGACAAGTCTCTCCTTGTTCCTCTTTAGTTTATTGTTGTGATCCAGTCTTTTATGGAGTGAAAGTAATGTCCAGCCCTGAAGCTCTTGTGGCTAACAAGACAGGATTGTAAGAGGTGTCCAGAGGCATCAGCATCACAAAGCTGGGTGATAGACCCCAAACTCCCCAGGCACTCAGTGCCCTTGCTAATGCCCATTCTTCAACATCCCCACCCCTCAGGCAAGGCTTGATTCTTAATTCTCTGCCATTCTAATCCTTTTCCAAGCTTTATAAGTGTTTTTCTTTTTTTTTTTTCAGGCGTTCAATTTACTGACAGCTACATTTTCAACAATAATATTCTCATTTTTAAAAATTAGATACGAACACTTTGGCTCAAAATGTTTAGACTTATAAGTCAATTTGCACTTGTTCATAAATATACATAATATTTGTAATAACAAGTGGGAAGAGTATAAAAATATGAATGCATGAAAGCAGCTTCTGAACGTTTTCAGCCAAATCGAACTTAATTTTAGAACAGCAAAATATGACAAATGAAGAGAGGTACAGACAATGTACTTATAAGTTGTTTTCAAACACAATATGATACTCTGCTATTATTAAAATGATAATAGCAAAAAGCTTTTGATTGCTTTTGATTTTAGAAACACATAAGCCAATTTGTGTGCCTCAGACTTCTATTTAATTCAGGGGATTGTTGTAACCTCCAACATATGCACATTTTAAGCTACACTTTAAACATGCTACATGTTGCTACAACTAGGAAAAAAAGATCAACACGATCTTTTTTAATGCAAAACATTTTCTATCATGACGTTTGGACAGTCAGTCTGCTCTGACACATATAGTAAACAACCTCAGATTAGGTCACTCCACTAATACTCCCCAATAAAAAAGTCTTATGTGGATAATGTTTTTAATGAACTAGAAAATTTCTGAAAAAATTTAAACAGGGCATGCCAAAGTGTGCCCGTCGATTGGAACCCAGAGTTCTGATGCTAAAAATTACCATCAATGCTAAAGTAAACTACAATGTACTCAGTAGCATGTGAAGAGTCACAAACATGTTGAGTAGCATGGATTTACTCCATTCAGTATGTTAAAATTAGTGTATTAGTTAAAATGAGCCAAAATGCTAATGTTAGCCTAAATGCTGCCAGTGGCCTGTGGGGTATCACAAACACATCGTCTTACATTGACTTCCTCCATTCAGTGTGCTAAACTTGGTGAATAAATGAAATAATAGCTAAAACCCTTATTTTAGGGAAAAGGCTACTGTTAGACTGCTAGTGGGGGGCAGTGCACTGCTGTCTGTGCTAATGTTAATGTTAATTCACTGCCTTCTGATGCCTTCAGATGTTTTCTTTGTGGCACTTTGTTTCAAGAAAACACGCTAGTCTCTTAGCAACAGATAAACAACAAATACTGTTATTGTCCAAAAAACATAAGATTTCTCCTGCTCTTTTGAAATACTACTTATCTTATACTACTTACTACTTAACAAGAATTGTGCATTTGGTGAATTTGGCAGAAAAGTGAAAATGTTTTGGGGGTTTTTGTCATTGGTGGTAAATATATTATAAAACATACATTCAAAACAATAGTAAAAATCTGATTTATTCTTCATGCCAGTTCTTTACCATAAAAAATGCTCATCTCTTAACACCAAATTAGTAAGTAATATTATTGTTTATAAAAAAACATAAGCTCTTTTGAAATACTGCTTAGGCACAAGGAATTTACAGTTGGTACATTTTTGCAGAGCAAAAATCTGGTGTTTACTTCGTGGCACTTGGTTACCAGAAGACGAGTTCGTCTCATAGCAACAGATTAACTCTCTATGGCATGGCGTTGCCCTCAGGCAACAAACCACATAGCTGTACCTCACATTGCTCCTTTATTTTATTTTTTGGGGGGCATGATTTTTGACATATTTTTGTCCAAAAAATAGTTCTTTTATGAATATAGTTTTTGTTTGATTTGTATTTCATTTCTCATAATCAGTGTAGACAATCTTGGTGTTCTAGACCAATGTTACCCTGAGGCAACAAACCCAAATCTGGTTCCAGGAGGTGTCAGAGTCCGATTTTATGATTGACATGTAATTAGGGACCACCAAGCTCCCAAAGAATGCAGGAAAATATTTCTTCCCCACAAAAATAAAAAGTCATGCCATAGAGGGTTAACAACAAATATTGTTATTGTTCAAGATTTCTTCTGCTCTTTTGAATACTATTTATCTAACACTAGTTACTACTTAACAAGAATTGTGCAGTTGGTGAATTTGGCAGAAAAGTGAAAATGTTGGTTTTTTTTGTTATATTACAAAAATTTAAATTTGATTTATACTTCGTGGCAGTTCGTTAGCAGAAAAAACACACATCTCTTACCACCAAATTAAAAAGTAATATTGTTTTTTTAAAACATAAGCCCTAATGAAATTCTGCTTATCGGCTTAGACACAAGAAATTTACAATTAGTAAATTTTGAAAAAGTAAAAATCAAATGTTTACTTCGTGGCACTTGGTTGCCAGAAGAGGAGCTCGTCTCTTAGCAACAGATTAACAACAAATATTGTTATTGTTCAAAAAACATTTTAGCCTTATTTTAACTTTGCTTTGCAAGTGGCCTGAGAGGAATATTGAGGCTTTCATTTTGAAATTTTCAGTAAGCTTCATTTTAAAAGGCCTCACTAATCCCTGGTATTAACGGTGAAAGGATCCGGCAGTTATTTTGATGTGTAGAATGGGTGCCTGCCATGCATTGCATGGAGGCATTGAAATGCCATAGTAATGCTGTCCTATGCATTGCTATGGCACGTCCCAATAATACGTTAAGAAAGACGATAAATAGTTTCAATTAAATTATTTTTTGTGTGTTATATATTTACATGTATGACAATCTTTTGACCTTCATGTTGCGAGTTTGATATCTGTGAATCACTTTGTATTGCAGCTCTGCTTCCTTAATAGGTATTTATTTTGGTGTGACACCCTAAGGTCATCAGAAGGCCCCATTTAGCCCTCTATACAGGGAAGTGTTTTATGTATTTTCCAGGCACAATTGTGCCATTTCATTGCACAACCAAGTGACTTTACCTTCAGTTGTTGTAAAAGTGGTTTCTATTTATAAAACAAATTGACTTCATAGCTTAACGCCTTGAAATTGGGCCTATGTCTCTTTAAGAAGCTCCTGCTCTTTCCGGCTCTTTGCAATCAACAAACACGTCATTACACCCAATGTTTGTCCATTTTGCTGTTTTCAACGGTTCTTAGTAGCGTTAAACTGAGAAGTAGTTGATAAGCTTAGGAGATGTGCAGTTCCACCAGGTGTTTCCTATTTTCTGCTGGCACTAGTCTGAAGGAGCTGAGGCTCATATATTGGATTTAAAATCCACATTAAAAGAAGGGATGCACAGCCAGCTGATAAATGGGCCCTGATTTCCTTAATTTTGGGAGATCGATCATCTGCCAGTACCTGGATGTGAAGCGATCTTATCCACCCATCTTATCAACCTCATCAAAGGTCAGAAAATCAACCACTGCCAATTTTTGCTCTGCCATGAGAGAAGTTTGACACACAGACCAGCCCAGCAGGTCATGTCTGCACATTTGCAGTTAATAATAGTCACCCCACTGTTGCCAACTTAGCGACTTTCTTGCTATATTTAGCAATATCTCAGAGAGAAAAAAATCAGTATGGGCTAAAATCGGAATCAACAGGTCAGGCTTTTAAAAATCAATGATCAGTGATGGGCCAGAAAACTGCAATCAGTCCCTTTTAAACCCATAATTAAAATATAAGTCTAGAGAGTAAGTATTTTAGCATTTAAATGGACAGTGATTTAAAACCTGAAGAAGAAGGAGTATTCTTGCAAGAGAATCCTCTAGACTTCTCAAATACAGTAAAGTCTTTAAATACAAAGACATCTAAATGTGATTTAGGGATGCGCCTAAAAGTTGAAGGAGAGCAACTTTCAGGGAATGGACTTGGGCACTTCTCTCTGACCTTAAAAATTATTCTAGTCTGAACCAATATCTCATGGCGAATAGAAAAGTACTGACTCGCCAGTGATGTTACCGACATTCACCGATAACTATTATTGTTTATACAAAGAGGTATTTTTGTTCTGTAGAATAGCACATCCTACTCTCACATTGAACTAACTGGGCATTTACATACAACAACCTATGTAGACTTTGTGCAATAACATTAACTCAAGACAATTCTCTTGTTTATAAGAAAGAAAACTGTCTGCTTGTGTTCTACAATGGAAACTTGCAGAGCGCAGCAAGCTGTTATTAACGTAGCGCTTTTTAGATGCTACATTTTGCCTACAAAGAGGCAGTTCAGCAGTAGACTGCAGGTTTGTTAGATGAGCACATGGCCCTGCTCAATGACCAACTTATATTAGCTTCTTAGATTCACTATTACTCTTTAAAGAGTGGAAAGGCAAAAGGAAAATAGTCCCTAAATTAAGCATGTTCATTTAAAAACTAAAGAATTTAGTAGTGCTTTACGTTACATTTCCTTGCACTTTCCACAACTGTTTTCATATTTTAAAAGTAATAATTTAAAAAATATATATTATTTTAACCTTATGTTGTAGGTGACACTGTTTACCTGATTACTTGTGCAGATGAATTTAACTTTTGTCCCTATCTTTAGCAGAAAGAAACTGACAACATTGTCATAAGTACATCAAATATGCCACTGAATTTAAATAGAGGGATGATCACCACACTCATTTGTTAATTCACTTTCCAAATGTTTGTCTACGTATCAATATCATTATTATGAATATAATAATCATTGTATTGTATATTTTAATATGAGAAGTACCGGTAGTAATAATTGTTGCATTTCTGTTTTAAGTAACAACATTTAGATCATGTTATACATTTTAATTGCTGTGGTGTTATAAGTTGTAATACTGTAAGCTCTCATAACCGCTTGTCAAAGCAACACCATCACGCTTGTGTCATTCACCATTTAAATATAGCAATTTTACGACGCCTTTAAAGATCTGTGTAATTTATTAGCTAAAAGCATGTTGAATCTCATACTCTACCGAAGGAATATTGCAACTGAATTCAAAGATGTTTTAATTGAAATCAAATTCCCTTTTCTTTGCAAGAAACATGCAGTTGGTACCTTACGTTGAGCCTTTTGCTGCTCTTGTCTGTAATTTATCTCTACATACTCGTTTTTAATGCATAGCGCAAAGCAGCTGACACAGCTCCTTCAGTATCAGCACTAAGTTGATGGAATGAAAGGATGCTGCATTATCATGGAAGGTTGCCAAAATGGAGGAGATGCATACCAGCAAGCCAAGCTGTCAGAAGCACTCACAAAAACATTTATCACGAGGAAACAAACTACACTGCAGCATGGCAAACATAAACTTCAGCTCTGTTATTGTCAAAAAGAGCTGTCACTTTGTGGCCCTCATTACTTAACAAACAGTAACTGTTTACAGAAATATACATCCTCCACATCTATTCTGAAAGGATTTTTACTTTTGATGGAAACTTCTAAACGGTGCAATCATACTGACATTTGGACAGACATTTTTCAGACTTCTATGACAAACAGCTGCAGGAATATGCACTGGACGGACGATCTGCTTGCACTGAAAACCATTGTTTACAACCAGTGATGTCAACAGCACTGGTTTCCGGGAGGACCTCGGTAGGGAGGTGGTGGGAAAACGTGGAGATCAGCAGAACTCTGTGACAAAGACCTAGCAGGCACACTAAACTGAGCCCACCGGCAGAGTGCCTGATACATGTGAGAAGCAAATTGCAGTCAAAGCCAACGCTGCTGCAAACACAGGCTGCGAAGTGTTGCACGTGAAGTGAGAGGAAGCGAAGGAAATTCAGCACTATCAAGTACTTTTCACATACACCCTGATGAGCAGCTGCATCCTACACGAAAGCAACCAAATTGGTTTTGCAACCGAGGCACACACGTAGCTGCACAGAAAGGCCTACTGTAAAATCTGCTCTTTAACTTTAATAATACATTAAGCTATATTATTTTCTTTATGTAGGGTAAAAAAATTATTATTGGAGCTGAAAAGTCATGGTGATGTTCGTATGTTGGGACATACGAACATCACCAATTTCAACATTAATGCACCATTTTAAATCAACACAGGCATGGTCCAGTTAACAGTATCAATGTGTATAAAGATTGAAATATGTTATACAATTTTTACAATTCCAAAACCAGTGAAATTTAGCATCATGTCATTGAAACCAGTCTGGGTAAAGCCGTCTTTTCCAACTGGTGGATCCTGACCCAGAAGTGTCAGAGGGTCCCAGGCCTTTGTCTGGGCAAAAAGTGTCATTAAAAACAACAGTGGGGTCTGCATACTGTACACTGCATTAGGTGGTGATAATGTCCTTTAACACGAGCAGACATCATTTTACACTATAGAAGGAGACACGGTTGTTTTAAATAATTTGTCAAGCATGGTGGAACATAGGTATGGCGCTGACTATATCAGAAACTATTTTACTGAGACAGAAAAGGATTGAAATCGTCCTGTTGCCAAGCAGCCGAGAGAGTCAGCTGTTAGAGCTGTTATCATCATTCATCATCACCATTCATACAGATAAATCAAAAAATGTTGCTAAATTCCCCAACTCTGGCACAATAAATACTTCTATTCTATTTTAAAAACAAGATAAAATAAGTAGACAAAATTAATGCAAGAGTAGGATTAAAATCCCAGGGCAATGATATACTTGTTTTACCCTATAAACAGCCGAAGAGCAAAGAATGATCCATTTGTAAAAGCGCTAAAAAGAAAAATACTAATTTAAAAGTGTTTATTCTTTCTTTTTTTTTTTGCTTAAGTCTATGTATTAAATTCAAAATACTAAGAAAATCTCCTTGATGACACTTGTATAGTTAATCAATCATTTTCTGCTAAGTGTTATTGTCTGTTTAAAATAAAGCCAATAAGTCTACGTTCTACATTTTCCAGTAAATATCAGGAAACCATGAAACTTGGTTGTATTTTTAAAATCAAGGTTATCATACTGTAAGAATCACATACCAACCCATGCTTAGCCAGTCACATAAATACCATCAGACAAACCACACACACACACCCACACACATAAAAATAAAATACCACTACAATTGCAGTTGGTGCCAGCCACTGTTGCCATCATTTCAGTGGGGGAAGGGGGTCAAGTAAAATGGATTGGGCTTTAGCCTCCAGCTCAAAGCCATGAGGATATTTCACATCCCAACCTGTGCAATAAGCTCCCCTCTGTTCCAAGTCTACAAACACATTCCAGGAAGCTTGGCCTGCTGCTCTGCTTGCAGGTATGTGGGATTCTAGGAGGGAGGAAGGCTTGATGTAATGCACCAGCTTCACTTCTGCTCCACTGTCATACGTTTGTCAGATTGGGAACAGTCACCTCCTTATTCCCTATAGGTACAAAACCCACAGAGGAAGTCATTCCTGTAAAGGCAGCGTGCAGGGATGTACATTGACTGTATCTCCATGCACTGCCATCAAACACGCGCATGGCTCTCTTTTATTCAGCTCCCAAAAAACATGTTATTTAGCCCTTCTGGTTTAACCTTTGATTTTTGGACAGACAGCTGCCAAGATAAAGCGATTACCTCATGCAGCCATGGTTTTATTTAAATCCAGAGATTGCTTTAATAGGTGTAGAAGAGGGTTAGCTTTAAAGGCTTAGGGGTAATAGTGATGTTGAAAGGTGTACATGGATTAGAGAGGACTGTTTCCTAGCACAAACACACTGAAGGCCTCCTCATTGGCAGCATGTACATTACCCAGGGTTGGCAGAGTTTCCATTAAGGTTTGATGTCCTTCTTCAGTAATATAATTCCATAATTGTAACCGATCATATCAACACAGAGTAATCTGTATTAAAAAGTTTACTAAAAACGATGTTACTGCGCACAAATAATTAGACAGTCAGGTTAAAATACCAGAACATTGGTTCTCAGAGTTTTATAATAAGCACTACCTCAATAAATATCGAGTTTTCCCAGCACAACCGTAGAGAAGGGCTTTATTACTCAGTTGAGGTAAAACACCAATCAATCAGCCAGAGATCAGAATCTGAACATTTTCACTTGAACAATTGATTGGTCATCAACTGTTTAACTAAGGACTCCTGCCATTTTTCCATCTTAAACTGCATCAGCCAACACAGAGGCACTTGTTTTAATTTATTAAGAATCGGTTAAGCTTAGGGGCAGATGCTGCGATGCCAATGATGTCAAGATAATTCTAAGAACTTCCCACTTTCTGCTGGATTAAAAACTCCCACATAGATGCAGCACATTTTTTATATTTTGTGCATGTTATAGATTTTGGAAATTAAAAAGAAAACAAAAATGAATCTGTCAAAATCTGGATAAGCAGCCCAGACCTGAAAAAAAAAAAATCTGAAGTCAGTATTGGCCTGAGCAGTGCATTTCTTTTGAAACATTGTCATCTCGTTGTGCTGCACCACTGCGTGATTGACTGAAGTATTCAGTTTCATTATGAATTTCCTTTTTACTCTAAACTTAAAATTTCAATGTTCCAACTTGGAGAAATTAACATAAAGGTTAGAATTTGAATAGGAGAATTTTCACCAACCTTGTCCAATAAATCCAATTTGGCTTCCTGGCATAAAATATTCTGTAGCAATTAAAGTAAAAACACTTCTGATGATTTTTTAAAATCATATTATGGCTTTCATACATAGAATAAATGTTCCTTTGCCGTGTATGATCTATTTGAGGTAATTGAGCTACCTGTCATGCTTACAAAAATGCATCATAGTGCATGCTGCTGGTTGATGTGTTTGAAGACCATAAATGATGGGAGTTCTTAGTTCTGATGAGCTAAATGAAACCAATCAAAGAAATAATGGCAGAATCGTGTCTTTGGAGTGGTGATTGGTGCTTGTAATTTCTAATTTGGACTTTATGTGTTTGTATTTACATTAGAAGTAACTGATGCCCACTTTTTTTTTTTCAAGGTGCCACTGAAAGCTGCCAGAGTACCACCAGTAGCACATGTACCACAGTTTGTGAACCGTGACCTTAGAAGGCTTAATCAGTGTGTGTCTGTGTGTGTGTGTGTGTGTGTGTGTGCGTTCAGACAGTGGATGATTAGACATTACCTGTCAGTGGAACTGAACTGTGGGTCACTCATTGGGCTTCCGGTTCTAGATTTGCAGCAAATTATATCCCATTAGCATTTTCCAGAGCTTGGTGATCTGGCTTCCTGGAGCGTCTTTCTCCGGCATTCGTCTTTGAGTAGGCAAGGATTATAAGCTGTGCTTCGAATCAACTCCCTTTGGTAAAAAAAAACAGTTAAGTTGTTGCAAGGCACGTCCAAAAATTAAATACGAAAAAAAAAAAAAAAACCCGAATAAAAAAAAAATCTAATAAAACACTGACTGGTTGATCATGTTTACAGGTAATCCTTGTCGAAATGAAACAGCAGCAAGGACCTTACAGTGTAGAGCTTTTTGCCAGCAATAATAAATATAAAAACAGCTCTAGCTGGCACAAGTGGACGTGCATGCATGAACTCCTTGCGAGACTCTTTTTTTGCATTCACATCCCCAGCTTCCGCCGGTAGGAGACGTGTAAACAATCCAAATGCAGCACCGAACACCTTGGCCCAGCGATGCAGTCCGTCTGCCACCACCCCTTGATCGGCTACGAGTGGCCTCGATGCCTAAATGATCTTTAAAGATGCTGGAAATTCCTGCAGTCCCATCTGGTATTCCCTGTTCCCAGAAATGCCTGCCTGTGGCTGCGGGAACGACTCTCCCGTGATCATGAGAATCGCTCAGTAGCGAGTATCAACGAGCCGTGTTACAAGTTAGCAAAAACAACTGCGGCTATATGTTGAGATTAAAAAACAAAGCGGCTTAAGGTGATCATATTTATGTATATAAAAGAAGAAATACAGTGGGGTTTTTTTTTTTGGGAGAAATCCTTTCTCACGGTAAACTGGTGGGGTTAAATCTCGCCTGCTACCAGCAAACAAAACAGATGAGCCCTTTCAGCAAAAAAGAAAGAAAGAAAAAAAAAACTTTGCTTCGTGTGTGCTCTCGTTCCGAGTGCAAACTAAGCAAACTCCCGTTCACAACAACGAGCCGAGCCGCGACGAGAAAATTATACGTAACAACACCCTCTCGAGTCCAGACTAACTTGTGATGTGTCTCCGTGTTGAAAAGTCTCCGGGAGGCACAGAGAGAAAACCCAGCGGAGTCGGTTAGCACAGCGCTACGTTGCTTGACTCCATGTTTCCAGAATCCGGTCGTTTCTCGGCAGAATTCCCGTGGATGGAAAGCGGGTTAGCTCCGCGGCCAGCTAACGGGACGCGAACTATCCACCGCCCCTCTGTAAACAACGACCGGAAGCCTCGGAGAGGGGCCCCCAAAACTTTTGGCAAACGCAAAAGGCGCTGTTTTCCGATGGAAGACGCGGCTAGTGGAAGAGTATAACTTGAGGAAAGGTAGCGAGAAAAAAAAAATCCCACTTTCTGCCGCTAGCAACGCCCTAGCCCGCTACCAGTTGGAGTCCAGTAGCGCTTCCACTGACCACTTCCGCCGGGAGATGGGAAAATGCTTGGTTGCATCACAACGTTAGCAAACATTACTGTTAAACTGCTTACATTCGTGACAACAGGCCCCCCGCTGCTCCTTCCACACGAAACAACAACGTGATTTCAATTCTTATAGTGTGTGATGCATTCTGACAGGCCTTGCGCTATCAAGAAAAATCCAGGCTGAGCATGTGTAATGACACTATAATGCATCCCAAAATGGATTTTCTGACGCATTAAATATTGTCCAATAAAAGTATTTAAATTTAAATGGAATCGTTTGCATTTGAAAAAGGCATACGTTTCTGAATATAATATTCAGCGATAGCTAAATAGACAGACAGACAGACAGACAGACAGACAGACAGACAGACAGACAGACAGACAGATAGATAGATAGATAGATAGATAGATAGATAGATAGATAGATAGATAGATAGATAGATAGATTGATTGATTGATTGATTGATTGATTGATTGATTGATTGATTGATTGATTGATTGATTGATTGATCCGTCTAAATGTTTTTTTTTTTTAGAGAAAAAAAGTACTTTCCTTGTGTTTAAATCCTTAAAAATGAAAAGTCTTATAGAAAGTTGTGATAAGAGTTGCACTGGGAGAAAGTTACTTTGTTAGAGCAAGAACTCAATTTAGCATCCTGCAATTTAGCCACAGGGCTACCATTAAAGTCAAGTTCCCAAACAAGCTAAGCTTTTTTACCCTGAGGCAACTGTTGCCATTGTCAAGGAGCAGATTTGCATGCCACCTTCTTGAAATAGATTCATAAAGTTTATTAGCATACTCTATTAATAAATATTTTAGACATTAACCACAAGCCAGCTTCATTTTTTTATATTCATTTTAACATAGGAACAATCAAAAATGATACTAATAGTTAATTAAAGTTGAATTAAATAAATAAAGTACAATTTAAAAAATGATTCTCACTTAACTATTTAAGCTATTCATCACTTAAGCTATTCATCTATCTTTATGCAGTCGAATTGTGTCAAATTAACATAATTTCTATGGAGAAATATTGAAATCTACAAATGTAAAATTGAAGCGATTTGCAAAACAAATTTTATTTGTTCCATTCTAACAGGTTCTTTCATAATTCTACTTTATCAAGAAGTATTGTATTTTTAATAACTGTATCCAAGTGATCACTTTTAAAACATTAAAATTGTGTAGTAAATATAATGTACAGTGCTGTTTAAAAGATAACTTACTTTATCTTCAGTTTAATTATGCTTGAAAGTTATTCGAAAAGGGACATATTTTCTTTTATAATCCACAATCCTACAATTTACGCACGGATCAAAATTGTTTTGTTCCCCTCTGTTAACGACTGATAAAACTGAGACTCCTTAAAAATAAAAATATGCAACATCAACATCTATGTATAGGACATGTAAACAATTTTTGAGCTGTAACAAAATGTAGCATACAACAATGTTTTTATGTTTCTTTAAAAGAACAAATGACATACCAATGCATGGTGCATTGGATATTACAACAAACATTACATAGAAATAGTTGCTTTGCCCACAAAAGACTTAGAGCAAATAAGGATTAGATAGCTCTGACATTTTTCCTTTCCTCAACATAAAAGGGGGGCAACTTCCATCCCCACAGTAAGAATATGCAAAACCTAGTAACAGAACTAAGTGGTAAGATTAAGGGTAAGATTAAATTCATTTTAAGGTTTAGTGGAGCATCCACAGGAGAAAATAGTGTCAAAAACAACCGAATGTTAAATCATGTCTCTTTGTTTAAAAATGCTTGAGCATGCTACTAAGATATGTAGCGACCCTTTCAGCAGCTCGATTTGAGAGATTTTATTTAAAGTTTGACTAAATAAAAATGACTAAAAACAGCCTGACTAAATAAAAATGTCATCTCCTGACCTTGTGTCACTATGACCTCCTCGTCCCACCTAACCGATGACACTTAATTCAGGTGGTGGTTAAACCATTCATGGAGAAATGGAAAGGCCTTTGGTTAGCTGATGCATCATGGGCTGATCCTTTTGACTTCAAAACGATATGATCTAGTATGACTCTATTAGTCACGTAAACAGTAATCAAGCCTGAAGCAGATGTAATTTTTTGTGCTTGCTCAGAAAGAACAAAATCATTATCAAATTCAATTTATTCACAAGCTATATGGCATGCATCAGCCAAAACGATAAAATTGTGTTTTTTTCCTTTTATTTGAAATTATAGAATGTTTTTGCATTTTTCAATGCTGACTGAGGGTAATTAAGACATACTCAAAAATATATGGTAACTCTTAAAAGTAGACATTGAAGAGTTGCCATATATTGTGATTATTTTTGCAAATGTGTTACAGAAGAAAATGTTTAAAATTTTGAGGCGATCTGCAAGAACATTTCCTCCCAATTGATTTCTAAGTGTGCCTATGAAAAATCTGTTTTTAGAGCTAGAAAGTCATGGCCCTGGCCTGAAAATCCAGTGGGAATTGGAAAACTGTGTCCCCATGTGTGCTAACCAGAAAAACACAGAGGTTAGGCAAAGATTAAGGAGTGAAAAGAGATTCATTAAATCTATTATTTGTCAATTAAAACAGTGGCAAAAATGAACTAGTTATGTGTTTTAGAAGCTATTTGTCATGGCTATTTGCTAAATCATGAAACATCAGCTGGATTTATTAGGACACATTTTTGCGTCAGTGATTCTAACAGCTTTTGCATCCATTTTCACTAAGCTGGTGCACTGAATTTGCACTCAATTCAAATAATAATGATAACAATAAAAAAAGATTTTTCATCCCAAAAGGAAACTTTATTCATTTCTCTTTTACTCTTTTACTTAAGTCTTATTGATCAATCCCACCTAAAAGACACGTGTTATGCTTTAGTACTTTTTTTTTTAAATATATCTTGCATTTTAAAAACCACACGGACCTTTCTGAAAGTCTTAAAATCTTGCATAGATAAAACACCCACACACGCACAAAAATAAAACACCTAGATCCAGTACGAGGAGTAAAAAGGATATTGTCTCACTTATCATTCAAATGTAATTGGAACAACACCATCTTGTGGAGGGCTGTGGTAACTTCAGTTCATCTGAATATACGTGGTGCCGATTTAGCTACTGACAATTATTTATTCTCAGGTGACATTTTGATGTGGAAAACATACACAAAGATTTTTTTATTATTATTATTTCAATCGGGATTACAAAGACAATTAAATCCATCGTCAAGGTTTTCACTTTACAGTCTAGTGTTGGAGCATTTAGATCACAGCACTGGAAAAGAAAAAATATAACACATACAAGGGGTATGTGTGTTAGATAAGGCACAGAGAACTTATTTATGTACTTTCTTCTCTTTACAAACAAATGATCATATTCCTCGTGACAAAGATATTGTGTCAGCAAACATGAAAGCTGATGGCTTGGTACCTTCCTTGGCATGGATTGATGCTGTAAGCTCAAACCTGATCTCCAACATTTTGGCTGACTGAGCTCGTTTTTTCCAAAGATTCAGCAAACAGAGTATGGATGTTAAAAAAGTGCGTAAGTGCCTTAAAAAACAACAAAATTCAGACAAATAGTTAGTTTGCAATAAGGGTCATTTCTGCTGTCAACAAAGACTGAAGGGACTTTCTCGACAATCACACCAACACTCAGTGAAAGTCAGTTATTTGAATATAATGGTAATAGTACCAAATACTTTTTCTCTAAACTAGTTACACTGGGCTTTTTTTTTTTTACTGTATTACAATTAAATGAGGCTTTTATACAACAAATAAAGGTAAAATGTTAATAAGTAATTCAGGATCATTTTAGCTCACACAGAAAGGAAATGAAGTACAACGTCGCAGGATTTTGCGTAGATCTATCATATTAGCGCATTCACAATGCAAGTGGGAAAAAAAATGTCTCAAACTGTATTGTGTTTTCAAATAAGCACTGTGTTTCTCTTAGAGCAAACAAAACAAAACAACTGAAAGAAAGCTGTCTTAATGTTATTGTCTGACAAAAACTGCTCAACAGCCACCCCTAGGTCTGACCGTCTCGCTTTCTAAATTGTAAACTCCCTGTTTGGAACAGCACCACCACAAATGACTGGGCCACAGTTCACAGCAGCTGAAAGCAACATGTGTTTTTATAAAAGTGCTTTGGTTTTCAGTCCTCGTTATAAACATGTTGTTTGTACCTTTGAAATAACAATCATCAGGTGCATAAAAACTAAAATATATATTTTTTTAATGCACACATAGTAGACTTTTCAAAAAGATGGCATAGTGTATTCCATTTACGCGGAAAAAAAAAAAATTCTAAATCTGTCAATGCAGAAAGCTGATTTTCCTGCAGACTGAAAAAATCCACTGAGTGTCTGAAGCGAGAAGCTGATATAAAGTCAGGTAAACTGACTTCGTTCGGAGGCCGAAATGTCAGTCAGTGCTTCTTAGCTGCAACCTTCCGCCGTTGGTCTCTCTCCTGGTGCCATCTCTTGCCCCTCCGTATTACAAAGCCAACAATGTCCACCATGAAGGCCCAGGACAGAGCGTACATGGCCACTCCTCCACACTTGATGAGGAATAAGGGTTTCGGAGAGATCAGCTCACAGTACAGCATTGTACCTCCCACAAAGATTCGCATCACAACAAATAGCAGTACAAACATGACATCCACAGCGTCCCCGAGCGGAGTCTCGTAGCGTCCCGTCTGCTTGAGGAACCAGCGCGTCTGCAGGAGGGGGTTGGTGATTTCGCTGCCGAAGAGAACGGCGCACGATTCGATTCCGGACTCGCCCAGCCACAGGGTTATTATGATTCCCAGAATTGTCATGGTGTGGTGGGCCAGCATGACACGTCCCTCAGTGCGGAAGTACAAGCACCAGGCCATGTCAAAAATGAAGTAGCCCAGACTGATCACCAAGGCACTTATTTGTAAGGGGGTGTTCTTGGTGCCTGACATAACAAAACAGAATCAGACTTCAGCTTTTTAAATACAAAAATGCAATCACTTGGAAAAACCTATTTAAGTATATAAAAAAAGCAACAATGAGGTTTTACATTTCTGCAAAAATTCACCATATCTGTTTCCTACCTGGCTCACTGAATGGCCAGGGTCCATCCACATACCCTATGTAAGCTGTGATGCAAACCGCCACCATGCCGTGCACCAAAGTGACGAGGCGACAGTTCCATTCGTCGCTCCTATGTGCATTGAAGAAGCACAAGATGAAGTAGAAAGATGCCCAGCAGCAGAAGCAGAGGAGCGTGAAACCTACAAGCAGCAACATCGTCTCCCCTGAAGACAAAAACAAACAGAAAAGAGCTAGAAATAAACAAGAACTAAAGCAGCTAAATAAGTATTTAGCGTCCTTTGAATCACCTTATAGAATAGGAGAACAATGTAAGGAGGCAGATATCGCCCCCTGTAATATCACTTACAGTAGAGAGAGGCAGAAATGCCATCCGCAGGCTTGGACTGTGCAGCCTTTGTAAATGACCAACAATTAGCCTTTGCTTGAACTATAATAGTACTATAGTCGGCAGGCTGAGGGTCTGGTGGGGTGAGGGGGACGTCTCTTCTTCTGCTGTGACGTTTGTGCTAGGAGGTGAGACCATAGCAGACGGGCAGAACCACCCTCTGAAAGTAGGGATTCTGGATGTCTTTGGAGCTAATTTCCAAACAGGCAGCGAGGTTACCGGGTGATGGGCCTCAGACAGGATCCCATGAGGAACACAGACTTTCGCTGCTGCTGTCAAATGCCACGTGAGCTTTAAAAACGCCCTACGTCGGTGCAAACAAAACTATTTTTGTCTTGTTCAGGCTGCACGGCGGTTCCAAAGTACATGTGTTGATTTTTAAATATTATTTTGGTTTAATTTCTATTCTTATCCTAACAGGTTTTATAAATGTACTTGTCTCTACAAAATATTATTAAAATATGGATAATGGCTGTTACTTACAACACAGTGGGAATACTGTTGCAAAAATATTCCCACCCTTGAACTTTTTCACATTTTGTCCAAGTTAAAGCCACAAACTTCTATTTATTCCGTTAGGGTTTTATGTGATTGAACTACACAAAGTAAGGCTTAATTGTGAGACAGTTTAGTGTCACAAAGACAAAAGAACACAGCAGACCGGTCCGAGATAAAGTTGTGGAGAAGCATATGGTTCAGTTAGAAAACAATATCCAGTGCTTTGAATATCTCCTAGATAAAGCATCATTCAAAAATGGAGTGCAAGGATGCTGTAGTGGGACAAAGAGAAACAGTTCAGGTGACAGAATATATTGACAAGATAATTATTATTTAAGCACTCCACAAATTTGGTCTTTGTGGAAGATCGGTAAGAAAAAAACACCACCACCAAGCATGGTGGTAGCAGGATCATGGAGTGGGGAAGCTGGTCTCATAGGACGGTTGATAGAAAACCTGTTGGAAACAAATTGTGGGTGGAGTGGAGTTTTACCTTCCAGTTGAACAGTGACTTAAAACAAACAACCAGAGATATGATGGAATTGAATGTGTCTATTCATTTTTTATACATTACAATTGTTTGTGTTTTTCTGTTTCCTGCCCTTTGAGATCTAAAGGTATAAAGGGCATTATACATAAAATCTATTATTATTATTATGAATCCCGCTGAGAGTCTGCAATGTGATATGCTGTCCTCATAACATGACCATGTGTACCGTAGCTACAAAGCTACGAACAACTAATAAAACGTCTCCACTCACGCAAAGGTTTGCTTTTCTTACATGGAGAACTTTTATAAGTGGATTTTTGTAACTGAAATATAACAGAAAGAAAAATACATTGCTAGATAATACAAACATCTTAATGTTACACTCAAAGATTACGTACCCTACTCTACAATTAAGTAACCAAAGGAAAAACAACAGGCCTAAGTCTATTCCAAATGCCATTAATACTTACAAACACAAACGTTTTCCAAGGTGCAAAGCGTATGTACTGCATTCAGCAGTTATTTACTTTCTAATAACTGCCTAAATTCTTGTTGACAAGGTTACGGAAGAAAAACACGTCAAAGATAGTCCGCTGCTGGAGTTCTCACTCTGTCATGTTTCTGCAAATAGGGGAGAATGATGTAAAAGTTGAGTCACCCCTTGTTGCTAGGAAACAGTAAAAAATATTGATCATGAGACCAAACATAGATGAAATGAAAAAAACTGGAATTAACATAAACAGTCAACAGAAAAAACCCCTTTGGAAACAAGTCCAAAGCACAAACAATGAGGATGAAACAGTGCACACAAAACTGAAGAGGCAAAATCTAATGAAATAAACAATAAAGACATTACAAAAAGAGGAGAATAAATGAAAAATCATTAAACACCTAACGATAATGAGGATAATTTTTCAGATGCAAAATTTCAGAATTCTCCATCTATTTGTCAAATTTTTAAGTATAAATACAAAAGTTTCCAATTTATTACGCTGCCTTTTTTATTTAAAAAAAAACAGAGATTAGGTTTTAAGTAAAATATGGTGGGTGGATGGATGGACGTAGCATTGTACACCAAGGTGGATGGTGTTCAGACAATGAAACAAGAAATAACGTTTGAACAAACATTTATACTTTTCCACACTGCAAAGGAACTCCATGGGCTGTTTTGTTCTGATACATCCTAATACACATCTAAATGTTAGTAAATATGGAACATTACAGTTTAATGGTCTATTGACTTTTTAAATGCTTAATTTAAATGAAAAATTATGATATCTAATTACTTTTATTGTTCCTCAAAGATTACAGTTCATTCAGCTCATTTTGTGCTTTAAGAAATCCACTAAATCAATTTTATTTTAAACAACGGCAATGTACCCAATTAAGTCGATAACTACAGATTGTAAAACTATATACAGAAGATAAAACAACTGGCTGCACAGTGGTGCAGTTTGTGGCACTGTTGGCTTGCAGCAGGAAGGCAATGGGTTCAAATCATGGCCTGGTGTCTTTCTGCATAGTTTGCATGTTTTAGTTTTGCATTCCTCTCACGGTCCAAAAACAAGACTTTTCGATCTCTCAAAATTGTCCTTAGGTGTGAGTGTGTAATCCTGTGCGTCTCTGTGTTGCCCTGTGATGGACTGTCGACTAGTTCCCTAACCCTGCGACCACGCAAGGAAAGATTTAGATGATGATAGCATAAATCAACATTATTATGTTTTTCAGGATACAAGTAATAACTGGGAGCCCCTCCTGAATAGAAGACATTCTATATATTTTTAACTGCACCTAACGGTACGAACGCTTGACATTTTAAGGCGAAAGTGCCGTTTCCATGACAACCCAAAGGAAAACAGGACGTGGCGACAAGTTGAAGCAATATAAATATTTTTGTTTTCTCGTTTGAGTATTTTACAGATGAAACCGTCACGGAAATATGCTGGTAGGCAGCTAAAGGCACCGGAACTAAAGCTTATCCACCAGCCATCAGGATGCTCTGACAACCCCATCTGATACCCTGCTAATCGTACCAGGTAGCAAGCTAACTAGTTGTAGCAGGCTATGCTTATATAGAACATTAAATCATTTTCTTGGGCCTTCACAAGCGCTATAAAATAGCATTACCTTATTGGTAAACATCTGTCGGTGTCTGCGCCTAGATGCAGTTTGCCGTTTTCCTCTCTATGTATGTTTTCTAAGGGAAAGAGAAGTGTGACACACTAGCTGCTATTTGTTGTCCTTTATCCGGGCTGCTCCGGCAGCAACAGCCTCCATCAGCATCCTTTGGTTCTCAGAACGCTTATATTGAGTACTATAAATGTAAACATTTTATATTGCTCGAAGTAACACAAGGAAGGTGTTCTGAGTAAATTATATCGAACCACGCCGTAGGCGATAACAGGCTCATTAAATACATTAAATATAGCGTTTTCCATTTCTCTTCACGGCCTGATGAGAGAATGTTTAATATATATATATATATACATATATATATTTTCAGTACAATGGCGACACCTAATAGCCAACACGTGGCGTTACAACTCAACCAGGAAGTGAACAACATTTAATTTTAAAGGGATTTTATGTGAAAGATTAAATCAAACGTAATTGTGAAATAGAAGGGAAATTCTAGATTGTTAATATCTGTTTTTATTTACAAATATAAACCTGGAAATGTGGAGGGCCACTGTATTAAGCCCTGAATCAGTATTTTGCATAACATACAATCACTGCAGTTACAGATGCAAATCTGTCTCTTTTAAAAAAAATAAAAAATCCTACTCTTACTACTATTTTTCAGTAGTAGTTTTAACTGAAAATAGTAGATTGGATGAGTGAACATTAGTATTCAGGTTTTAGATTTAGATCTCGGCCATTCTAGTATATATCCACCTACTTCTTGTAAGCATTGCTTCTCTCCTTCAAGTATATACTGAAAATTACCCCAAACTCACACAGTCTCTTATGCAGTGCAAAAAGACTTTATTGAAACAATTTATGCAAAACAGTTCTGAAAGATGCAATACCTAAATTGCTTCATTTACTTTTTAGGACTATTTACAACAATTCAGCAACATCTTCCATACAAAAATATGTTTAACAACTTAATCTACAATTACATTGCAAAAACATCAGTGGAAATGTTAAGGCACTTGATTATCACAAAAAGGCCACAGTGACAAATGTTTCACTTATTTGGTTCTTTAGTTAGCAGGAGATGCCAACAAGAAAATTAAAATGTTTATATGGTAGCTAAAGACCATGGTGGAGGTAAGATGATTCAAAACCTTACTTCAACATATTCACTCTTGACAACAGACAGACACAGCTTAAGTTGGTCCCATGAGATCAAGAATGGCTTCTTGAATTATGCATGTAATGACCAAAGATTTAAAATGTATAAATTAAACATTTAAGTGATGATTTCAACAGATAAACAACAAAAACAAAACTATTATATGGCAGTGGAATCTGTATCTCCATTTACCAGAAGGTGGCAGTAAAGATTGCAAAGTTTGTATAAAACGTACAGAGTATTTTTCTTGAAAAGACAACTAAAGAAAGGCCCTTTTTAAAAACAGTTTTTCTGCAAAATTAGTTTTATTTGGCACTTTTTCTAAGAGTGTGAGAAAATGAATAGGCAAGAGCTGCTCCTTAAACATACAAATGAGGTGGAACAGATGACTGTACAGCAAATGGATGTTAGAAACAGAAATGTTACACCTGCATGAACAGTATGCAAAGTCCTAGGAGTTATAAATGTCTTAGAATAATTATTTTTTGCTGAGGACTTGTTTAATCTGAGAAAAAGTATGAAAAAAAAAAATCAAGAAAGCAATATGACATCAGACAAAGCCCTAGGTGATTTTGTTTTACAACCAAAACAAAAATAAAGCCACTGTTGGCAAGGCATTTTTAGTGAACCTGTTTATTGTGACCTAAACAGGTGCTTCAACTGGCCATATATATATATATATATATATATATATATATATAAATGTGTATATTTGTTTTTCACAGAGCTTTATCGTGAAGATAAATCTACTATCTTTATTGTCCTTCACCAAGATGGAAGACTATTTTTGTCTTCCTCCATTGCGGAAATGTGAGACGCAGATGCTCCTCTGCTGGTTTTTCATTCCTTGCAAATGCACTGTTTAGTTTTGTGCACATCATAGCTTGTTTCAGAGGTCATTGTTGTCTTGTGTTTTCCTCCCCAATAATTCTTCCAAAAAGAGGCACAGAAGTGGTAGTTTTTGGCAAAGTAACAATGAGGATATCAATAACGTGTAATTTATTTGTGACGGTTCAGCTACTTGTCCTTCCTTTGTTTGGCGTGACTTGGAACCTGAATAAATCTCCTGTTTCCCCCCCCCTCATCGTGTCCTAATACATAAAAGATTAATTTACTATCTTTCCATCAAAGGTCCAATATTGCCACGTATAGAACCGGTGGACAAACACTGGCTTAAGAACAATTATTTTTTTTCCTCCATTTATAACTTCCCAGAGATAAAAAGAACACTAGGTCTCCTCGTCCCACAGGCAGAGCTGTTTCTGGGGGACATAGTAGGTGAAATGGTAGCCCTTGCTGCAGCTCCTGATGCCGCACTTGTATGTGGTCCCTTTGGCCGTGCCGTCCCGGCTGCGGCAGTACTTCAGCAGACATGGGTACCACTCCAGACGGAGGCCGTACGTGCAGAGACACGGCTGCCACAAGTCTTTAGTAGAATGACAGGCCTGAAAGCTGGGCGCCTCCGTCGTCTGAGGCAGGACCTCAAATATTGAGCTGTCTACTCCTGCAACACAAAGGCAAATCTTGTCAACAAGAGCTAAAACAAAAGCATGCCATCACACTGGTGTCTGGAACAATCTTTTTATTTCACTCAATTAAATTCTGCGTGGATCTGAAGAGTGTGTTTTTTTTTCGAAGAGGGCAGATGGTAGGCTAAGAGATGAGCTTTGTCATGTTAAACAGATGCTTATGCGATTCCCTCTGGATATGATGGTGCTTGTTGAACCATGACCATCAGGAGTGTTTTCTTTCAAACATAGCTGTCAGTGAACAAAAGTGCTGTCATACTGATTCTCTTCAGCATTGACAATCAGGCTTTATTGCTGTTACAAACCCAAATCTGACCACAAATAGCTGGATATATAAACAACATAAATAATGTTGTCAGATATGCAAAGACAAAGTAGAATAAGATAAATACTTAAATGACAGGTCTGATTACCTTTCTGCAGCCAATATTTCACATCTGACTCCCTGGTGTAAATGGCCTCATGAGCTTCGCTGCACATGTTGTGGATGTGGGAGCTGAGCTGCCAGGCCCGGCTGAGATTCACAGCAGAGCCCATCGTCAGCTGCTCAAGCCCTTTTCGCTCCTCTGCCAGGCGAATGACATGAGGATTTTTCTAAAGAGAAACAAATGATTAGATTCTTGAAGCTCAATGTATGGTGAGATGCAGCAGGTGTATAGTGATGAAAAAAAAAATCATGGTTGAAATCAATTAACTTTCTTAATTGCGTGTTTTTTTATGATTCCCACAAAAGCTTTTTTGAGGGACTACTGTTTTGGGGGGAAAAGTCTTATACAATGCAACATTGTTTATGGTCTCTCAAATTATGGTGAAGTCTACTTACAGGGTTTCTACTTAATTTTCAGAAATTAAGTATTTCCAGTAATAACTTCCCAGTGTTTAAACTCCTTCAAATTTAACTAAATATTTCTGGCAAATGTTTCTACAGCAGCCAGGTACTGCATATTTAATTCAAACAAAACAAAAGAAGAAACAAGAGGGAACAAAGGAATGAAGGAAGAAGGGCTTGTAGGTGCAAAACTAAAAGGAAACAACAAAGGAAGGACGACACAAGGAAGTAAAGAAGGTCAGAATAAATTAAGGGAGGAGACAAGGAAGCAAAGAAGAAAAGGACAAAACAGAATAAAGAAAACAAGGAGACAAGGGGGTGAGATGATATCCAAGGAATGAAGGACAGAGGTAAGGAATGGACTGTTGATACAATGATGACATAATATAAGGAAGGATGAACACAAAGAAGACAAAAAAGGACACAATAAAGGAAATAAGATAACACAAGAAATAAATGGAGGGAAACAAAGGAATAAAGCACAACAGAAAGAAGTAAAAAGGATAAATAAAAGGTAACAAAAAAAAGAAGTGAGGACACAAGGCAGTGTAGCAGGAAAAAAAACCGATTCATAAATAAAAAGGAAAGACAGTACTCAAAGGGAGACAGCATACAGTTTGAAGATACACATATTTTCCATTTTCTCATCTGTTTTTTCAGACCTGAAGAACAATGAAATCTACTTTTCCAGACTGAGTAGGAACCTTGCATTTGCCAAAGACATAAAAATCTACAACTGAGAATGATTTTAAGTGGTTTCTTCTCCAGGTCATAGGTTACACCCAAACATAGCTCTAGTTTATCCAGTTAGGCGCTTTTTCTGTCCAAATAATTCATTGGTGTGAGTTAAAATGGTTAAACATTACACTGAAAGTTCTGATTCTATGTAATAGAGTAGATCATCCTCTTGCTTGTGCAAAAGGATGATCTACATGTGTTTTTAGTCCACTAGTTTGAAAGAGGACACATTCAGGAAACAAAAAGCTGACAAACTGTAAATTAATGGCTTCGCCTGAGGCGTCTTCCTCTTACTTTATTAAATGTGAGCTGGTTCACAGGACGACTAGATCCGGTGCGTCATACCTGTCTGAGTCGCGCCATGGACTCACTGGGGATGATTTCATTACGGCTGAGGCGAGAGATGAAGCACAGCGCCTGGTACTGGTTCTGCCCTCTCTCCAGCTCACCCAGGATCAGCGCTCGGAATATCTTCACTTCCTGCAAGAGGCCAGGGAGGATGAACGCATAAACAGACGACTTCTGAAGGACACTGCAATAAGTTACTGTTTATATCTGCAGCCCATACAGATTACAGCTAATATTCTTTCCACTGCTGCACTTTTCCAGACACTCAAAGTATTTCAATATGTGGAGTTCAAAGATGTTCAAACAACTGTCTGACTAAAGTAAAGAGGAGTTTATGTT
This sequence comes from Xiphophorus maculatus, assembly GCF_002775205.1. NCBI lineage: Eukaryota > Metazoa > Chordata > Actinopteri > Cyprinodontiformes > Poeciliidae > Xiphophorus > Xiphophorus maculatus. The sequence goes on from NC_036460.1 coordinate 21,450,348, forward strand.
CACTGTGCCAATAAAGCCTCATCTGACAGTTTGTTGATACTTTTATTGTGCGTAGGCCTTCCCAATGTTGCTACAACGGCGCTCTGGTTATTTGCAGTGTCAAATTAAAGTTGCTGCACAAAGTTCTCTTAAAAAAATAAAATAAAAAAGAGGAGGGAAGGGCAGGGGTATATTTCCTTGGTATTTTATTTGGAACAAAATTTGTAGTAAAATGTAGGTAGCAGGAGCACAAAATAACTCTTAAAAAGTGTCGCTTTTGGCATGTCTATGACAGATCTGGCACCAAACCAGAGGCCATAAAGAGTCCTGATGAGGAGGGGCGTCCAAAGCATGATGGGAAGCTGAGAGAGGAGAGCAGAAGACCTGTCTTTCTATTCATCAGACACCCCACTCCCTCCTCCCTGAAGCTCCACAGCACAGTCCCAAACACCCCTCCTCCACTTTTCACACACTGCTCTGAAGTGAATGAGTCGCTGCAGAGTAGTAGAAATAGATAAACATTCAGAGATGACCCAACAGAGCTCTCCTTAAACTCTTTGATCTTTGCCTTCTAAATTGGGGGTTGGGGGAGTGAGTAACCACAAAAGCAACACATCCTGCCTCACAAGTGTCTTTTTTTTTTTTGCTGTGCAGATTTTGACAGAAAACTTTGCACGGCCACCGGTTTCTCAGTCTGAGAGCCACTTTTGCCTGTGAAAGGATCTCCTGGCGGGCGTACAGTACAAGCAGGGGTATTTATTACACAAGACAATCATGCAATACCATTTGACCTTTGGAAAAGAAAACCACTGAGCAAATATTGATTACATCTCTGCAAGCTGGCCCGGAGACCGCAGAGAACCACAAGAACACAGACAGAGGAAATTAGAAACCTCAGCTCTTTCCATGCGGAGATAATAATAAGACAAAAGCTGAAATGATTAAAGAGGACGTCAAGACTGGAGGAGCCTCGCATATATCACAGTGTGATATAAGGGAGAGGGTGTACAATGCTCACACAGGGGACGAGCAAGTTTCATCACATGTGGGGGAACTCAGAGGCCGCAACATTGGAGACCTCCCATATTGCAGACACATGGGGCTGAACTGCCACGCTGTTTGAGTAGGCAGAGTGAAAAATGTTCTATTTGCCCCAGGGTTTTCTGGGTAATTACAGAGAAGCAGGCCAAAGATACCGCTGTAGAACTGACTCCATGCTTAAGTTTAGTATACGAGATCTCCTCCTACACTTTGATGTTCTGTGTACTGATTAATGATTGCCTACTTGTGCAAGGAAACAATGGTGCTGACTTTGGCCAAACCACCCCCGGACAATAAAAAAAAGGATCTCAAGGAAGAAGCATGGCATTTGGCAACACTTGATTTATTTTTTAACTCAGGGCAGGAAAAAAGAAACACTGCTGTTGTACCTGTTTGCAACAGCAGTGCAAGGCAGAGGGCGCGTTATATCTTGCTTGTTTAGCTCTAACTAGCTTGAGTGTGGCAATGATTAGGTGTTCAATAGAAGCCTTTGGTTTACTCCAGTACACCCAGGTGATGTCACTTCCTGGAGGTCTCTGCAGAGAAACTGATTTAGAAGACAAAAACAAATACATTCGGGCTCTTATTTTTGTGTGTGAGAAAAGATGCCAAACAATTTTGTTTGGCGCCTACATCAATCTCTGCTTGATGTAGGATTTCAGCTGATTCACAGAGGAGTTTCATTTTTGTTTCCAAGGTCTTATTGGTTGATCGGTGTTAAATAGTCATGAACGAGTATATAAATCATATCAATATCTAATCACTACAGAGCTGCCTTCAAATTGTCTGGTGAAAGGAATCAGACTATTTTGAACATGACCCGCATTGATCGGTGACCAACTGGTCAAAAATCCTTTTAGTCAAGAAATTGACCATACCCGTGTCAACCAGTCTAACTACATTGAATTAAAATGCTCACACTGTGTTATGGAGACTATTGCTTGCACCTCCTCCAAAAGAATACAATGTCTTTTGATCCGCACTCTTCAGTGTGCAAGTTGTTAGTGACAGAAGAGACATTGTAGTTACCTAATTTCAGCATTAGCGGGGTTTAAAAAAGGAAATCAGAAGAAATATAAAGTTCTTTAAAAGTAAAGTTGTTTACATCTGTTGGAGAAAAATGCTGGATTTAAAAAGTGTTGCTAGTGTTTTGGAAATCTCGGAAATGGTACGGACCTACCTTCTCAGGGGCAATGTATGCGGTAACTGTTGTTCAGAGGTATTTGTGAATCATAAATAAAATGTCAAGGTCAATTTAAAATAGTAAATCTAATTTTTGCTGTTGTTTTGGAGCAACAGTAAATGCTGCAGCTGCTCTCACAAATAGGGAGTGACAATGCCTCTGCTGCCAATATAATCAATGAAACAGACTGATGGCCGTAAGCATGCAAATGAGTTAGTTCTAATAATTATTAAAGCAAAAGCAAAAGCAAAATCGTTTAAAGTTGTTGTGAAGCTAGTACCAATGAAAACTGGAAGAAAACCTGCCATTTCTAGGCCTCTGAACATAAAAAACTGAAAGGAGAAGCTGCATTTATTAGTAATTATGAGGTTTTTCATGTAAATTGTTGCATAAGTCAGGTCAAGTCGTAACTGATGAACCTTGCCTTTTTATTTTCAAGCTTTAAAGCAAAAATTCTCTCCCTGGTAATATCAACACCCTTTTCAGCATGCCAGTGTTCTTCTTAGACCTTCTAATGAGCCATCATTTGATCCTGGTGCGTAAAACCAGGGAGAGAAATAAAACATGCAGGATGCCGACCCTAGAGGACCGACTTTGGGCACCCCTGCTTTAAAGTGAAAAACAAGTCAAAAAGCAATTTGTCTGGTCTTTCCAAAAGAATATTTAGACTTCAAATAGATTGTATCATAGTTTACAACAAAATGTCTAAATAAAGCCAAGTATCACGGTAGCCTTCAAAAACGTGCATGAGTTTTCTCTGAGAACCTTGTTAGAACTCCAATGCTCGGCTAAAGTTAAGTAGGCCAAAACACAGACTTAGAAGGGAAAAAGAAAAGCATTGACACGTTACAGAGTCATTAATATTAATAAAACTAAAGCAAAATGTAGGAATGAAGAGAACAGCAGCAAATACTGCTTTCATTAGGAGACTGGGCAATAGAAACGTGCTATTCACCATATATGTGAAATAAATGATTGTCAGGAAGTGTGGGTATTAAAATAAAAACAGATGTATTGGAACTTTCTAGATCTGGAGCTCTCAAGGCAAAGGAAAAGCATCATTAATGATGTTACTAGAGCCATTGCTGCTGAACATCAATCTGAAGAGGGCTATTAGGTCATTTCCATGCAACATTAAGTCCATTATTCTATGGTGAGAAAGATTTTGCACAAGTGGAAAATATTTAAGACAGCTGCCAAACTTCCAAGGGATGGACATCCAAAAACAGTTGTTTTTTAATCTGAACAGGCAGTTCCTTTATTTTAGGATGTTGTGAAGGCCAGATTATTTTCTTGTATTATTTCTTCCAGATATGCAAAACCTTGACCGTGTCTTTCCATGTAAACTACAACTGATATGCATGTCATGCCTTCTGTACATGCCTATTTTCACGAACAGTACTTATTGACTGTGGTTCCCATAAGTATCGATGAATACAACCTTATGTCATTTAACATAGCAAGGCAACAGTTTACAGTTCTCCAACAGTGTTACCATACAGCAACTGAAATGAGATAAACATTTGAGATAACAATCAGAACTACCATTGTTCTTTTAAAAGGTTTTGTTGGGTCTAGTGGTCTTTATTTGAAAGTAGTTTGACAGGAAACAGGGTAATGAGAGAGGGAGAAGACATGCAGCAAATGTCACCAGGCCGGGAATCGAACCTGTGACCACTGCCACAAGGACTAAGGCCTCAGTATGTGGGTCGTGCTTTGCCCCTACGCCACCACAGCACCCCCAGTGTTCTTTATGTTGAAGGTAGCCATATTGAATATTGAGAAAATTCAAACAAGCCCAGACTAAAATTCTGACTTGAGGAAGAGATTGGGTTGATTACACCAACTTAAATACCATTCAAAATACATAAAGTTAATAAGTTAATGTATAAAGAGATAATGATCAACATATCAGACAGTAGAGAATAATATTACTTGTTATATTGAACAAGGACTACTTTTATCAACTGTTTAAAGCTAACTTGTATTATAGTAAAATGAACATGTCTACATTGGAAATAAGAAACAAGCAGATCCCAGTTAGCTTTGTTTCCATACCTGAAAACACTAAATAACTGCAGCTACTTTTAAAGGTATGCAACTTTGTTCACTAGCGCCGCTTTGTGGTAACAGTCTAACATTACAACCAGGTGCTGGTAAAAACAAGACACAAAAAGTACATACGTTTTTTCTTTCATTGTAATTTCATACTACTATAAATACTATTTAACTTCTAGAGTGGAACCTAAACACTTTGTAATTTAAGTATCCCAACATTGTCCTTAAATACATAGGCAGGATACCTAATATTTTAATGATATGCCTCCAGATTTTTGCCAAGTACCAAATAAGTTTGAAAAAGTATTTTTTTTTTTTACCACTTCACAAAATGTATCTTTCCAGCTAAACTTTTTAAAAGATCTTCCTGGTTAATGACATAAAATGGGATGAAAACTAAACTTCTTAAACTGACTCCATGTGGGAAGATAAAGTGACATTTAGCACACATCTTGGTAGTCCAGGTGTAGAAATCCTATTAAACCCTTTATTTAACACTCTCAATGTTAACTGTTCACTGAATGATGCATTGTTGCAATAAAAACAAACCATCACTGATTTTCTAACAGTACAGCTGGAATAATAGTGTATCTGAGAGCAGCGGCATTAAGTGTTTGCTTAGACAAAAAACTCTGACGTCCACCTGAAAATCGCCAGTTAGATGTGAAAACATCCTTGTTTCTGCAGGCACGCTTAAAACATATACACAAGAGTGTATATATCACAATTGTGATGTTAAGGAGGGAATTTTATATGCTACAAGGCAGGCAACAACAAAAACACCTGAAGAAAGTAAAGATGCAACTATGAACTGGCAGGTGATCAAAACCATTTAATTTTCAACTTCTGAGACAGACTGGTGACCTATCCAGGGTGAACCCCGCCTCTCGCCTGAGACGTTCGCTGGAGATAGGCACCAGCACCTCCCGACCCCACAGGGTGCACAGAAAATGGTATGGATGGATGAATTTTCAGCTTGACCAGCCAACCAGCGAACAAATCAGTGAACGGCCCATGCCTAAGCATTAACAGGTGCTAACAACTGTATTCAGTGTTGGAGTTGGTAGAGAGGTGTTTAAAAATGAAGATAGGAGGCTAAAAATGGGACAGCAGCTAGCAGGAAAACAAATGTTGATGGAGGCATGTTGGCTGTTCATCTAACCTACCACTTAATGTAAACAGGGACCTTCTGAATCCAATGTGCTCGAGGGGTCCTGTCATCCCATGCTAACAGAGAGGTGTGTGCAATGTTGGGAAAAGTACAAAAAAGCTGTACAGCGCATCACCCAATCATGGATAGGCTAATTAGCACCATGAATACCATAATGAGCACCATAATGTTCTGCAGGATTTTATTTAGATTTTAAATCCCGTCAGAAGCAAATGTCTCAGACCAATTCTTAAATGCAAACCAAGAGGTGGTAATAAGAGGACTGAAGGTGGCTGTTTCCACATTAAGTATGGGATATTATTTTGGGTTTGGAACCCAATGCAGAATGTTGCAGGACAGAGAGCAACCACAATGTCTTTTCTGAAGTCGTAATGGAAGTGCTATTTTCTTTAAAAAATAAAATAAAAAACAAAAAATATAATGTGTTTTAATTTTTTTTGTGCTTTTTGTCTTTTTATTTAGGTAAGTTTATGTTACCTAAATAATCCTTAGATGTTATATTTTAAGTTTAATTACACTTTAATGCTAAAAAATAGTTTTATTTGTCCACATGCAAATTTATAAAATTCAAATTGCCTGTTAAAAGTTAATTATTTATTCAAATGAAAGAAAAATGGCAACAACCTCTAACTTCATTTCCACATTTAAGCTTATACAAAGAATGATGACTCAAAGCTAAAAAGTGAGCTAATGCTTAATGGTGTTTTAATATTTTTGTGCTCACTAATTTAATCATGGAATCTGGAAAGTTGCAGGTTCTAATGTGTTCACAGGCAGTCACTCCGCTTTGACACTGAACTACAGTCGGTGCGTCCACCCAGACAGATGGCATTACATCTGATATAAAAATGTAAAAGTAAGTTTGTTCTGTGGCAATTGGCTGACATGGAAGTATTGTTTATGTTTGATCTGTAATAGACCTTATGGTAATTTTTCTTTCTGTGATTTCTGTTACAGAGGGACATATCTGACAGGGAAGCAAGAAAAACAATGAAAGAAGATGGCTTTACAGTAGATATTCCATGTGTCTTGTTTTTGTTGACTGTGTTTACTGTCGTTTGCTGCTACATATGCAAAATGCACATTTCTTTTGATCAGTTTAAAAATATGCTACTCAAAGAATTCAAGGTATTCAACATTTTGCTTAACATTATTTTTGCTGTTTGATCCCTGAGGGGAAATTGCTTATTTGTTTACAAACTACACCATTGAAAAGTTTTCAATACTAATAAATACAAATATAACCATGAGCGATATAAAATTAGTAAAACAAAAATGTATGTGCGAGATATTTTAAGTAATTTAATTAAGATAACAAGCATGTACAATATCAGCTTCAAAGTTAGCAAAAATGCTAAAGCGCTAAACAAAAAAATTAGCTCTATTAATAATGTATTGTGGCTTAATGGAAGCGTGTCCATCAATGGATCTTTTTAAAAAAAAAATCTGTTAATATTTACTGTAAACAGCAGCATCAGCATTGATTTTCAGACAGTTTTGAAGTTCCCTGCCTCTTGGTTTTTCTAGAAAACATTTTTTTCTTTAAGATACTTAAAACAAATCTAAAAGTAAGCATTACTCTGAATGAATTACAATTTGCAAATGAATTGTTTAAGACTTCACAGGTGTGATCCTCCATTCCCTTTTATAGTTTCAGCTGTGAGAATATATATCCAGCAGAAAATCTCCAGCTGTATAGTACATGTATGAACAGCAACTGCAGGAAAAAACATAATAGTCCGAATTGTCCACAATTTTTCTGAAACGTGCCCAGTGTTGTGTAAAAAAAGCCTTTTGAGGGGAATCATATTTCTCTGAGCAAATGGAGAATTTAATCACTTATGCTGCAAAAAAACCTGCTTTGGCTCAAATGCACCAAGTTTTGGATCAAATCAAATTGACAGAGCGAATAAGAAAAAAAAAAATCCAGAAACTGTAAATTAAAAGCACTCAAGCATTTGCAATGTGACCTACATTGGGTAAAGGACTCACCCCTCAATTATTGTATTTCCTTTAACCTAAAAAAAATTCAAGGCTCGCAGACATAATTTAGAGAAAATAACCAGGTATGGATTAAGAATCAGAAAAAAAATAAATAAATAATGATCTTTGGCTCATCTTTAAAAAAAAGTGACCCAATCCCATAATTAAGAGGATGGCATAGCTGTGACTCCTTTTCCCCAACTGGTACAGCATAAATGTCAGCACAGCTATAAATAATCCACATAAGTACAGATTTTGTAACTTTGCTCACTTACACCACGAGTTTTAGTCCATTTGCAGACAAACTACCGCTGGATACCAGCCAAACACAAGTCTGTATTTATGCACCCTTGCAACTGGGACATACTAAGATGTGTTCCACAGAAAAGAGAGAGAGAGAGAGAGAGAGAGAGAGAGAGAGAGAGAGAGAGAGAAGAGAGAGAGAGAGAGAGAGAGAGAGAGAGAGGAGAAAGAGAGAGAGAGAGAGAGAGAGAGAGGAGAGAGGAGAGAGAGGAGAGAGAGAGAGAGAGAGAGAGAGAGAGAGGAGAGAGAGAGAGAGCTTGTAGAGGCGAGAGGAGAGAGAGAGAGAGAGGTTTAAGGAGGTCGAGGGAAGAGAGTGAGGCGAGAGGAGAGATGAGAGAAGGGTGAGGAGAGAGCGATGGGAGAGGGGGGAAGGGGGGAGAGGGGGAGGAGGAGGAGAGAGAGAGAGAGGGGGAGGAGAGATTGGCGGGGGAGGAGAGAGAGGAGGAGGAGGAGAGGGGAGCGAGCACGAGATGAGAGACTGTTTCAATGGTAGCAACCTTCAGTGGGCCAGATTATTTAAGGAGGTCCACAAAAGCCCATTCACACACTGAAAGGGTTCCATTTACAGTGAAACTTCACTGCAAACTACCTAGCCAAACACAATCATGGCAAGAGAAAAATTGGCAAAGATTTGTGCATATCTTTTTGGGTGCTTAACTAAACACACAAGATGACACTTGAGTGGGAGAATGGTTATTCACATGTAGGCACAAAAAGTGTACGGATTGCAGCCCGTGCGGAGGGGGTTCTTCCTGTTTTAAATCCCCTCTAACACCCTGGTGTGTTGATAAGGGCAGCTGAAAAGGACTGCTAGCCAGCCACACATTAATGAGTCATTTGAGATCAATGCGAGTCTGTGAAGGCATTCTAACCCTGGCTGAAATGATTTGTTGACTGACCTTTAAACTTGAACTGTTTTAGCTTTTTTTTGTCATTGTATAAAATATGAAATTTAGGTGCATTTGTCTTCTTTTTCCAAAAATGCAAGTGATGATTTGCCTTTTTTTTTGTTATTGTTGTTTTGAGCACCAACTCCTCGTTTTAGAAAAACGACGTAGATTTTCCTTGTGTGATGATAAGTAGGGTCTTTGCCTTGGAGTAAGAGAGGAGCCAGTCAAAAAGCACAGGTGTGGCCAGGGATTAAAGATCAGTTTGGGAGACGGAGTTGGAGACGAGCGCAGACAAAAGGAGCAGGAGAAAAACCGCTGAGCTAAGAAATGCTTGAGTTGAAGTTAATTACAGATGCTCCAAAGGAAGGAATGTGGAGTCACATTTAGGGCTGGTCACACCTGGCTGCCCAAAGAACGAACCAATTAGTAAACAGAGTCAGTGAATGGACAATCAAAACACCGGAGGCCGTGGAAAGAAAGACACACCCTTTGGCTATTCTCCTGAAAAGAATGTTGCAGTGCTCTTAACATCAACTAAGAAAGACAATTATCACTGGCGTCAGACTTCTGTTTTTAGGACACACGAGCTATACGAACTCTCCACAGCCCACCACAGGAGAACTATGAATTCATTTGCACACAGTCTGGATGCAATTAATCAGACAACCAAACAAAGTTCATGGAGACTTTTGTATTCAGGAAATTAGAGGAAGGCAAACAGTGAGTGCTAACAGGGAAGGAAATGAGGCAGATAGATAAGGGATAAACAACAGAGAAGGCTACAGTGCCATTTCACCTCAAAACGTTACTCCACATTTTTCATATCCAGATTCAGGACAAAAGATTCCAGTAATATTTATACTAAATGACAAACATTCAAAAGGAATAAGTCTAAACAGACAAAATTAAAAACATAACTATTGATGTATTTCTGCAGAGATTATCCAAATTAGTCTTAAAAGCAAAACTACTAAAATACATTTGTTTTTCTCATTTTTTCACAAATAAAAGGCAATAAGTGACTAACGCCCTAGACACCAGGACAGACCAAAAACTGAATAGGCTGTCTACGTATTTGACAAAAGGGGTTGTTTGAGGATGATTCAGTTAAAACTGAGGTTTTGGCACCTTAACCCCTTTGTTTGCTTTTGTTGTTCCCAAGAGCATTTCTAAAACTTGAAAGATTGTTTGAAAAGATTACAATTATGTAAACTACAACCCATCACTGCTTTCTCCTTGTCCTTTAACTGTTACTATCTTTGTCCTAGGTGGTAAGCCAATTACTCAAGACCATCATCATTGTTCCTAATCTTCCTTTGCAGCATTGTTAATGAACATCTGGCCTGCTGGTGGGAGGGAAACAAAGGATAAGGACACCAGCTGGAGCAAAAGGGTCATGAGAGGCCAAAGGGAGACCACATGGCCACAACACAGCCCTGGAAGAAGATAGTTTGTAAAGACTCTGAGTCAGCAGGGAGTAAAGGATGAAAAGGGCTTCATTTCATCTGTAAAACATTCCACTTCATTCTCGCAATGTGACACAATGTGTGAAGAGATTAACTTCATTGCACATCATAAACAAAAATAAAAAAATACATTTTTATTGAATGGAAGGTACAAATAAGCTTCACTAAAGCTCCACAAAAAAAAGATGTTCTCATCACTTACAAAGTATTATCAAGACAACCTAACTAACAAGGAAACAGAAGCTAATTTTATCTTGATCTTAAGGATGGGGGGAAAAAAAACACTCAGGGAATGCTAGTCAGATCTTCACAACATTGATCTGACTAAGACTAACTTAGAAGACATCCTCAATCACACACTTATTGTACCGGAACCTTTTGGGACAGTTATCTAAATGTTTACGAAAGGTTACAGATTTTCTAACCTCCAGGAAATCTTCCCTGCATGTTGCTGATTTTGGAACATCTAGGGAACTTTTAAGGTTTTCTAAATGTTAGTTATAGGTAGTCTTCAGGGAACATTTAAGAGTATATTCTCCCATTGCTACCAGCAGGTCACAGTGCCAGTGTCGAAACAAATCTCCGGGGAACATTTAAGGAATGTGCTCTTGAAGATTCTCTAGATGTTAGGAAAGCTCTAATCTTCAGTGAACACCAATTAACCTTTACGTAATGCTCCCTGAATATTCCATGGTTAGTGTTTGCTGAGGATAACTTGTAAAATACTGATAATCTAATCAACATTGTGATTACCAGAAAAAAATTATTGCATGCCTTCATTCAAAGACTTGTTTCATTATAATGTATTTTTGCCCTATATTTTAAAAAGGGGCAGATATCTAAAAAAATGGACAAATCAAGATAATCCAATAAGCAATGCATCAAATAAAAACATTTCAAGCACCCTTCCCAAAAACAGCACTTAGACTAAGTCATCCACTGTTTAAAAATGATTGTGATATGTAAAGCATGTGATTCATTGTCCTGCATCTTTATAATACCAGGTAAATGTTGGATGGCCTTTTAGTGACTCAGTGATGATTCACAATCACTTTTTCTTCTCAACAGAAATGTTGTAAATTTTCCTTTGCACTATTGTATATCTGATTCAGAAGCATTTCCTGGAATAGGTGACACTTACCTGCAAGGACTTTAACAAGTTAGTGCAGGTGACAAAGTGAGACAGCGTTTCAGGCTTAAGCATGAAACAAGGTGTGGCAAAAATGTACAAACTTGTGACTGACGTACACGACAAAAACGCTTCATTAACGCCTCTCTTAGAAACCACAAACAATTCTTAAAGTTGATGCATTCCCACAGGTTCTTCCACACAGGAAATTAACTTTGCTTAGTAAAGGTCAAAGTCCAAGCTCAACAAAAACACACCAACTGAATCAGAAATTAAACACAAACACCTGTGTATCAGTACAGTGAAAGCTAACAAACCTGCCTTTCCACTCGTAACATACAGTTTGCCATGAGGGTGTGTGGAATCTCCAATTCATTTAAGCAGAAAACTCTTTGTTCGGGATAGCTTTGTGCTTTGAAGATGTCCCCAAAGCACATTACAGTGAACTGACCTGAGAGAAACAACTGTAACCGATAGACAAGCCACATTTTTAGGTAGTCAGGAATTGCAAATAAGTTCAACTACTCAAGCCCTCTCACCACAGTACCATTATTTACAAAATCCAGGCCCATTTAGCATGATAATGAGAGATGGTGTCAAGTGGCCTCCAGTCATCTGTTGATGGCCTGACCCATCATCACTACAAAAGGTCATTCCTGCACAGTCTCCATTGATGTGGATTCACTTTCAACAAAACAAGGGTGATATAAAGGAGTCTTTTTCAGTCTTTTTGTGGGAAAGCCACAAAAATCACTATAAGCTTACATTTTTAAATACTTTATTACATAATAGCTTGCTAGTAAAAACTAGCAGGTTCACCCAGACTACTAAAACTACGCAATTACTTGGAGACAGAAATGTTTTATTATTTATTGACCATTAAGGATCACTTTCAGTATGATAAAGGTTTACTCATATTCAAATATTTAACTCACTCTCCAGCTGAAGCATCACTGCACTGCATACTTCATTTAGTTAAGTTAAGAAGTCATAGATAAGTCTTAGAACAATGGAAGACCTTCAAGGATTGGGGTTGCAATTCAACTGGTATGGGTTCTTGATCCATTTTAAAACTTAAAATAAAAATGTTAGTGGTAAAGCATATCTATTCTATAAACAGAGATAAAAACAGCACTAAGAGTTGACAAAAGCCTAGTTTTGACTGCTAGCATGGTTTGCATTGTGCTCCCACCCCCATATTTTACAGCCAAGTCAAAATGTTTAAATGCTTAACGAATTGCTGTGAGCTCTTTAGTTGTTAGCTTGTAAGCCAGAAGCAGAACATTTGGTACTTTCAGCGCAGTTCCCAAAGAGGGAGGACAAGTTCAGAGCCATAACAATAAACACTTCTCCAGAAGACATAAAAATCCTCTTTTTGTTGTATTCTGATTTTTTGTGAAGGAGCACAGTCCAGGGAGACCGACACCACAAATCCCTTCAATTATTTAATATTTTTACTTTGCATGGGCAAGTTTACAGAATCAAGGTATACAAAAGTTTTAAAAAGTTAGTCTCAAGACAACTCAGATCTCCGAAATACTTAATCCTCGAATCAAACACGTTTCAGTTGGAAAAATAAGTGTGATTTGGTGGTCCTTTTGTTCCTCTTGCTGATGATTTAACTACAAGCTACTTCCTTCATGACTTGGAAATGCAAATTCGAACTTCTGAAAGCGAAACCTTCTTTGACAATATGTGCTGATTTATCAAAATTATAAAAGACGTGATTGATGAAACACTGAGTCCAGCCCCAGACAAAAACAAGTGTGTCTTCTTCTGACAAATCGAAGAACTGGCCAAGATTGGCACAAGTTTTTTTTTGTGCCAGTCTGTTCTTGAAGGGGTAGAAACAGACTCCTACTTCAACACTGGAGCCATTTTAATAGGAAAAGTCCTTGAGCCATCAAGTCTTTGCAGTCCCTCACAATCCTGGATTGATTAAACCCATTACTTGGTAATAGACGTAGAACCACGTTGGTACAAGCTGGTTTGACATCTGGAGATATAAAAACAATCCATGAAATATGCAAGACACTTCCCTTAGATTAATCTGCGAGACGTGGTTTATGTTCAGCATAAGGTCTTCCACAATCTAAGGCCGTAAATGGTGTCAGTTACAGAAGGGGCGGGGGGGAGCAGATGTGAAGTGAACTGGCAGAAAGCTGTTCAATCAGAAACGCGTTTCTCTTCTGCTGACAAATAAACAGCGTCAACATCGCAAAGGCAAATAGCTATATTTTTCCACAAAATAAGTGACATGTCATTATATTATTGATGTTATGCTCTTATTTAAGAGTTCCTGTGTGGTTTCAAGTTGAAACACAGTGATATCCATTTGCTGTGCTTTACTCAAAACTGACTCAGAAACATTGTGAGCTAGCTAAACCGCATCATCTTTTCCATATGTCCAGATGCCTTCAGAACAAGCACAGTGTTCCAGGAGTACAGCTGATCCTTTGGGGGAGATTGTTGCATAGATAAAGCTCTCTTTCAGGTTCAGCAGACCTCTCCTGCATTTAATGTCTATAACATTTACTGTTTTTTTTTCCTTGTCTTGAAGTCTTAAGAAAGAACAAAGTGAAGAAGGAGGATTTCATTTGTAAATGATCCCAATGTTACTCCACATAACCAGTAAATTCTACATGTTCCACATGCCTTCAAGTAGTAAATTAACCAGTTCATCTTATCCCTGACAGACTGACAGCAAAGCACCATACTGACTCTGTTTGACATTCCTGTGAAGATGCGCGGATCACGTTCATCCCAACTGTATACTTATGGAAGCTGGAATTGGGAGCTCGTCTGACTTTGCATAAATCTTTGAGATACTGGACAAGAGCTGAATGGAAACCACATGCAGCAGCGGAGAGGGAAGAGGACAGAAAGGGAGGGATAGAAGACGGCTGATTCTCCAACTGGAAAAGATAAATCAACCAGCGGAAAAGCAAAGTGATCTAAGAACGTTTTATTGGCTTCATTCAAATAAACATAACCACATGCATGCGGAAGTATGGGCGCAGGCACACGGCCATGCACCAGCCAAGGAAATACTCCTGGTTTGCTGATAAATAATCTACATGTCCGTCTCTCTGTTGCTTTGTCACCAATGATTTGAGATGATGGCCTCCTCTCTTTCAACTCTAAATTAGCTGTTTTGGTTAGCGAAGCAGACATGCAGATCAAAAAGGTCAGACATGCCCACCTAATCCCGGCAAATCCCCCCCCTTCACATCTCGCCAGCTTCTGTGTGACAACAACCATAACAGACACATGCCTTTCTAGCTTTCTGAGCTCTCCGCAGATTTTTATGTGTCTCTTTGTGCTCTTCGTCTAAGATGAAACATAACCCCAAAATGCTTCAGCGCTGACCGGGGTGAAGACGCTCGATGAGCTCATCTACTTTTGGAAGAATGGTAAACGTGGCCATTTATAATCTCCTCTTTGACTGGAAACGTGGGCTGCTGAGGTTTCTGTGGGCGTCCACATCTGGGGAGCAACATCTGTCCTGGTTTCTGCTAAAACTCACGCTTTGATGGAGATGGATGAATGAAACTTTCTAACAGAGCTTAGACATGGTTTTAGAGTAATTTCTTCAAGGGGTGGGTTTTATGCTTTGGGGAGATTTCTGTAAAGCCGTAAATATGCGACTCTTCATGCATGCTTTGGGGTAACGATTTAGCCGAAACCAAAACCCTGTAGCGATGGCAGATTTCTTTGAAAAGAACGGAAAGACAAGATAATAGGATGTCAAGGAAAGCTACTAGGGGTTTCTGATTATCTGCCTTCTGCATGGTCCGATGTGAGATTATCATGGTATATATTGTATTAATTCAATTTGGATAATCTTAACTCACAAGACAGGATCAACACCCTCTAAATTATTGGTTGCTTAATAAAGTGTCCTACTCCTTTTTATTGTTTTGCTATTTAAAATAATATCACAAGTTTGAGGTGATATTGGCCAGTACCCGACTGCTTTTCAGATACCAACTGTGTTTCTTTTTGGTTGTTTGTTTTTGTCAACAGAGAAAATATTTCATAAATCTTGAACTATATCTGATTTTAAACTACATCTGATTACATGTAGTCCAAATTCCTCATTTCACTTCAGGACTAAGTGGAAAGTCACAAAATAGAAGCCAACATAATTTGTACTTGTCACACGCAGTGCATGGCCATGTTTTCATACAGCGCTTAAAACAACAGGTGAGTTTCGAGACAAATGCAGTAGGTAAGGTGATATAAACTCTCATAAGTGCCCAAAATATTCAGTATTACAAGTGAGATACCCATACTGGATGCTCAGTTGGGGGTTTTGACTTTTCCTGTTGGAATTCTGATTTTAGTTTCCAACTGAGAATTTGGAAAAATCATATTTCCATGTTTAAAATGGAAATGTGATGAAGGCATGCAAGTAAGTAAATGCCTTCAGTATCCATGTTTGTTCCATGGATATGTTTTTTCTTTTCAATATTCTTCATTTTAATAAGCAAGGGAAAAGTGAAAGTTCATTCAGCCAACTAACAAACAGTGTGCAGCAACATGTCAGGAAGGAGCAATATATCACTTTAACCTTTGCACTTCTGCCCGTTTTCTGGGATACCAATAAATGGTCTTCAAACTATAAGGCATGTAATAAAATGAAAACACACAGCAGCCTATTTCCTAAAACTAGTAAGTAGTCTAAAGAGGAACCTTGATTAGATTTTGTCTCTGAAGGGGAACTTCAGTTAATAGCTTCTGTATTAAGTTAAATGAAAGTTGTCCCCTTAACTAGGTGATAGAGTAAGCAGGAAAAGTGTAAGTTTTACAAACTTTAATGAAAACTAATGGCTAAAAATGATTACAGTACATAATACTAAACAAAAGCCATGTTTCAAAATATGATTAAGAATCCAGAACATTGACCTGTCATATACCAAGAGGAATTTATTACATTAATAAAATATTAACCTCCTCTCACCTGTTTAAAGTCTGCTACAAAAGTGATGAGGGTTCCATCTCCTTGCTTAAATTCCAGCGATATCGAGTCTCTCTCACTGTCCGCCTCCAAAATCTCCTCGGTCACCAACCCGTCTGAGAGCCGGACCCGAACCCGAAGCTCCGACCCGAGTCCCACGGCAACCATCAGCACCAGGGCGCAAAGGCGAGCCAGAGTCCGAACGGAAGGCGCAGAGGTGCAACCCGCAAACATCCCCAAAGACGCAAAACTGAACCGGACGGAGCGAATAATCGTAGAGAAACCTGAAGGTCTGAGTTCATATCCTCCAACTGTCTCCCACACTTTTCTCCCCCTCCACCTCCTTTTGCGCTAAGTTTTCCCCCTCATTTTCAAAGCTAGGGGAGGCTGGAGGTTTGTGGGTCACTGCTCCATATGGTGCCGTTGTGTGCCGATACTTTCCAGAAGTGTGAACACAGTCATGGGTATCAGAGCCGCTGAGTAAAATCTCCGCTTCTCATTGCTGGTAACCTCCTTCCATTGAAAAAGTTGCTCGCTCCGGTGTTGTTGAGATCATGCGCAGTTCACTCCTCCGACGAACTCTACAACGGTCCCACGTTGCTTCGCACTCTGCTTTGTGTTGATGCCTTTTCTCGCCTTTTTCCCCTCCTTCTGAAATTTATGCAGTTCCGTCACTTCCTGCCCGTAGGTATCCCATTGCTCGTCAACCCTCCAAACCAAACTTTCTGCGGTGTGTGGGTGTGTGTGTGAGAGAGAGGTGTTGGTAGTAAACTCTTAAAGTCATACCAACCTCTCAAAACTCTGCCCATCCCCCTTGAAGGGCCTCATGTGATTCTCTGGCACTCCAGCAAGTATACGTAGGATAATAATACCCCAGCAATTACAACAAAGGTGCCATGAGGAGCTGTAAAACACCGAGTTTGTTTCTTTCTTCATCGCTGTTAATGTTCCGATGTAGGCATAAATTAAAGGCAAAAAAATAACGTGCAGCTGGTGGTAGGGGAAAGAAAAACAAACAAAAATAGTTATTCGGTGTATTACAAAGGTTTTCCTAATTTCCTTTTTTTTTTGGTGGGTTTTGTCACCACAAACCTTTTAGATTTTATTTTGTTGGCTAATGAAATCTTAAAAGTGTGGCAAACTGACTCAGAACGACTGAGTCAGCTTTCACTTTCTAATTACAGCTCCATGCTTTTCACAGTTTTTATAGCCCCAGCTTATTTGGGTTAAACGGAGAACAACTGTACATAGCAATTTTCCAATTTTCCAAAACGTGTTGCACCCCCTTAATTGCATTTAGGCCTGGATTTTGGCTGTGTGTTTAGGGTTGTTGTCATGCTGGAAGGAGAACCTCCACTCCAGTAAGAAGTCTTCAGCAACCTATTCCAACTTTTAACTGCATGTTTCAGCTGTAGATCAGCTCCCGCACACCTGATTCAAATAATTACATTGCAACATCCTCAGCATAGCAGCTAATTACATTTTCTGATGTGTGGCAGAGGGATGGAGTCCCAGAGGAACAGGGTTATGGACCACTTCCCTCATTGGTTAGAGGCAAATTGCAAACAGTACATCTTATGACTTTGTTTCAACAATTACTTTCTTCTTTCCACTCTTCCATAAAGGCCAAATTTGCAGATTGCTGAACATTTGTTGAGTTGACAGATTTTCCCTCTTCAGCTGTAGATCTCTGCAGCTCCTCTAAAGTCACCTCCTCATTGTTCCACAGTGGTGTTTAACTAACCTCAAAGAACTTCATAGGACATCTGTATTTATCCTGATGTCTAAATTTCACACACATCCACTTAATAGCTCGAAGAGTTCTGAAGACAAGTGGTTGCACATGATTTTATTGGAAGGAATTAAGAGTAAAGGGATCTAAATCGTTTTCAGAATCTTTATTGGCAAAATAATTGCACATAATTTTCCTTCATAATCGCAATCACACACTCTTATGTGTTGATCTATAAAACGAATTCCCAATAAAATGCTTTAAAATGTGTGGTAGTGAAAAAATGAAAGGGGTGTTGATATTTTTCTGAAGTACTGTATAGTTGCCAGAAAGATTATGATGCATAAAATTTAAAAACATTTATGTGATTTTTAGCTAAGCATTAATGCATCCAAAGGAATTACCATACAATAATTTTATGTACATAAAGTTGGCTTGTTTTCATCTGAAATCTTTTAAATTTCTACTATTTCTATAAACTAAATAAACAAAACAAATGGGCAAAGTAATTCTGAAGCTAACTACTCCTTCAGAAGAAGGCATTTAAAACGCAATTTTCTGCTTTAAGTTTGTATTTTGGCAAGATAAAAAAATGCTACAGCCATACAATCATGTCACTTTGGATCAGCTATTTATAATTCAAACTCTCTGGAATTTGGGTTGAAGGATCATAGTGTGCTGCTGCAAGTTTTGCAACAGATAGGCGTCTCTTCAATTTCATGAAACAACTCTTAGTTTTCCAGCTAACAGCTTGTAAGAAAGGTGCAAAACAAAAACAGATTTCTGCCATTATTAGAAAACACACATTTTAGGAATGCGGTAATAGAGCACACACATTTATTTGATATAAACCATTGCAATTTTGTATTATAATTTACATCAAATACTAAAGTAATTTACAACAAAGTCAGTCCATAACACAGCATTACATTTGAAACATTGTTAGTAAGTCTGACCTACGTCATCCTTTACTGTTAGAAAAATAATGTGTTGTAAAATTTCAAGTGAACACTATTTTATTGATTTTTAAACTTCTATCAAATACTTTTTTTAATTTGGACACATTAACATGCCTCATTTTGCATCAATATTTTTGTTCATTGTTAGCTGGCTATGGTTTTTACTGTATAATTGCAGACTTCTATGTTGATAATCATCTGATGCAAATGTCACAGCAATTTCAAAACGAGCATCTGTAGGAACTACTCTAACATTTTTGGATAAGACTCTTTTCTGACTAGGCATTTGCGGGAAAAGTCCTCGTTTCATCAACGTAAAGAAGATAAGAGCACTACCTGCCCATGGTCATAACCTTTTAGTCATTCCCACTTCAAAAATGTAAACATGGATAATTGTATCTGCTTTATCCTATTTTCTCTTTTGTTTATTTTTGACTCTTCTTGCTACTGGAGAAACTGGCTACAGCCCAGTAGTCTACTCTATCTTCACCTGTTGCTGGGAATTGACAAAGATGAAAACGATATACCTCACCAGAGTGATTTTAATGTTTTTTTCCCCCCTCCCCTTAAGTCTTCACACTCTTGGCACAAGTTCATAAATAAACTGTCACTGCCTCGCTTGGTGGCTAGGAGGTGTTGTAGAAGTGCATTGATTTCAAACCCCCTCGCCACCTTGGTTAACCACACAGGGATGGACAGAAGGTGTCCACAGTAAATCCCAGTTTAAAGTGTTTTGCAAAAGGGTCTGCAGAATAAGAAGTGTGCGCAATTGAAGGCCAACTAAGGTTCTACACTTACTGGAATGCCCCACTGGAGTTTAAATAAACCCAAAAGTTTAAGTATTGAAGATTCAGCTGTACCATATTATAAATATTGTTGCCTTCAATCAGATCATTTCTACCTCTATCAGATGATTGGCTGTTTTACAACTGAAAAAAGAAAGTTAAGGCTACTACATACGTAGGCGTACAGTACTCTGCAGAGGTTTGCGCATATTCAAGGTGAACTCAAAATGTACTGTACATCTGCCTGACAAGGTCAATTTTTATGATTGTGCACTCATGCTCCATGTTGCCCAATTCACTGTTTGGCGGGAAACAGTGTTGACATCGAACTGTTTTGTACGTGACACCGAGCTGTCACCTGTTAGTGTGGTTCATAGAGTGACAGTCACGCTGTGCTTCCTTGTAACTACTTGCTTTGAGAAAAGTGTAAATGCCAGTTATTGCCTGGGCACATAAACTGTGATGCAAATAATGCCAGAGGAGAGTCTTTTAAATTTAAATTAAATTAATTGATATTTTTTCTCTAGTGTGCATTGATCCCATTTGTAGGGATGGCAAACTAGGGAGCTTCATTCCTAGTTTGGTTGAAGAACCACTTTGTTTTGTTTTTTATTTTTTAGTGCTAAAAGTCAAATCAACTATCTGTCCTTGTCCGTTAATGCCATGGTTGTAATTGTAGGAAATTAAGAAATTTGTCACGAGAAATGTTGGAAACTGATATGCTCAACTATGAAATCTCAGCTGTCCGCAGACTTTGTGCTTGCTGTCCTTGAGGCTCACAGAATATGAACATCATGCCTGAGTGCATGGGAGCCTGTACTTCCCCGTTTTCTTCTTTCACAGTTTTTTAATTTGTCCTTGTAGCTTCCTCAAAGGAAATAGTAACAAACCTCATTAGAGAGCTGCCAATGTTGATAAAAGTTGCTTATCATCTCACCACAAATAGGCAGATTTCCTCTTTATGTCTAACTATTGTCTCTGAGGTGTTGGAGAAACTTTCAGACACTTCATGCACATTTATGTCAAGCACTGCAATCAGGTTGAGCCGAGGCCTTTATTGGTGACCCCAAAAGTGCCAGCACTCTGGAGCTGCTGGAACCCAGAAGCAGTTGCTTCAGCCAAGGGGAAGGCAAACAGAAGACTTTACAGCAGTGCAAACATTGTTAGGTGGAACCGAGAAACTAAGCTGAGTCATGGGTCCTGATAGGTTTGAGGAATGGAGGTAATTCAAACACTCCCCTTTGTTTTGAAGTGTCACTCTCAAGCATTCATCAGTTATGTCTAACAAGCAAACATATGAAGAAGTATGGACCAAGAGAGAGTAATGAAATGCATGTTTCCTTCTTGTAGGTTTTCTCAAACCTTATTACACCTGCAATATAATTCCTATTATGCAATCAACCAAAGTATTGTGTTGTTTTCCTCTTTAATTGACATAGTGTAACATGGGTTCAAAATGTCTATTTGTAAGTAAACAACAAGTCTTTTTGTTGCAGTTGCATCATTCTAAAATCAGTCTGAAGTGCACACAGCAGTTCAAAGTCCGGTTCTGTGAGACTATTTAACAGAGGTTATTCAGACTGATAGCAAAAACAGACACAAGCTTCAGTATACAGAAGAAGTTTATGATTAACAACCATGTTGTCCTGTGGTAATCACTGGCACAATCTGTAGTGTATGGTTAACCATGTCAGCATTTTGCCTCATTATTTTGTCTGTCAGTGAATGAGAAGCAGAACAGTTGTTGTGGAACTCTATTATCAGACAGCGCAAGAGGAAATGAAATACAATTGTTATACAAACTTTTTTTCTATTTACTTAAACAATGAGTAGGCATACCACACTAATAGGAATGCATACTTCTATTAATGGAATATATATTCCATTAATATGGAAAAGCTGAGAAGCGGTTTAGACTCCAGAAGACACTTCCCATGAGAAGGACACCAGAGTTTTGTTTCGTCAGTCTCCTCACATCCTCCATGTGATCATATGGCTCATTCTAATAACACAGCTGCAAAGGCTCATTGACTAAACACATTAATTTCTCCAATCTCCTGCAGTTATGATGTATGGAAACAGCTTTAAATCTCTGCTTTGTTTAAAAGGGACTGCACTCATTTATCAGTAAACCCGACTTGAGCCTTTAGTTTAGTTTCCTTTTGTGTTCACACACATTTGAAAAAAAAAAAAAAAAAAAAATCTTGATCATGGTGTTTGCAAAGTGATCCTGAACTGGCATTTCCTATCTTGCTGTGAGAAATGTGAAATATTTTCAGCCTTTTATTTGGCACCATTCCTCTTGTTTGGATTTGACCCCAGCTGAGGCGCTAATATGCATTCCGTACATGTGCGTGCGTTTGTGCGTACGCACGCGTGTGAGAGCATTTGAAAAGAGAGCTTTAAATTGCTGAATTTGATGGGGAGGGATTTGTGCCACCCAGACAGAAGCTTTCAACAAAACAGCAATTTTTGCTGTAAGCTAAGGAAAAAGAAAATAAAACACAGGACTGATTGTTTTATAACTTAGCAGGCTTGTCATATTTATGACATTTGTTTGAGCTGTCCAAAACAGAAATATTTTTCCTCATGTATTGGACCAAAAGGATTAAAGAAAAATATTGAAAATTTATATTTTTATATTTTGCAAGATTTTCTTGCTATCGCAAACAACTATTCATACAGGAGTCCAATACAAATTTCCTTTGTGCTGATTTGCCTGAGCAAACTATTCTGGTACAATCAAAACCTCTCCAAAACCAACAGTCTGATGGTATTTCACCTCTGCAGTGCTGCAGAATGAGGGCAGAGAGTGGGGAAGAGCCAAGTACTGTGGTTTATCACTGATCTTTCCCTCAAACAGATGCCAGAAGGGTTAGAGTGCGTATGTGTTTTTGAGAGTGTGCGGTGTTTACATTGGGATTGCAGGAGCCGAGGCTGCTTCCCTCTCCCTCTGATGATATTTTCATATCTGTGCCTCACTTTTTTTTCGTCCCTCAGTTTAACTGTCAGTGTGTTGAGGCCAGCAACCAGTTGCTCACTGAGCTCCCTGCTGAAGCCTGAGTCAAGATATCCTCTTACACATTGTGGGGCTCAGGGGCCGCAGCAAACCCTTTTGGAGCGCAGGCTTGCATGGTGGAACAAAGACAAAAACTGAAAGATGATTTTGTTACTTACTAGAGACAGCGAATGAGGTTGTTTTGATGAGATTTCAAATATTTTTTCCCCACATTGACAGCTAGTACAATGCAAAACTAAAATAAATTGAACAAATAACAATTGGATACCCAAGTTTGAACTAACGTTAGATTTTCTCTGATCCATGCAAGCCAAAATGACACAACAAGGCTGAAACACGTACTTACACCCTCACCAATATTTGGATAAAATGCACCATTGCAAGTTGTAGAGAAACCACACCCTTTTTTAAGCCATCAGCAAGCTGGTAAGTTTCCCAGCAAATACCCAGCTTTGAGTAATTCCAGAAATTTTCAATGGAGTTGAGGTTTGGCTTTAAACTGGCTTATTACAAGCCTGCTTTATCCATTTCAAAGCCTGTTCTGATGAGTCTGGGATCACTGTTCTGTTGAAACACCCCATCAGGAGCAGGTTTCACTTATCTGACACAAACTGTTTGCCTCAATTAATCTTTGGTTTGGATGTTCTTCTACAACAAACCATTAACCTCCAAGGTTCAAGTCTAACAGACCCTTCAAAACAAACACCATCAAGATTGACTGAAATTTCCCAATGCCCACACGGAGAAGTTAAATGTCTTCTGGTTAAAACTGCAGGAATTACTTCTTTCAGCCTTAAGAACAACTGTGAAGGATGGTGGTGGAAGCATGATGCTGAGGGTCTGTTTTACAATGAGAATCATGACAACATATTTTGGGGAAAACCTTATTGCCTCAGTCACACCTGCACTTCACAACAGCAGTTTATGAGAACTTTAGCTTCGTTCTGAGAAGATTCACATGCAAACTATAGAATATTTATGTGGTATTTGTGACATGTGTAATGTTTCTCATGGCAATTATTCTCTGCCAGGCAGTAGAAATGTACCTGTTTAGTTCACACACTGTTGTTAAAACAAATTTCTCCACAGGTCAGAAAACTCCACAGTCTGATCTTCAATTAAATTATCAGCAATTGCTTGCATTTGCACAATCAGCCAACGGTTGGAGTCACAAGTCTCTTCCAGCTATTTGGGGGGTTGGAAGCTGAAAAGGTTAGGTGCCACTGACAAATTTGGGTTTGTTTTTCACCCTTCACAACAATGTTCTCTTCTTGTCTGTTTCGTGTAATCTTGTTGTGTGGCCTGTGTGCACACAACTGTTTGTGTGGAAGAGAGCAGTTGAACACCAGCAAACACATTTCATGACACGCAAAGTGCTTAATTTCGGAAGTAGAACTTTTCCTGCACATTTTGATTTTGCCAGCATACCAGCTTTAGAACTGCACTGAAATTTGACCAGAACCCAATTATACAAGTCATATCAGAGTGAACATGGTGGCATTTGCCTGTGTCAGTGGAAACATCATCAAGCTCCCACATACTCTGACATATTGTGTATATTCTGTGGTCCACTCAGACTCTGCACACTGTTTGCATACCAACTGCGTACATTTCTCATGACAAATTCCTTCATTTCCCACAATCTGTTGTGCGGTATGCACAACATACATACAGTGCAGTTCATACCGCACTGTTGGTGCGGTATGAAGTGGCTGATGAACATCTTTGCGACTGGTCGTGCCAACTCTCAATCATCTCAGTTCCTTGTCGTTTGATGCAAACATTTACCTTTATGCGGACATGTGGGGCAGACAACCGCTTTGAGTCCACAATGTAAAATGCGCCTGATTATGTGGGGGTCTTAACTATTGACAAAATTCAGGTCATTGTGTGGAAAAAATATAGCTGTACAGTAGTACTGTTGGTGGTGTTGCCCTGCAGCAAGGTCTTGGGTTTAATTCTCAATCAGTAATTTCTGCATGGAGTTTGCAAGATTTTACCATGCATCTATGGGTTTAGTCCAGGTTCTCCAGTTCAGCAAGATGTAGTAAAGTAGCTTCTGATTATGTATGGTTTGGCTACAAAAAATTAAACTTAATTCTTTTAGATAAAATTTTCATCATGATTACATTTGACGTCCCATAACTTGATGACGATAGGGTTTTTGGATTCTGTTGTCCAGATGTTCCTTAGTCATTAGGGTAGGGCTGAAAGATAAAAAAGAGCCCTAGCTAACCAATGTCTGCAGTTCCTCAGAAAACATTCTACCATATGGTTCCCCAACCCCGCACAATAACTTGTGAGGAGTGTATTCCATGGAAATTCCCATAAAGTTAATCACAGAGAGAGGGAGGGGAGTTACAAATACACTATCGGGAGGAGAGGAAAAAAAAAACTCTTTTCGAATTGTAAAAACAAATAAACATGCTTGGACTTATGGCTAGAAGCTTTTAAAACTCCACAGTGTGAATCTTTCCTGGCAGAGTCCCAGGAGAAGATGAAAGGCAATCCTCCTTTAAACACAGGCGTAGGAAAGTATCATTTATCCTTCCCCATTATGGCAAGCTGAAGCTGTTATGATCTGATAGCTCAGGTGGAGCTACCCCGCTCTTTGTTTCCAGAAGATTCACATACAAATACTTTGAGCCTCTTCTGTATGCTTTGGAGACCAAAAAAAAAGCTTCATTATTGCTTGTCTGAACATGTCTGGAAAATTTTAACAACCCCAGATTTTTTTATATATTTTTTTTTACAAGTGACAAATTTATTTTCCTAAAAACAAAATCTTATAGTGTCCCTTCAGTGATTTGTTTAAAACAAACTTTGCTTATTGAATCAGCTTTATTTGTGCTTAATGAAGAGACGATCAAATAAAAACCAAGATGCTCATAGTTGTTGCTCATTGCTTTTTGCATTAGTGGTTGTTGGGAATAGATGGATGTACCCTCTCCCTGCATCAGATGTTGTTAATTAAAGTCTTTGTCCTAAGGAGCTACATGACTCACAACATCTGTTCGGTATGCCGTGAAGACCTCCTTAATATTTAATTAATCATACTCTCAGACTACTGGATTTGGAGAATAAATTACTACTAATTCACAGTGGGGGGATTTTAAAAAGCTCTAGTGTAGAGCCCAAACCCAGTTTTTTGTCTAACTTTTTTATTGTTTTTTTTTTTTTTTTTTAGGTTGCTTAAGTATTTAGCTTCATTGCCTCTCAGCAGCTCCTGGTTCCAAATCCTAATTGAGGATTTTCTGTTTTGAGTTTGCAGATTCTCTCCAGGAACTGTGGTGAATGATGTAGATAAATTAATAAATTTAAGTCATTATGAGATATCAAATCTTCTTATCCTATGACTTTTAAAGACAGCTAAACCATTAAAGCTCATGCTCTGTGGTTAGATGTAATCACAAACCTATACTGAATGCAGGGATTAGACTTTGATGGAAAAGTAAAGATTTTAAGGCTAAATACCCAAGGAACAAAGTAAATCAGACTGTGAATGTTAGTTTAACAAAGTGTGTCCTGAAAAGCTTTCGACATAAAGTCATAAACACAAGGAGAAACAAGACATGTTGTCAACTGTTTGTGTCTACTCAATCAGTATCTAAGATCTCTGTGCGTGATGTTACGATGCTAATAGTATCAACATATATGAGATGGCCATAAAAAATGGTTTTGGAACTTTATCCTGCTGACATATCCAATAATGACCTATGGTTCATAATTCATTTTAAGCTTTCTGGCACCGAACTACCAGATTGTTATTAAGAAAAACTTCATGTTCTTTTGTCTAGAAGACTCCATGATTCTGTTCACTCCTAAAGGGTTCCCCAGAGCACATAAAGAGAAGCAAGCCCACAGCAATGCACCAAGTCATAGTGGCCAATGACTCTTTTCAAAACTTTTTAATTCAAAAGCATTGATGTTCCTGTTGAAACACTCCACTGCTTCCAGTCCAGTAATCAGCTGTGTCTCAGTCAGAGACGGATCTCTGACATTTATTCAGCTACATTTACTTGAAAAACACTTTTGGGAAAGCGTCCCTGTTAGAATGGCCCTTAGCGGCTGGTTTACAGAGGAGTCTTGAGGCAGAGAAATAGTGCAGACCAACCAGGTGTTTATTCTCCAACATTTAACATTTAGACAATCCTGCTTACAACAGCCATGGGTCTCAGCAGCAACCACACCTACCCAACCTGCAATGTGGCCAACATGCAGGTTTTTATAGTTCCTGGCTGCTCCAATTAACAACCCCACCAAGAAACAGGGTAGGAGAAAATACATGTACACAAACAATCTTGACAAAACAACCAAATCTTCAACACAATATTAACAAATGCTCTTCATTTTTAAGCAGCCATTTAATTTCTAAAAATATCTTTCTAGAAATATAAATCCAATCATTAAACTTCTAAAATGCATCGTTCTATCGCTCCCCCTCTTCCATCTGCATTGGTCTCCTCCGGAACCTTTATAAGGTGCTCAGGCCCCTGGGGACTCTTTTAGCCTGAACACCCTGCAGAGGAAGAGACAGAGGTAAGCCACATCTACACAAACATTTCAGTGTATTTCAAACAGTTACAAGACTAGTGATGGTGAGATGAAGCCTCATGAGGCATTGAACCACTTGAGCCAACTGGTTCGAGAAAGGGTTAATTTCTTGAGGCTTCATGTGCACACAAAACCACCTACTGGCCAGGTGTATAATCACAGCCAGCTGTATCTTAACACGTGTGATGCATTGAATTTTTGTCTATTATGGCTCTTGAGAATGACTTCACAAAAGATGTAGGACGAAATCATTTGTCTACATAAATTATGTATACACATATGTGTATAATAAAATATTGTTTGAATGTATTCTCTGTGTGTAATTATTCCCAAAATAGTAGTGTCATGTGATATGGCATGTTGTGTAATAAAGTTTTTCTGTGACTCTAGAAAAATGGCCTGGGCTTAATCAGGCAGAGGACAGTGAAAGAGCCTGTGGAACTAGGGATGGGGTAGTGAACAGGCTAATGCTTGTGTAACTTGGATGATTTCATGCATTTTTATTAAGAAACAACAATTTCTCCACAATTTTTGGTTTCAAACAATTTCTCTTTTTTGACACATGGATGAGGTGTTATTATTGTACCCCAACTCCTTGGAGCACAATAAACACCTCACCTTTACAGAAAATAAGAAACAGTGAAAAATACAGTTCCTCATAAGCAAACGTAATGCATCTGCAAATGTTCAGTTCACCTTACCTTGTTAGGGCTTATCAAATCAAAATGTTCCCACATAGGGGAAATCCTCCTCTTTCTCGCCGGCTCCATCCTACTCCTATCCTATCCTCGCGCTCCTAAATCTCCTATCTATCTATCTATCTATCTATCTATCTATCTATCTATCTATCTATCTATCTATCTATCTATCTATCTATCTATCTATCTATCTATCTATCTATCTATCTATCTATCTATCTATCTATCTATCTATCTATCTATCTATCTATCTATCTATCTATCTACTAAACTCTCCAAACACCAAACTAACTGTCTCAAACTAAATAACCATTATCCAAACTCTGCTATCCAAACTATCAAAACTCTTTCCACTCTCTCAACTGACCGCAACTCGCCTACAACAGCCCACATATTGAATGGAGCCTGTGGGGTTTCTAAAGCTGTCAAACCCCGCGCCAAACTCTGAGCCACTTCCCGAAGCAGTCACGTGGTACAGCCGGGCAGCGAGGCTTCGGACGTCATCGTTTTCGGCTCCTCCCCTAAATGAAGCAAGCCTCGATACGCGCTTTACGGAAACGCCCCCTCCATTACTCGACACACGCCTCGAAGCCTCGGCACATCACGTAACATCACTAGCTATTCTTACTTGACCACATTTTTTTTGGAGACCTCTGCCCAATTCTGCTCAGTGCACTTCAGCAACACGCCTCCAACACGTTTAAAACGAGAAGAGGCTCTGGAGCATTTACCTGTTACCAGTCAGGCTCCTCTGACCAAAGTAAACATCTTTGGGTTTAGAACCCCCCCCCAAAAAAGACAGTATATGGTTACTCTTGTGAACCTTTTTTGATGACCATGTTGGAAAAAGAACTTGTTAGCATGTAGATCTTTAGTAATCTAGTTCTGGTCATGAAGATTTGGTGCCACTCTTTGCCTCTGTTTGTAACGGTGAGATCAGGAGATTGTTACCTCTCTTACTGTGAGGATTTGGTTTTTCTGTGTATTAATGTAGGTTTCTGTGTTCTGTTGAGGCGCCATGTTGTCCCCGCAGCACCTTGATTGTCCCCAGCTGTCCATCATTTCCCCTGATTACCTTCCTTTGCATTTAATCCCACCTGTGTCTGTTTCCTCATTGGGTCCTTGTCTAAGTTGTCGTTGCTGTTAGACAGTTTGTTGTTTTACCAGTGTTTGAGTTCTTGTTACAATGCTCACCTGTGCTACCTGGACTTTGCACTTGCTCTTAAATTCATTAAATCATCAAACTGAGTTGCTGCCTCACCTCTCTGCTTCTGGATCCAAACCTACAGCTACTGCAAATTATGACATTTACCATCTTCCTCACTGTTTTTGTTGAGGAAAACAGTGAGGAAGATAAACTTCAGTCAAACAGGGATTTTTATTTATTTTAAACTTTGTAATTATGGCTGTAACTCTACAACTCTACAGTTTCTCAGTCGTTAAGGACATAATGATCCTAAATGCTTAATTAGAAGCCAACTTGAGTTCAGCAGCCTTCTAATTAAGCTCTTGGGATTTCGACAACTACAGATATGGGCAATTGTAGAGAAGGAACTATTTTCTTGTTGCAATTTCCTGCCTCATGTAGATCACTACACATACATTCCTTGAATGGTAAGTTAACTCTTATCTGTTTTTAGAAGAACAGATTTGAAGTAAAAAGAACCTTCATGCCAAAGGACTTTAGTCCCTCATCTGGTAAAATCTCTTCTAACCCTTCTCATAATGGAAGATGCATGAAGTTTAGAACCGTTCCACAGTGTCACGAGATTATTGAGATTATTGAGGGAGGACATCAAAGCACTTTTTGGAATTGGCCTTTTTTTTATATAACTGTTCTCCATACGTCCATCTGTCTTTAAGCCAGCTCTGCTGGCGTAACAGGCCTCTTATTCATACAGATAAGAAGCCAGTGTAATTGCTGTTGAGTCACGGCACGGCTGCTGATGTTCTGCCAGCACACAATCAAGATCTCTGCTCCAGATTATTGCGCTGTAAACAAACTGGTGAAGGTCTTTCCTTAAGCAAACTGTCTGTCATGTTTTAAGCTTCAGTCTGATAGTGCGTTTCAGTTTGCATTACGTGTGTGTTTGCTTTGCTGGTTCTCTGCTGAAGTGGAGAAACGGTTAGCTGTGCCAGTTTCACCCAAGAAACCAGCAAAAACCATCTCTTTTTGCTGGTTTAAGAGGAGGACATTTCAGATGAAGAGAGCAAAATGTTTCTTTTACAGATTTTAAATTAGCATGTAAAACATAAAATAATTTAACTACATGAAAATGTTTTAATCATCTGTAACACAATTAGATGTTGGACTACAATGCAATAACCTCGGGGTTTGCAAATGAAAAATGTTTTTCTCGAACAAAAAATGCCAATGTGTTTCTCAACAACGTTCAAGCTTTTCATAGACAAATATTTCCCCTCATTTTTGGGTTGCTTTGCGCATGTTTTTAATTTTGAGCTTAACACACAATATTTTCCTCTTAATTTGCAAGATAAGAACAGCATGCACTTAATTATCAAGTGATAAATCTCAGCTATTTACTGATTTTTAAACAAGTTCAAAAGCAATTTAAACGGCAACAGCAAGTACTTGATGTTCTTTCTTGGCATGAAAATACGTTGTATGTACAAAACTGCAAACAGCCTGTGCAGGTTTCAGGTTAAGGTCATTCTCTGATAAAATATGTAACAAGAGAAGAAGTAGTTTTTTGTCAGCATGCGGGAGCCAGGGCTATAAAAGATACAAACGAAATGGTGGTATGCAGGTAAATGACACATGAAATAAACTACGTGAAAGTTTCTTTTTTAGTCAGATGCCTCTATGTTTCATTGGATAGCTAAAGAATGTGGTCATGGAAAATCCTATTTTGCAAAAATGTTAAGACGCTAAGATGTACAACGCTGCTGAATTGCTATAGTGTCAGATCAACGCACTATGGTTATTTTAAACCACTTTATTATGTAGAGTTCTGTTTGGAGCAACCTGATATTATATTCCAATGTCTCACATGTTCACATTAGGTTAAAATATTGAAGCCTCTGTTTTCAACTTGCCGAGTGAAGCTACAGTATATATTTAATTTGAAGGATATTTGGGATGGTAAAGGGAATATTGCAGGAACTGTCCCCACCAGCAGAAAACTGTTTTCTTTTGAATTTTGTGCCAGACCATGATGTATATCTGTCCTTAACCAAGTGCTTTTTGGAAACAGCTATAGTTATATACCTGTAATTGAAAGCAATTTAGTGGTAGAGCAAAAGAAAAAATATATAAATAAATGAAATTCAGTTATAATAGAAACTGAATGGGAGGAAATATATATATACAGTATATAAAAAGAATCCCAAAGTTAGTTTTCAACTTGAACTGTGGCTTTTGGTGCGGCTATAGTCAGTATCCTGCTTGACCTTTGTGCTGAGTCTGTGCTGTTGATAAATGAGCATTTCAGGGCGATCGTTCCTGTTGGCATTTGCTTCTTGGTTTGGCCTTTACATAGATTAGTGCAGCAGAGAATCTGGCAGTGTGCAACCTCAAAGCAGTCTCTGTACTTTGAAAAGTCACAGCTTAAGTTTGCCAACTGTGTTGAAGAACAACACAGTGCTGCTGATACAGTGATGATGAGGTGGATGGCATTGAATAATTCTGGACAAATGGAAATCCTTTCATAACATTTGAAACTGCTGAAGAAAAAAGTATCAGTAAATTTTGATATCTCGGTCTTCTTTTGGGGTTTCCAAAGTCTACCGTGACTGGTTTACATAAATGCAGTAATGGCAACAACTGGGCAGGAAATAGAAAAGGACCAATGTAGCGACAAGGACAAGATTTTATTCATTTAATTTACTAAGAGAAAATAATCTTGTCAAGTCAATGTGGTCCTATTGATAACATAAATACCACCACCCCTTGTTAAATCATGAGCTAACTGTAGTTACCATGTTTTTAGCAAACTATGACTACTCCAAGACCTGTAGCATCACAAAATCACTTAAATTGTCTGAACTTTCTGTTGATTTCCTTTCATAATTGCTTAACTGTGGTTGTTCTGGTCTGATGCTCAGTTTCTCTTGTCTTCTTGTTTCTTAGCAAGCTCCTATGATAAATTTTCAGTCTCAACATAACACTTACTTTCTCTTGTCTGCCTATTTATGCAATAAATCAAACCTGTCTGACAAAATGATGTTTGCAAAAAGAAACACATTTTGTCCCACATCACCAAGAAAAGATAAGAAACAAAGCGTAGATGTGTATGTAGATGTGAAAGTGGTCATAAAACTATTTCTAGTTCTTCTGATACCAGTAACAGCAATTGTCCACGAATTAAGAAAAAGTGGAACAAGAATGAACCTTCCCAGGAATGGTCAGGGAAGTTTACTCAAAGAGTGCACCAACAACTAATATAAAAGGCCATAAAAGAATACAGAACAACAAGTAAAGCACTGCAGATCAAACAACAGTAACAAAGTGAATGGGCAAAAATGGCTTCCCTGGGAGAATCTTAAAGTTGAAAACTATGCTTTTGTATAGGCAGACTGTATGCTGCCTATACAAACATTATTCAACAGCTAAAAAAGTAAAATTCTAAATAATCTTTTGTTTTGGGATACTTGGTGCAAATACTCCTAAAATTATTTATTCTATAGGTTTTATTTTTAAAACTGTTGCAAAAATCCCCGTAATAATGCGAGTATAAGTCTCCCAGAGTGGAGTGGAGGGTTTCACGAGATTATGTGCAACAAATTAATTACAGCATGGCTGCTGGTGGTTTTGCCAACACCCAGCTGGTTGTTGCATCATTTTAACATTCCTGTCTGGAACACAAGCACAGTCAGAGAGAAAAACTCATAATGTCATGCAGTCCCTTTGGGAATCCCAGAAACTGTTGGAGCCTCCCTGTGGTTTTCCCAAGGTTGTTTGGTTTTTTGCCTTATTGCTATGGTTTTCTTTCACACCGGGCATGTGTATTGGCTGAGATATAAATTATAATTTAACAATCTGGTATGAGCATTTGTTCAAATGTTCCATCATTAGGCAGCGCCTCACTGTTTTATGCCATAAATTCACCATAGTTACAATTTTCAAATTAGAACCAAAGTTATTAATGCTGTTTTAGCGCAGACTCTTCTTTACAAATCACCACCTCATGCTGATAAGAACACACACCACTAAATGCTACGTAGCACAACCTTTGTGTTCATGTGTATCAATTCAGCCAAGAATCTAGAAGATATACTTCATTTCTTTAAACAACAACAAAACTCCTAAAAAGTGCATTGATATTCAGTTGTCTAAATCGATGCTTTGTAGAAGCAGTTTTGATTGTAGTTATAGACGTCAGTTTTTTTTGGCTATGTCTCCACCATCTTTACACATCTATAGCCTGAAATGCTTACTTACTGAGATCAAAATTGTACTTTTTTCTGCTTTGCAAAACAGTTTAAGCTCAATCAGACTGGATGGAGATCATCTGTGAAAGGAAGCTTTTGTTTTCACCTTCTTTCATATGTTATTTGTGTCAACAGAGGCAAACCGTGCATGTGGTGGTTTAGTTTTATTGACTTTTTTCCCACTCTTTCTTAAAAGGCCAGTTGGAGTGTCAGCAAGCTTATTACGTTTACAGATGACTTTCATTGAAAACTCGTGATGAAAAGCTTAGCCTGCTTTGCAATTCTCAGCAACTGCTATGTTCTTCCGTCTTTATGAAGTCGCGTCTTCATTATTGTAACAACACCTCTCAGGCCTTATATTAGATTACATACAGGTAAATAAGTTGATTTAAGTAGGCGAGATCTGAAAACGTTTGGTAACGTTTGATTCCACTAAGGGAGGTGAAAGCAAATACATGCCACACTTTTCAGATTTTTAATAATTTTTTTTTGAAAACCATGTAAAGTTACCCAACCACTTCACTTTTTTTTTTCTTTTCTTTTTTTTTTCTCCAAAGAGTTTTTGCGGCACTAGTGGCTCGTATTTTTTGTGACAGCAGGCAGACAGGAAAGAGGGCGAGGCCATGCAGCAAAGGTCACCGGGACCGGGAGTCGAGCCCGCGACGTCCACGTCGAGGACTAAGACCTCCAAATGTGGGGCGTGCTAACCCCCTGCGCCACCACAGCACGCCCCACTTCACATTTCTGAACACATTTGAACTCTTCTATCATAAAAAAAATCAACTAAATTTACTGAAGTTTCACCCGAGGGTGAAAATGTTTTTACATAGCACTCCACACTCCAAGATATTTTGCTCTCTCTCCTCCACCGGGTCTCGAAGTGCTAGTGCAAAAATGTAGAAACACTGTTTATCCTTTACTCTCCTTTGTGACCTTTGACATTTTGCCATTATTAGCAGGGATATAGCTGTCATCAGTAAATCCAGCTTGTGTCCTCACAGTTTAATGGTCAAACAAGGAGCTTAGCATTCTTAGGAGTGTGGGTGTCAGTTCCTGGATAATTTAGCCATCCCGCCTGCTCGTTCGCCTTTGTTTGTGTGATTTGTTTGGTCAGATGAAAACAGGCCAGTCTTGCCTTTGTCCTGTAACCAGAGAACATTTTGGATGACTGAATCTTTGGAGCCTAAAGTGTCGTATAAATACAGTAACAAAGAGTGCGTTTGAAAATTTGGATACAACAATGGCATTCAAATTACGAGATACCCTGCTTGGTATCATTTGTTGGAAATTTTATCTTGTCTGCGTTACAAATGATCAAAAGTCACAACATGTCAATCATTGTATTATCATTTACAAGAAATTACCTGTGCTGTCACACAAAGTGGGTTTTCCCTTTTTCTTTTCAAGCAACAAACATTTTATCAGTTTCAATCAGCATTCCTGACTGCGCGTTTCTCACATGCTCTTTAATCTGATAAAGTGTGGATGAAACCAGATAAAAAGGATTAAGCGTGATCAAATTACCCTGTTTCTTTTTCAAACTCTCTCCTGGCTCCAAGATCAGGATTTGTGAGACCACCAGTGCAGATTTATAGCTCCATGAAAGTTGTGGGAGGTATGTGACATTTCTGCTCAGAACACTGAAGGTCTGTGGTTTAATTGCAAAAAAAGAAAAAAAAAATGCACACATAAAGCAGCCTTTTAGCTCAGCATGAGGAAATATAAGAAAAAATAGGTGGAGATAAATAACCAGCGATATCAGAAAAAACAGGATGAAATTAAACCAACATGTTTTAACATGGATAGATATAGATATATAAACACTCATTAAATGTTAAACTATTTCAGATATAATTAATGTATTTCCCTTATATCCACAAACAGAGCAGCTGAAGTATTGTGGCAGTGTGCTGTGATGTGACACCCTCCCTGCAAAACAGCTACAGAGGTTTAATTATGAGGAGATTTAATTAGTGTTGATTTCATAAAAAAACACCAGTCAACAAGTTAGAGACAGGCCCAACTCACTGCTGTAAAAAAGAAAAGAAAAAAAGAGATTGAAAGCTGCTTGTATCTCACAAAAAAATCTCTAAAATGAACATGTTCCATCATCTATTTTTAATTAAGCATACCTTAGGCATTAATTATATATGACTCATTTTATTTATAGGTAGCATTGCAATAGACAGGGCAGTAATATGATGAGATAAAACATCATTTGATTACATTACAGCATTCCTTGCATGATAAATCTCAACACTCTGTCATGCAATGTGGTGAAGGTGGTGGCTAATTACCTTAATTGAAGTCCAAAACAAGCTTTTTCTCCTCTTTCATCTGAACAGCCACTGAAGCATGTGGTCTACTGTTTTCTCTGTTGTTGCCTCAAGATTATCTCTTTAGCAGCGTAAGTCGGAATAACACTCAAACTGACAGGCAAATGAACACATTAATCTAAATAGATTGCACATTGATGGGCTGCAAATGTAGTTTAGTCATGCTACATAAATTTAAAAAATTCAGGCAAACCTTCCACCTAAAGTAGAGTACAAACATTGTTGATCCGCGCTGTTTGCCGGTGTGTAGTCATATAATTTCATCAGAACTACACAGGTGGCATTTAGTGGATGTCAGATGTAGCCTAAAGGTAAAGTAATAGCAGAGTAATTTACAACATGCTGCATAAAAAGGCATCCATAAAAACAGCGTGAAGTACCTTTAGGAAAACCGCCACCATCCATGTGGCCCGCAGGGAAACTGTGGCAGGAAAAGTGGGTGTGGACTGTGGAGTGGGTTTCCATAAGTACACCTTTGGGTGTAGTCTCTTGGGAAAAAGTAGGGATAAGTTTGACACATAGGAGGTGTATCAGGTGTTTGCCGTAGAACAGATGAATGAAACACATCAGGTAATGATGGTGGGGTGGGAACATGTGGAAGGTTTCCTACTCGCTACACGAGGCAGCAATCACAGATATAAAAACCAGCCACTAACCTTGTTCCTATAACTTATTATGCTTTGCCTGAACTTTTAAATCACCGAGAGCACATGAGTTGTGTATATGACTATTTTGAAGTTGTTGTATTCTGTTGTAGACTGAGAATGTGTTCAGAGAGGGAAAGATGTGGGACATCAAAGCATAGATCGTGTTTTTCTGTCAAAAGACAGAAAATCTGGTGCCTGCTATTACCTTGAGAAGGTTACATTACTGTCACAGTGTTTATACAGGTAAAAAAAATTCCACCAATGCAGCTCATCCAAAAGGCCTCCATCAGAGTCCTGAGCAATACCTCAAAAATGGATCCTATCACATCATCTCTTAAATCGACAAGAACTAAACAAGGTGAGGCAGTGTTTAGTTTCGGCACGCATCGGCTCTCGAACGTCTTCCTGAAGACATGAGATGTGCAGAAATGGCTGGGTACTTTAAAGTAGGAATGATAACAAAATATTTACCAAAGTGACAGTCCATGTCGAACATTTTTGGTTATCTGGAGAAAGGTTTTTAATTAATCCCATTCACAGTAGATGTTTTGTTTATGCTTTAACATTGCATTTGAATCCGGTTCTTGAGGCTGGGTGTACCGGCAACTTTTAGTCGTGTTTCTGCTTCAGCACACCTGAGTCAAATACTGAGGTCATTCGCTAGACTGTGGAGAACTTGACTGCATAATGTAAATGAGCCATTTGATTCTGGTGTGTGGTGCCAGGGACACATCTAAAGGTTTCAGGACACCGACCTTCCTCTTCCACCTTTAGTTGCAGAAAATAGCCAAAAGTAGGAGCAGAAAGTGATACAGAACATCAAACCAGGGTATTTGTCAATCCGTAGCTGGGCCATTGTAACTCTTTATCATAATGAGGTCTAAAAAATGACCTTGAAAGACTTCAAATGATCCGAAGAAAATTCTCATGATATCTAAAATTTAAACTTTGTTTTACATGTAAAGCCGTAAATAGTCTGGCTCAATCTTATCTCAACGACTTCATAGTTTTTTTTATTTCCAGCACAGCCCTTCACTCCTAGACTGCAGTTTTTATTTGTGGTTCCTGTAGCTTCTAAAATGGGAGGCAGGTCTCAAAGTTATCAGGCTGCTCTCTGGTGGAGCCAACTCCCAAGCTTTATCTGTGAGCCAGACACCCTGTCTGTTTTTAAGACTGAGGCTCAAACTATGTTTTAGCTAAGTTTGGGTTGTCTTAGCTTAGGACCAATTTTCACTTTTCAGTTTGATTTTTCCAGTTTGTTCTCCATTAACAGTTGAGACTATTTTTGTTTTAATTGTAGCTTCAGGTCCCATACTTTTGTTCCATGTATTTTCCTGCCTGTTTAGTTTTAAACTGGATAAGGCAAATTGCTGCTATTGAGTTTTTTTTCCTATTAAAGGAGAGTTTAGTTTGGCTCCACAGTCACCCTGTGTTTTCTCAGGATGAAAGTGCAAATCGGAGTAAAGATTGGATGCGATTGGCTGGTTTCTCATTTTTTGTAAAAGCTGCTGACTGCGCTGCATTAAAACTGGATCAAATTTGCATTCGACATAACTTTATAGTATTGTGGAAATTAACTGGATTAAACTTGAGATTATGTCTGTTATGAACTAGGATAGTATACAGAGTTGGATTGAGTTTAACTGAATTACATTTTAGAGCAGAGTGTTGTTCTCTACAGGACCAACCCAACACTGTACAGTTCTAGGTTTTGAGCAAAATTCTGTAGTTATGGTAAAACTGAGCCCTTCACCATAATTACATATTTGTGACAGTTATAAAAACTTAAGTCTGACTGTTTTAACTATCAATAAAAAAAATGCAGTTGTGGCCTTAACTCAGACAGCAGCAGAAATGACTAAATTAGAATAAAAATTTAAGTAGATGAATATTTAGTGTGTACACAAATGCTGCTGTTGTAGCTCTTTACTGTGTAACATCTGGTGCAACAGGAGCTCCTAAATAGTTGGAACGTTTTCTTATATCTCCTATATACATTATATTGAACAGACATATATAGGGCTTGGCGACTTGCACTGTTTATAACACACTTCATGCACTGTATTTCACTAAAGAGTAAATGCAAAAGGACAATTAATTAAAAGATGAAAGTATGACATTGTATAATTCTTGGGAAAAACATTAATAATACCAGTAACACCAAGTGAAACTTTATTGCTAGATTTTCATTTAAAATGTGCCACTCTGGTCCATTTTATTTATTTATTTAAACAGCTAAAACTTTGGTAAACTAGAAAACTTGTTCTATATATTGTGAAAGCACATGATAAATTAAAATAAATTACTTTCTGTTTGGAGAAAGCGATCCCCTTAGACTCTTTTGCCAAAAAAAAAATTTAAAAATGCAAATTTATAGAGGCTAGTGCTTTCACGGCATAAATATGCATGGGAGGTCAGCACCTTCCTTCATCATCTGCTGTAAAAATCAAAGTCAAAGTTCAAGAGATGCATTGCCTAAATTTAGTTCAGCATGCTGCAGAGCTGTGTTGCTTTTATCTTAGTCCCCTGCTTCAGCTGTCATCTTCAGTATGCAGCACTGGATGTCTTCACCGGGGCCTCACTCACTTTTCAAGTCTTTCTTCAATCGGCTCATGAAAGACGACTCCTGCAATAAAAAAAAAAAGAATTTAGGCAGACAGGAATTATTTTACCTCAAGGACAAAAGTTTATGTTAAGACTGGGTTTTAGATAAGTAGACACCCACTGCCCAGTTCAAATAGTGCATGATGGTTCAGTATTGAAAACCCTTGATTCAGGGCCTTGCAAAAGTTCCTGTTTTATTTTTTGCATTTCGTAATATTACAACCACAGAGTTCAGCTTTGTACCTCCAAAGTTATTTGGAGAAAATTCGACTTTGTGTTCAAAATGTTTTAAAAATCAAAACTTGAAAAGTGTGGTGTCCCCCCTGATTCAAGACTTTGTTGCCATGTTTGCCTGAGGTTATGGCTGCAGGTTTTGGGGGATATTTTTCTACCAGGTTTGCACAACAGGAGATAAAAAAAACAACACCTAATTCTTTCCAAAATGACTAGGTCTTAGTCAAATTTAATGAGGAGAATCTGTGAACAAACCCATGAGAAACAAGAAGCCTTCAGGGATATTAAACATGTTGTACTTTGTGGTCCGTCACATAACATCCAAACAAAATACATAAATGGTTCTTTAAATCCTTCTGCAAGAAACAAAGTTTCAGAGCCAGGTTGTTAGTGAAGAGTAAATTTATAAAATACATCAAAGTTCAAATACGTCAAAGAAGTTATGATTTCAGCTCTTCAACAGAAAAAATCATGACTACAGGGGAAAAAAAAGAGAAGATTAAATACGTAACATTTTCACCAGTTTGTTTTCACCAATGACAAGATTAAATTTAAAGTTTTTATATCGTATCTGAGCTCAAACATTTCTTATTTCTGTCTTTCATGTAAGAGCTCTGAAAAATTTTATGCTTGCTTTCAAAGTGAAAGATTTAGATTTGCCAGGAAACTCAATTATATGGGATTATGGGAGCAAATTGATCTCTTAAAGCTGAAATGACAAATCAAACATGGGGAAAGTGCAGCACATTCCTGATTATAAATGTTTTCAGAGCGCTCACTGCACTCACTAAAACACACAAAACACAACTAAGAATTCATTTGATTTTATTTTACCCACTTGCTACGGACCATAATTTGTCTCAAAGCCTACTGACATATTTTCAATTTTTTCTTCTTCTCTGCCTCATTGAACAAAAGAGACCTTTATGTTTGCATGTGACGAGAGCCTGTGTTTGAGCCTGTGTTTGTGTGTGTGAATGTTTGAGTGACTTCATCTTGGTACAGAGGAAAACAGACTCTTTACATTATAGTTTCCCAATCAAATCCTCATGCACTGATCTAATCTGTCAGCACATGTAAGCTTTGATTTCTGCTGGTGTGTGTGAAGACTTAAGGTTTTTCACAGCGTTTTGTATGCCATCAGGGAAAAGTAGGAAAATACTTTTGGTGTTTTTTTTTTAAAATTATGTTGGCACTATGCAATCTTCCTTTTATACACCATAACAAGTGGGCATGCTTTATTGTCAGAACTAGGAATTATAATTCAAGTTGTAAAGTAATTATGTGTGTTTAATGCTAATGAACTTTGTAATCATGTATAATTTAAAAATCTTAAAAATGCTCGTAAACTCTTATCTTAATCACG
This sequence comes from Xiphophorus maculatus, assembly GCF_002775205.1. NCBI lineage: Eukaryota > Metazoa > Chordata > Actinopteri > Cyprinodontiformes > Poeciliidae > Xiphophorus > Xiphophorus maculatus. The sequence goes on from NC_036460.1 coordinate 21,490,836, forward strand.
ACCTTGACCTTGTGTTGTCAATGTTCTGTGTGTGTTTAGACTAGTTGAGCGATGGCAGATTTCACAAGAGTAAGAGAGACATTTTATTGTTTTATTGGATGTAAACAGTAACAGTTTTTGTTCATTTATTCTTGTGTTACTGTAGCATCGAGACTATAACTTGGATGCCCTCGAACAACATAAACACAATGATTCTGACTGCTACAAAACTTGAAACATATAAAAGCGTAGTTTGGGATGTCATGTGTTTCGGCAAATAGATGTCTCTGAATGTTTCACACTGGGACTTTAAAGCAACCATTTAGGGAATAAAAAATGTTCTTATTTGTTTTCTGGCAAAGAATGGGGGAAAAAGATTAGTTTCATTGCTTGGGTTTGTATTAAGTATTGCCTGGCTGGAGGACAGGGAGAGTTGGATGTTTATGAGTTTTTTTTTTATATCCCATGTAAAAATCATCCCTACTGTTTAATGCGTATCCACTAATCTTTGAATTTTGCTGGACTGGGTGAAATCTAGAACAAACGCATCTCAGGAAAAAGCAGTCAGTGTCCTGACCGTTTTAGAAAAATGTCAATAATTTGGGGTTCATTGTGACTGGCAACAGTATCACAGTGTCTCTCACATTGCTTTCTCTATGTAGCCAAACTGAACTAAATAAGGGGTGTAAAGCAAAAAAAAAAAAAAGACAAATCCTACCTCTGTCATTGAGTCTTCAAGCTGCTTCAGCTCCTCATAATGGTCTCGAGAGTCTCTCAAAGGCTGAACCATGATTTCTTCAATCTGAGGGAATAGCTGGTCAAAATACACATGTAGAGTAAACAACAAATTAAAAAAAAACAAAGAGTGCTGTATTAGCAATTCACATTTGTCCAATACCTTCATGGCTGTCTCAAACATGGGGATGAGGACAAACTTGATGAATCCAATCTGAGCTGTGGGTTTGGTAACTTTGTCTCTGTCCATGAAGGGAGCTACTGGAAGACCCTCAGACTTCTCCCTGTCACTCTTAAAACCAAAGAGGTCACTGCATTAGTATATTGTCATGTTAAGATTAGATCATTCTGGTCAAAGGAAATTCACCTGCATGAAGTATTCCTCCAGTAAACAGTCCACCCACGGCTCAGCAACCTCAGTTGGCCTCACTTCGTTGGAAATATCGCAGCACTTGATCAACACCTTCTGCAACTAAAATAACAAACACAAGCCTGTTCAAACTCAAATTCAACATGTCCAAGAGCTGAGGACTAAAACAAGTGCAGCTGTGAAAATAATCTGTTTTGCTTGTATTTCTCGTTTAAATTTCTCATTCATCAGAAATGCCTTGTTTGTGACTGTGGCCCATTGCAATACATTTCGTCACAAAAGGCCCGATCCATAAGGGTAACAGTAGAGTAACATTAACAGATGGGGATTTTGTTGGTGAAAATGTTTACATACACACATTACGTGGTCCTCGTTGCTAAAATCAAAGTTGTCCAGTTTCTGCTTGAAGCCTTCAAGAATCTCACCATGCCTGGCCATGTCAGTGGCCAGAATAAGGGTGATAATAGCCTGAAAACATGAAAGGAAAGTCGAAATCTTTTTTATTATTATTTAGATTTGAAATCAACATACACTGGCATTCAAAAGTAGTCATAGCTCTTAAATGTTTTCAAATTTTGTCACTTTACAACCACAGGCTTGATTGAATTGGGACCAACCTGAAGTAGAGCATAAGTCTGAAGTGAAAGAAAAGGCATACAAGGTTTACAGAATTGGTATGTACTCTATATTTAGCTTATTTTACCTTGGCACAACACAATACATGTTGTACCAAAGTGTGCTAATGTGCTCGTCATGGATTGTCCATGATGGACTCCATGTTCAAGCATAAGGGTGTCCAAATGTGCTCTAGGCACCAGGACATCCTTGGCTGCATTTCGTTGATAGACTTTGTTGTCGTCTCATCTGATCTGCGGCTTCATGTCTCGGACACTTGGGTGAAGAAAGGGGCAAAGCTGTCCACTGATCACTTCGGTGGTGAGTTGACTTCAATGATGGGAGAGGATGCCCAGAGGTTGGAGTAAACACAAGCATGCAGCATGTATCCTTATAGATTTATTTTGGCTAACTTTTTTGTTGCCAAATACTGGGTTTGTCAGAGAACCCATCATCATGCCACAAAAGTCTATAAGAGTTAAGATAAGTTTCTTTTTTCATGAGTCTAGACAGAAATAAGTACGAACATCTTTGCTGATTCCTTGTGAAATCAGAATCAGAACGATACATAGATGTGACAGCAGTGCAAAAGATTCAAGACAAACTCAACATGACCAACATCTCACCTGTCGAATCTTTTTAAATGCCTCTGGATCAACATTTGCAAAGATGTTGCACTCAGGAAGCGAAAGGATCTGAAAGGCCACAGCACAATGATGGTTCTCCAGCGGGGAGATGTCGTTGTAGCGCACTGCCAGCTCTGTGCGAGCGTTGATTTGGTATCTGATAAATGGATGACATAGTAGAATGGATCTGAGATGGTTGGATAGTAAGTTCTCATGAAGTTTTTCTGATAAGGTTCTCACCTGCATGAAACTCAGACAAACGTATCAACATGATTTGCTCAGTGGGAATGTTTTAATACCTGAATTCTCTCCAGGCTGAACTAGTTTCACAGCTCATCAACAACAATGTTGTGCAGAGTATATCAAAACATAACGAGGGTCAGTGGGCTTCTCCAGTGCTGCATATGTCAACAGTACTACAGACATAGGACTGAGTCTTACGTGTTGTTGTAGCCAGGGTGGTCCAAGTCATGACACACTGCTGTTGTCATTAAAATTCCCAGATCTGTGAGGGTCAGCTTCCCCTGCAGGATAACGGATGATGAAACAAGCCTGTTGCCTGGAAATTCACTGGAAATACTGTTTTTAATTAAATAATCTTACATCTGGCTTTAGTAAATAAGATTGAGATGTATTCAGTGCTTCATGCCTCTTTAATTTTTTATATGTTTTGCCACAATAAAACAACAAGCTTCAATTTTGCATGCATCATACTTTGTTAAAGTTCAAGATGTATGAATAATTTTGAAAGGCCCAGAACAAATATCTACCATACCTGCAGGTTGCAAAGGTGAATCATGCCGTACATCATCTGACTAACACAGAAGCAGTGACGAAAGTTGTGGAAAGGATTGTTGCGATAGTTTTCCTGTATTGCCAGCTAAAAAATAAAGAACACTCACTGTTTTGGTATTACGGGATATTAAATTAATCTGTGTTTCTAACAGAAATACGTAGCTTAACGTGCATCTGCTTTATTTACCAGCCAGCGTTTGAGTGTGATGGGGTTCATGTTAAATTCCTTCACCAATCCCAAGTCATGGTACATAAACTCCAGACAACTCAACATCTGTCACCACAAATAGAGAAAGAAAAAAAAACATCAGCCTTCCTTCTTGGAGGTGAGAGGGATAACATTAAACTGTAATGATGGAAATCACCAAACCTCATTATGTTCCCAGTGCCAAACATCAAACGTTGGCTTCTTCAGTGCCTCAATGGTCTCCTGAGAAAGTGTGTACTGAATGTGGCAGATAAACGAACACGGTCAGAAAATCCACACACACCTTTTGTGAACTTCAAAGGCTGCATTGTGGAGAAAATACCTTTGGGTAAGTGGGGACATCTCTTCTAGGTGTGACCTTCTTCCCCTCTTCTGAGAAATTGAATTTGCATGAACAGCTTACCCTAAGGTCAGAAGTAGACAAAGTAAATCAATCTTCATTGTTGTTGTTGTTTTAATGTACTCGGTGTGATGCCATGTTTGAAGTCTCACCTACTTCCGCCTCTTGAAGTCATCTCATCTCGAAGTTTCTTCAGATCGTTTTTACATTTTTCGATTTCGACTACTTTCAAACCCTCCACTGAAACAGGACGAATGATAAATTTGAGTTCCCTATTAGAGTTTTGTAGATGCTTCTCTTTTTTGTTGATCACTCACTTTCCACTCTCTTTTCCAACGCTGCCAACCTGTTGGTGACCTCAGACTTCAGCTCACTGATGCAGAAGGCTCTGTCTCAGACAGTTAAGAACAAATGAGAAATCAGCTCTGTTTACAAGTGATTCAGTTTACCTCTGAGGGCTGTCGCGGTTTCAAGAACTTTTTGCAAAATGGCGATGGGAAAGCTTCAGACACAGCAAAAGATGAAGGTGTTACCTGGTGAACTGCTCTGCCACCTGAGACAGCACGCTCTGAAACATGTCCTCCCTGTCTGTGGCATGGATAAAAATCTGATGAGCCACTGAAGACCAGTACAATAATTTCCCATACAATTTTCTTAAATTCTTTACCTCCTGGCTGATCAGTAGATAGCGGGACAACTTTGTATAGAAAACTGTTAAGAAATCAGATGTGAACACCTTAGTTAGATTTCTCTCTCCCTTTTCATATCATCTGTCACTTTGAAGTTCATTTAGTTCTCCTAAAGAGCTGTTGAATCCATCAAAGGATGCAACCACATCTTAAAAGGGTGGTATTATGTATTATCTAGGAACATTGTCCTGTCTTATAGCACAATCAAGTAACTATTTTACCTTCAGTTGTCATAAAAATGCTGGATGTATAAAATATGACTTAAAAGAGTTTTGACTTCATAACTTGACACCTTGAAATTGGACCTTTGTCTCTTTAAGAAGGTCCTGCTCTTTCCAGCACTCCACCTCCACATCGTCACAACAATGTTAGTTCATTATCCCATCTACAATTATGGGGAGCGTTGGACAGAGAAGCAGTTCACATGAAAAGCACTGCAGACTTGTAGTTCCACCAGATGTTTGCTAATTGTTGCTGCCGCTAGTCTGGATGAACTGACTGTGGGAGTCAAAAAGTTGATTTTACATAATACCTCCCTTTTTAAGAAAATGGAATGTGAGGAAATTTAAACAAAGCTGTTATATTTCTACAGTATGTCTGGTAAGTTACTTAGGAGAATTGGTGGGCATTGTGGCATCAATAGAGACCATGGCACCTTCTGGATTTACAACCTTAATGGCAGAGTTCCTGTTGAAAGACAATGAGATTTGAAGAAAAATGTGAGTATTATATGCGAGTATTGCATGCAATGCCTCACAAAAATGTTCATCACCCCTTTTGTTTTACATTTTGCCATATTAAAACCACAAACTTCAGTTTGGTATTTCTTACCACTACCAATCTGAATAGTTTGGTGTGCATTTTTTTTTATTCAGCCCCTCTAGTTTATGGTTGTAACATAAAACAATTTGAAAAAGGGTGTGCAAACTTTTGCACATACGAAAAAAAGACAAAATGGTAACATTAACTTGAGAGAAAGCAACAAAGCTCACATTTGTCATTAATCCTCAGTTTTCATCTGTACAGTACGTCAACATTTTGCTACAGAATAGAACAGAATATTTTCTAAATTGTCCCACAGTAGGAAAAAGTTTATATATATGTTTGTATATTTACTTGGTATTTCCTTATTTTGGAATGTGAAACCAAACCAAACAACAAACCTGGGAAGGTTGGATGAGGAACACAGAAGTTCCTTGATGTCACACGGACTACAGTGCCGACTGAAAACTACCTGAAATGTTGTAATTCAACAAAGTCAGATCCAAGGTCAGACAGCAGATGATTTGCACAAAAAGCGTTTATGTTACACAAATTCATAAACATCGAGGTCATACAATTTATTGTGCTTTTTTTAATAACTAAAAAAATCTAAGAAAGTGAAATGAGTTTTGGAATAAGCTAAAGGCAACATTGCTGTGTGGGAACACTTTGACAGAAAACAACAGCGGGAGTGTGAGATTTCCCGGAGCCCTTAAAGATGTCACATGCAAACAAATCAGTCTAGTTTACAAGAGTAAGTCAGCACTTGCAGGCTGTGAAATTGTAGGAATGAACAATGATTTACAGCAAAGATCCAGAAAACTGTAGTTTTCATGGGAGCAGGGGCATTAGCCCCAGCTGTAAGGCAGAAAAACAAAAACACATCGCTGTTCAGATCATGGGCTTGAAGCTCCTGTGGAGACATGTGTCATAGCCAGACCTCCACTTAAAAAACCTTTTACATCACTAGATGAGGAGCGCTTCTGCTTGTTACTATTTTGAACTATGATATGTCAAACCTGAGCCAGAAACTGTATGTTGTAGCTGCTTATAGAAGGCTGAATTGGATTTATTTAAACATTATTTAAGATTTATGTCAAAAACAATTAACATTTAGAGCACTATGTTTTAAAAAAATGTTTTCTGGAGTCTTAAGGATGCAGGAAGAGACCTGTGTGTTGTTGGCAGCACCTTCAAGGCTCACTGACATCCTTCAGTGTCTAATTTTAGATCCTTGTTATGGTTCTTAAATCCTCAGGGATACTGTAATTGCTTTTGAACAGGTAACTTATGATTTAAGTTTTGGTTTATCATAGTTTGTTTTTATGTTTATTTTGCTGTAAACTCCCTTTCCATGTTACTGAGAATTAACTCATTTAATTTGAAATAACTGAGCTACAATTTGCCAAGAAACTCAAAAATAGGACAAAGATGAGAGAAAAAAACCCAAATAGCAATATTTGGAAAATAAATCAAGAACTCTGTTGTTTAATTTTTATTCTGTTTGTGTCAAAGTTATGTCGCTTATGTTAGCTAGTGCTAATAAATAATAATAAAAAGATCTTCTGACATGTAACAGGTTAAAAAATATATAATGACATTTCAAACATACATGAAAAACTATTTAATAGACATATTTTCAAAAATATCTTTTTTTGTTGTTTATAGACATTTATTCTTATTGATTTTGTTTGCATTTGTTCTTGTTATTACATTTGCTGTTCAAGCTTTTTGCCTCTCCCTCTGGTGCTCATTGTCTTTTTGCAGGCATAACAAAATAATAAATCCATAAATAAGCTTGTGAAGTGCAAAGGTTTGAGTAACAAAGTGTTCGTCTTTTCAGTAGTGAAATGATGCTGTTCCTGATGGTGACACTAACCTTTAATGCTCTTTTATGTATTTTTATTCTATGCTCCCTGACGATTTCATTCATACATAATCCAGTCTGTTTATATTTGTGGATCCATTTGATATATAGCATTCATCAAGTTCAATATTTCAAACTCTTCACTTGAACATGCACAGTTAGTCTCACCTTCTGCACCTTCCCTTCAACATCCAGGTAAATGTTTCTGGGAGGGAAAGATGAGGAACTGGACCCCATGGTGCTTTTTTGTCTCTGCTAAACACCTGAAGAGGTTTCGCTTTGGATACCCAATTAACAACCCCGAAGAGTCAAAATCTCTGTTCTGCTTCTTAGGATCTGCTGGAAATAGGTTGATGTTTCGGTATGCTTTGCACAGCAATTCAAGCAATAAATACAAATCTGACAAAAAATAAATAAAAAATCAAGCAATAACAACAAACACTATGTCAACAACTTAACACTTAAATTGTATTTGTAACAACTCGAGAACTTTCAATGAGACAATGGATGTAATAAATTGATAAAACGAAAGTAATAGATACAACGATGAAAGAAATCAGTGCATGTATTGAACTCACGGTGTCAGCGATCCTCCTTCTCCCTCGTGGAGACTGGAAACAAAGTCCCAGGTGCAGAAGAACCGGCTTACTTGCATCTCACATGACAGCGCGTTTAGACACAAACAACCGCATGCCCACTGACATACAGTAAAGAGGAGAAGGAGGCTGTGAGTGATGATGCTGGTGACGCCGGACATGTGAAAGCAGTGAATATAAGTAGCACTTGTTGCCATGGGACTGTCACCATGGAGAATAAAGAGACAATCATCAGGTCTGAAAGAGTAAGAGGGGTTTACCTGAATGGTTTCAGACAAAGCTAAAGATGTTCAACTATGTTTGCAAATGATTTAGCCTTAGCCAGTTCTTCATTGGAAAATACCTCAAGCTTGATCAAGTTTTATGAAAAGTGCATTTGAAAAGAAAAACATCAACCCCCGCCAGCATGGGAGTATTACCAAACAAGTTTCAGTTTGGTAATAGTAAAACCTGTTCCGCTGAGTTGAAATGCCAATTGGTTTTTGGGAATAAAAAAAATCAGCAAGTTAAATAACATCAAAATGGGATAACAGTGGTTAAGACAAGAGACAAAAGATAGCTGTGGCTATCAAATCAAAGTCTGCGTCCATTCAAATCAGTTTGTCTGTCATACAGCTTTTGGTTAGTTGACAGACAAAAAAAAAGGAATTATTTGCTTTTGTATTGTGAAGAAAATGCTAATGTTTTTAATATTCTAATATTTCTGATGATAAAAAAATTGAGAAAATTCAAAATACCTTTATGCTGCAAGTAAGGCTCCATCAGCATGGGAGAAGTCATTTTGGGGAAACAAAATATGCTATTATATTATGGATTACAAAGTAAAAAAATAAAAATAAAAAGGAAAATATATTGTCAGTTAAATAATTTTGCTCCACTCCCTTTTACCATGATTTGAATAAAGTTATAAACATATTTCAAAAAAGTAAAGATTTTAAAATAAAATAGTCTTTCTGCAGGGAATTTCAGATTGACCGACTGGTGTTAACAAGGACATCATCAGTGACGCTCAGACAGGAGCAGGAGGTGAATAATTGGAACTGGGGAACGTAGATCAGCTCCTGTCAACTCAGAGAACACCTTCTCTCCACACACCTGCAGACCCACAAACACACATCCTCTTTGTACTCTGAAGTGATGCATTTCCCCCAGAGTCTAATTACACCCCTACCCAGCTCTCCTGCCACACCAGGGGGAAAGGTGGAACATGACGGGACAGACCGTGTGACCAACGTTCAATAAGTGAGATCACCAGAGATTATAAGAAACTTTCCAAAGCACAACAATGCTAACCCACTTCCACTATCTGACGACGTTTCACGTTGCATGTTGCACACGTGATTATGCCCCACTTTTCTGTGTGTTTTTCTTTCTTTGCTGTCATGTGAGGACACCGTGCTGCATGTGTATTCATGAGTGCGAGCACCAGTGAACAAATGGTGCATCCATTAATACAAAGACAGCAATGAGCAGATCAAACCGAGCGGATCTGATGAGGTTATGCAACCTCGGGACTCACACCTTCAGCGAGGGAAGATCCATTTTGGGATAAAAGCAATCGATTACATTGGGAAGATTTCCATAACAAAACATGTGCAGCTGGACTTCTGAGGAGAACGCATTATCCTGATTATACTAATAGATCGGGCCTGTTTAACTGCATGAATTTTTACACTTCTACTTCACATGTAAATACACCTCATTTCATTTTTGTTTTGGCCCGTTTTGACATTTTATGCTATTTCAATGTTTCTTTAGATACTTGGCAACATAAAGAAGGGGCAAATAAATCATAGAGTTGCTTAACTGTTCCTCTTATGCATGGATAGAGCTGTCATGTTGGGGCAACACCAGACAAAACTCAAGAATGAAAAATGAAGAAACTAAAGACAGAAGAAAGAACATCTGTAAAAAGCCCCTTAAGGACATACTAATGAACTGAGTTTGGCAAGACCTGTTGAGCAATAATATAATAACAAATATGAACGAAACCCAAAATTCAAACATCCAAGGATCTCTACCTCAAAGGACATACTTGCATAGTGTAACACTTGTAGTTTTGCAGATAACAGATTCTTCCACTTGAGCTTTGGTTCTTGCAGCTCTTCTGGAGTTACAGGCCTCTGAGAAGATCGCTCTCCTTTATGCTAGGTGGATGAAAATATCCTGGCAGGCTTTATTCATGCTGTTGGTTTCCTAATGCTCTCTAACAAACTTTTGAAGCTTTTATTGAAGAGGTGGATTCGTGAAATTCAATTACACCCACTGTGAAACATTTAGTGATTGGTTCAGGGGCATTGAATGCAACGTTAGATTTTTGTAATACATTTGAAGCATGTGTCATTTTACTTCTACATTACAATTAGTGCTTCGCATTAGCCCATCCATTATCTATACTCGCTAGTCCCTTGGTTGTGGAGGTTGTGGAGGAGCTGGTGCCTGTCTCAAGAGGGAGAATGTGGAATAGTTAAAGGAGTATGAGAGCTTTTGCATGGCACTGTTATTTTTACACCAATCAAGGGGCTTGCTGTGTGGGTTTTACATCTCACCGCCCAAGGCAACACAAACAAGCAAGTGTTGTGAGCCTTGAAAAAATAAGTTATCTGTCAGTTACACCTCAAAGTTGCATTGAGTCACTCTATGTGTTGCTGTAGGAGTCAGCATGAAACAACACTTTGTTCAACTACATGACCTGCTTGGGAAAATCATGATAAATCTTCCTGATATTGAGCTTTTAATAGCACCGTTGGTAAATAATTCAGTTTAATAATACTGAAGTTTGTATCTGTTTTCCAATTCAAAATCACATTTACTCAACTTCATCTCAATTGAGTATCATACACAAAATCGAGAATCTTTAAAATGCAACCTGAGATTTATGAGACCTGGACTATTTCATATTGAGACAGATGTGAAATGTAGTGTGTAAATTGGTCACGCCTAGAGTAATTTTTTTTTTCTAAAATGAAAGCAGATGCTTTAACACATCTGCATGTTGTTTGGATGGATGGATCACTTTGAAAGCACCAAATATCAAAAGCTTCAAAATTAGCTCCAAAATTCTGGAGCCCTCTAGTGAGTTTTTCTATGAAATGTAAGAAGAGTGCTATTTTCTGTGTTTATTTATTTTACATGTACTTGAACTGGATTTCAAGCCTTTGGAGGCAAGTCAACAAATTTACTTTTCTTGCTAGTGACTATTTTGAGGTGCGACTGGGTTGTTTATTCAGGGCAGAAAAAAATCTGCTGGTGTTACTGCTCACTACTGCTCGACAGGGACTCACATGCACAAGCATGCACACAACAGGACCTGGGGGCCACAGTGCTAAAGACAAAAGCTCAATTTACAACAGAGTTGGTATACAGAACTCCCTCTTAACACAGCTTATACAGACAGAGCTGTGAGGAATTGTCCTCTTGGGGATTCCTACTGTTTTGTCCTTTTTGGTCACATTTATTATTTCAGATCATCAAACAAAAGTTTAAATCGTAGCGTAAATACAAAATAGTGCTATCAAATTATTATTATTTTTGTAGAAAAAAACCCTTACTTTTGATTAAAAAAAGACAAAAACAATAGTTTAAAAATAATACTGACACTACAACAAATCATGTCTCAATCTGAATAAACTTGAAAATCAAAGTCATTGACATCTATTAGGCATAAATTGGACTACCTGCTCAGAGTTTATGTGTTTAGTTGTGCTTCTCTCCTAGATGAAGCCACTAAAGGAGCTCTTTTGCCATTAACTCTTTACTTTTTCTTTAATTAAACAAGCACTTACAAGTTCTGTGGAGCTCATTTATTCTTTCCTTTGTATTTAATTTCTATTTTACTTCTTGTGTACTTTCCTCTGTGCACTGCGCTTTTTTCTCTTGATATTCAAGTTTTTTCTCATTAAGATTTGTATATCCTACTATGTCAAACTCAGTGTCCTCCATATTATCTGTGTTAATTATTCTCTTACAGACTTATTTCCACCACCATTTGTTTTTCCATTTAGGACATCCATATCACAAGTTATACTTTTTTTTGCATATAAATTAGATTTAGAGAACAAAAAAGTTTAAATCACTGAAAAACATAAAGACAGATAAAACCTGCTCAAAATGTCATTTCTTATACCTTTTGGATCAAATGTAAAGGTTGATAAAAAGCAGACAATCCTGTAAGAGTTACTTTTTATGCAGTGTTGCCCAATCAGTTGAAATGTTTTGGTGACACCTAACGGACTGAAGAAGTATTACAACAACATTACAAACCAGGCAAATTATTTTAAACTTTCTCAGGATAACAAAAGAAGGCAAACCAAAGTTTAAGATGTTTTTTAACAAACATGTCATTGTGTCATATGTTTGGTTATTTGAAATAAGTTTCAGAAAATAAAGCAGGAGATTTTAATTGCAGGAGCTGCGGTATTTATTGTCACAAAGTACATAAGAAGATACAACATATAATAATATTCTTTTTATCGTTATGTTATAAAGTGACCTAATGTGGAGAAAAAAAATAGAACGTGTGTTTAATGTCTTGAAAGAAAAATAAACAACACAAAGAGCAAATAATTAAAAAACATAAAACTATTGACTTATATATATTTTGTGTGGATGCCACATTACGGGTGGCACATTTAGTGGCACCCTATTTTGTTCTGCAGATTTTACTCAGATTGTTTTTTAAATTGACCTTCGATATGAGTATACTTATTCAGTGCTAGAAAATATCTTAAGAAGCAATTGTTAACAAAATCACCAGTGCCAACTCAAACAACTGTCCTAAAATAAATCTAACTGGAGCCATTTTTTTTCATTTATACTTGGAGAATCTTGAAGAAAGAAATAGTAGAAAAACACCCCCACTGTTATGTATGGTGGAGGATCTGTGATGGTGTGGGACTGTTTTTCTTCCATAGCCCCTGAGAACTTTACTAGAGTGAATGGAATCACATTTAACATAGAGAAAAATATTAAATAAAAATCTGGAGAACTTAAAATCTATGAAGTGAAAAAGACAGTCCAGGATTCTGGATAATGTGCAAAAAGGACGAGCTAACTAAACCTCTTTCTGTCTCTGATCTATTCACTATTAGATCACTACTAGATATGCTGTTAGATGAGACCAACAGCAGAGATGCCTGAGAAATATGTTGGATTGAAACAATTGTTTTGCAACATAGGATTTATTTCCCTAACTGAATAATTACACTCAGATTAATCATTTGGCTTTATTGAGCTGCTTAAGGTGAGACAAAAATGCAGCAATAAAATTGAAATTCAGTATAAGGCTTTTTATGGATGCCAATAAATATGGCTGGGACTTTGTTTTGTATTTTATTATATATTTTCTAAATCAAAAACTCACAATATGAAAACAAATAGATCTGCATATACCAGAACACTGAACCGTATTTAAGAGAGAATCTTAAAAATGTTTGTGCATAACCATAAAGAAGTGCATCATAAATACCGACACGAGGAAAAAAAAAAGAAGTGAACCCATTTGTTAGCCTAGAACGTGGAACCCAAACTAAACATGCATTTCACATATCTCAGGGTGAAAACTATTTTCCATACGGCTGTCAGTGCTGTGAGGAGTTGAGAGTCTGATCGCTGGGGTCTGCGCACTCTGCCTCCACAGGCAGGTGGCTGACTGGGATGCCCACTGGAGGACGGACCCTCCTCACCGGGCTGAAACTGCGGGGGGACGATCCCGGAGAGTTCGCTGGGGAGCGAGCCGGAGAGCAGACAGGACGTATCAGGGAAGCGGGGAGGGGCTGAGGGAGAGGCTGTGCAAGCGGAGACGGGCTGCGGGGGTACCGGCGGGGAGTGGACCAGATCGGTCGCTCAGTTCTGTTGGTGGTCGGGGGGAGGACTGGAACATAGGTGGCAGGGAGATTAATTTCTGATTGGACAGCAGTGTTGCCAGAGGACTCTTCCAGATGCTCCAGAGTCTCCTAAAATAATAAAAGAAAAAAACATACATAAATGTGTTAACTCAATTTTTGGGGGTTAAATTTTAAATCTTTTGCCTATTCTATTCTATTCTATTCTATTCTATTCTATTCTATTCTATTTAACAGTAAGGGACTGAATACAACCACAAAATAACATTTTCAGATTATTATAAAAAACAAAAACCAGCAGTCTTTTGCCTTCAGCTTAACATTTTGTCACTTTGTGTTTGTTCATCCTGTAAAATCCCAATGTGGTATAATGTGAAAAAAATAAATTAAAATAGTTCAAATAGTTCAGATTAAAACCTTTACTAAACAACTTTAGTCCTAATTTTCTTCTTATTACTCGGTCTGATCCTATTGCTTTTTTAAAAGCAATAAGAGAACATCTGAACAATCTGACAATTAAAATTATTTATGTAACTCTTCTTTTAAGTCAAAAGTTACAAAAAAAACTTGCACATCTCTTAAAAAACAATGAGTAGGAATATGCAGCACTTTATGGGTTATACATTATAAATGTACATTTTTAACTCGACAGGATGTTACCACTGTGCTTGTGGGCATGCTTAGATTTTGCTTTATGCTTTTAGTCAGGTTCAGCCTCTAAGAGAGAAAATATGAAGATGTAGCAATCCTAAATAGAGGTCTTGTAAATAAATGAGTGACTTACATCTTCGTCGAGAACATAAAGAGGCATGGGGCTCCTTCGGCCAAGCGTACTTGGCTTTGGCACCACATCAACTGCAAAAGACAATCCGATTACATGATTTAGGCATAATCAAGAAATGCTGTTATTTGGTACTTTAGTAGTTCTGGTCGTTTCTGTCATTGTGTCCAGGATTGTAGTTTATCATGTACATTTATGATCTGTACTTTTAGTAGTTTAGGTAATTAGGACTTTGACCTCCCTCCTGCATGCCTGCCTGTATTCAGGTCTTCCAAACAAGGCAGCTTCATACTCAACTTGATGAGCTACAAAATGAAGTTGTCTGTCACAGAACTTCAGTTCATACCTTGAGGAGGGTTTGTTGACTTGGCAAACTAGTGATTTGCATTAAGGTGAAACATGTCATGATAAAGTTTTCTTATTTTATACTTTTTGGAACATACTGGAAAGGGAAATGTTGGCAGCATTTTTGGAAATATCCAAGTTAAGGTAAGTGTCTACATTCTAGAGGGGATAAACACAAAGTCATGTTTGTAGCTGCTGACTGAGCTCATTGTGCTGATTGCTAACACAAGTTTAAATTGTAGCTGCTCCTTCACTCTCGCAGTTCAACTTTATCTCTGTTCCTTGTATAAATAAATCATAACCATTCATAGTATCATAGTAACAAGATTTATATTTTGAATTTTGTTGAATTCTGTCTGTAAGTAGAAATGGGTAAAAATCGGTTTTAGGAGGACAAGACTTTACAAACACTGGAGATCGGATACTGGTCACAAATTTTTGATTGACACTCTTCTCATTTTAGATATGCTATTTATTTCTTGAATTTATTTACCAGAATATAAAATACTTATTCAGTTTTAAGATATGTTTGAACAGAGCAGAATATAGCACCAACAACACATACACATTTGCGTATTTACTGTGCAAGCCAATTTAAGAATAACTGGACTTAACTACAACCACTAGATGGCAGCAGAGTACTTCTACTAAGACCTTTGTTATCTGTTAAATACACACCAACAGTAATTAGTGGTATACAGTACATACACCACACTGTGTTGTTAAAGGAGGACTCACTGCTTAAACTAATATAGACTATAGTCTACAAGGAGTTGGGATTACACTGACTTGTTAGTGATGCTTGGATCAAACCTATTCCCAAATCCAGCATAGCACAATTTAAATCTTCCTTACAGCTTAAAAGATGATAAAGTTAAACTGTTTCTCACCATCATGGCCATTTTCACTTTGCTCCATGTAGATAGGAGCTCTTTGGGGAACAGGTCGATGCTTCTTTCTGCAACAAACGCCAAAGAAACATCCACTTATGCTAAAAAAATAACTTCAACTTTCTGATAAACTCACACACAGCAAATATCATGGCTTTTTTTTTCATTTCACAGCTGAGCTACTTGAAATTCTTGTCACATTATTGTTTGCTTTATCAAAGCCTCTCAGAGTAGAAGGAAAAACAGGCTGAGAGGAAAAGTGTTGGAAAAGAAGGGGAGGGAGATAAAAGAACAGCTCCTACTTGGAAGGTTTCCAGCAAGCGCACACTGTCACCAGGGTGATTAGGAGGAATATGCCCCCGGTGGACAGGATGATGTATAACGAGCTCCGTCCTAAACCAGAGTGGTAGACAGAGAAAAGAATAACATAGAAAGAAAGGCATTAATAAAAGTGTAATTAAAGTTCTGCCTTTTAAACATACTGTAATTAAATCCGAAACCTTTCTGGTCAGTTCTTTTGTTGCGTTCCTTTTTGTCTTACTGGGACTCCGCTGACATGACTTGGATGCGGTGGACAACAGAGGAGTCGCTGAGATTTTGTGTGGCGCTGCTATGCATGCAGAGGAAGTGTGGAGCATGTCGGAGGGCCTGTAGCAATCTGCTCATGCATCACATAACAGTACAGCAATAATGAAGTCAGAATTACTGAGGCTCACTGAGGCAAAGCGCTCTCCCCACCTGCCTCCTTTTCCGTCTCCCTCCTCACAAATAACTCTTCATTCATTGGATCAGACGGCCCCCGCCCATCATCTCTCCCAGCCTGGTTTGCAGTTCTGCCCTGGCGCCCCATAACAGCCGCTCTGAGGCGCCGCTCTTACGAACACAGCCGGGATTTGCACTGGTCGTCAACAACATTGTTAGGGAGGCCGGCATGCCTGTGTACTGGCTGCCGTGAGTTGATAATTGCTTTGATGGGCCCCTGAAAATGAACGGTTGGTAAACAAAGTACTGAAAGTCCTGAGACACACTTCATTTTTGCATGGTTTGCTTCTGTAAAGTAAGGTGGTCTTAAGTCTTCCTTTCAGCTTTCTGTATGTTTTACAAAGACTTTCCTTAAACCTCAACTGCTTTTCCACTTAGTCTTGTACGGTATGTTTTCTTTTTTCTTTTTTAATTTAGAGATGATAAAAGGCTTCCAAACTCATGGGATGTTCTACTTACCTAAAAATGTACAACTCTGCAAACCTTTGCTTAAGCTAACTTAAAACATGAAGTCTAAATATCAATGTGTTATTTAGCTCAAAATATTCCTAAATTGGGATCGTCCACAAGTGCTTGTGGTTTTAGCTAGACGTTAATGAGCCAACATTTAGAAAACATCCTTAAAGTAAACATTAATTTATTTCTACAGCCAGTTTGCAAAAAAAAAAATCTCATGAAAGCTCACAGTCATGCAGAACTTGTTCAATTTGCTTTAAAATATAACTTTTGTTATATAGATGTTGCTATAAACCCCTTCAAATTAAGTGATTAATATACTCTTCATAAAAATGAAATAAAAAAACATGCAAAAGCTGCCGCCTCTCTTCCATACATTTATGATATCTGGGATTTTCCATTTTACTGAACCAGGGAGAGTCAAACATTGATTCTGATCAACTTTGTTGTTGTTGGAAGTCATTTGTAAATATAATGCCAAACCAGCAATTAGTCTCTCCTGAGAAATATAAAAATTTGTTAGTATGAGCAACATTGACAGTGTTAAGCTTAAAATGTTTTGTAAAGGTAGACTTATTATCCCTGATATGTGAATGGGCATATTTACATTTACAGGAACAAATACAATGTAAAATGTTTGAGGGATTTCAGCACAAATGTCATCAAGTAGCAATGGTAGTTTCCAAAAGCATATTTTTCATTCATGTAACATTTCAATTTCGTAGTATTTGCTTATGTCTTCTGTCTCACATTTATTCACACACGTTTATTTATGTTGTCAAAATTGGACACAGACTGTAAAGAAAACTAGTCAAAAACCAGTCACAAGTCAGAGGAAAACTTTAAAAGAAGTTGAAAAAGCCTATTAAAAGAACTATTGATCAAGACCAATATGAGAAATTAAAACAAATTGTATATAAATCAATATTCAGTGTTCAATGCAACTGTTCAAAGGTTCTGTACTCAAGCACAATATGTCAGATATTTTCACCTTAAATTTTTTAGAGCTGAAAAAATGTTTTGAGGCAAGATTTTAATGCATTTAGGACAAATTACACAGCTCAACTCAACAGCTTTTGATTGTCCATCATCTCCTTCCTCTTGTGATCTTGTGTTAGTAAAGCTTCTGGCAGAGTAACATGTCACCTACTGTAGACGGTGAGCCGAACTGGGACGCTCTTCATGCTGCCGATGGGGTTCTCTACTGTGCAGGCATAGATGTCGTCATCGGACATCAGGACGCGTGAGATGGTCAACACCTTCTGGTCGTGTGAAAGCAGAAGGCGTGAGTCATTGGTCAGCACCTTCCCTCCTTTTAGCCAACTGTATGTGGGCTTTGTGCCGTTATCGTGGGAGCAGTGGAGGTGGAAATGCTCGCTGTACTCCAGGACGGAAGAAGCCATCATCTGGATGTAAGGTTTTGACACAGGAACTGAGGAGGATAACAGGACCAAAGTACAAGTACAGCACAAAGACGCAGAACATGGTGAAAAAGTTTTATATTTTTGGTCACTTATATAAGTATTTCAAGCCTGTATTTCTTGCAATTTTGATGATTGTGTCTCACGGGGAATGTAAAATATAGTCTATAGTATTGAGATCTACTAATCTATTTCACTGTGTAAAATAAGTGACAAAAAATATTCATTTTTTATGATATTCTGTTTTGAGCTGCACTTGTATAGTGGGTTTGACAGTGAATTTCTTATGATAGGAAACTCACTAACACAGCCCATAGACCCATATTGCAATCACACTGTTTTGACAATGTTATTTTTCATACACACATATGCACATAAATATATTATTTAAAAATAAACAGCATGGTATATTATTTAAAACCAATATGGTGCACAAAGTTAGTCTGAATACCATCCACAGTCAGCTCAATGTAGTGCTCTCCGGTGAATGTGTCGTCTGTGATGGAGATTTCGACCTCGTACGTCCCTTCATCTGATAGCTGCAGGTTGTGGAGCAGCAGGGAGCCATTCTCGAACACCTGGATTCGGTGGCGAAACTCAGGCCTCAGGTTTCCGATGATCTCTGTGCCGATTGACTGAACGACGGTGACAGGCTTTACTTTGTCCTTCTTGACCTGCCACTTGATGACAGGCTTGTCAGCGCTGCTGCTGGAGTAGCTGACCGACAAGAGGGCCTCTCTGCCCACCGTGCCCCTCACCACTTGGGTCTGGCTGGTCACGTTCACGCCAAGCGCCTCACCTGGAGGGCAGAGAGACAGTGGTGAGGTCAAGAACTGATGGAAAAATGTGCAGTTGAGAGAGTATTCAGACCTTGTTCACTTCTTAATTTTTTTTTTTCTACAATAAGTCCACAAAGTCATTCATTTTATTGGCATTTTATGTGACAGGCAATAGCAACATGGTGCTTAATTGTGAAGAGGGGGCTAGTAATTTTTTTTCATTTTACTCATAAAATTCCAAAAAGTGTGATCTGTCTTTGCATTGTACTAAGTTTCATTAAATCAACACTTTGCTGAATCACCTTTATGCTTTTACTGCTGCAGATCTTTTGAGATTTTGTCTCTTATTTATTTAGCGACTGAAAGATTTGGGTTATAAAAGAGCTGAAACTTTTCAGATCGAATGGACATTGTCTTTCATAATAATTTGCTATATGTTGTCGCAGATTCTCAGTGAAATAATATAAAAAATGAACATTGTTGGAACTACACCATTTCATTGCCAATATGGCTGAAATGTTTAGGATAATCATCCTGCAGGAATGTGAGCCTTCAGCTTTTCTTCACAAAATAAATCAGTTTTGCTTCAGGATTGTCCATGATCCTGTGATGCATGACAAGCCTGCCTGTCTCTGCAGAGGAAACGGATCACCACAACACCTTGTGAGCCAAGGATTTCTATTGGTCCTCCAGAGTCACTGTAGACTTCCTGCTTGCTTCTCTGATTAATGTTCTGCCAACCCCCGAGGAAAGTGACAGGCTTTATCTGTCACTTGTTGATGAGTAGCATAAAAACCAGCTGTGAATAGTTGGGGAAATGTTGTGCAGCAATCTGATCAGATTAACTGAGGGAAGATGAGAAATACTAAAACAGAAATGAACACAGAGTTAAACAAGAATTAAACAGGGACTTTTAAAGAAAGTGAAAAACAATTAGAGCCTACCTCGATACAAAATTAGCAGAACTCAAGGAAGATGTAAGAAACTCAGTACAAAGAAACTTTGAAGGGAACATTCCTTTGGTGTAGCTGTTTGTTTTTAATCTGTACAATAGAATAATTTATTTTTCTTAAATATTATCCCTTTCTGTTGCCCCTGTTTGATTTCAGTGTGTCATATTGCATTATAGACCCTGAAGCTGATCTGCAAAGTCCAACATGTAGTCTAAAGATAGCTGCTGATGGTGCATGCCCCCACACTATTTGAAAGAGTCGTTCGCTGTTCAGTTTCTGTGTTGTTATCGACAGAAAATCATCTACATATTTCTTGCCTCGTGGCAAGTTTGGCACACCTACAACGATGAGCAACTGTCATGAACTAATTAGTTGACCTCTCGTATCATGAACAACTTTTTTTCCTTTAAGCTTTTTGGAAGGTGGCCAACGTGAGTGGTGTTAGAAACAAATAATTCAAAAATCAGAGGATGAAAAGGTTATGCAGGGGTGGGGGGAATGCCTTTTAAAAAGATGTGAAACTTTTTAGAAGATCTCTCTTTTTTGATTATAACAACTTCCTCTTCAGTGAGTGAAGTGAAGCGCTCCAGAGACTGACTCAATGACACGCATGCCTGTTTTTATTTGATCCGATACATCTCAATCGCTAATCTGCGTCTCAGAAACTCACTGCTGGAATTTCCCATGACCTCTCAGGGAGAGAGAACAAACCTTGTACTAATTTTGATTTGTGTTCCCCTGTTATTGCCCACCTCCTAGGGGCTTATGGGTCTAAGGCTTTATATTGTAAGTCACATTTTACCTTTACAGTGGAGCCCTGTCTGGGAAACCAAACAAAGCAAAGCCATTATGTTCACAGTGGAGGTAGCTATAACTCAGCCGTAGCTGGACACATGGAGGTCCATGCATTGGCTGCGAGCCTGATGGAGGGCATCCTACTGTTCGGCTCCAGTGATGGAGAGATCAGCCTGTGAGAGAGGGAGAGTCTGCGACGCTCTTTTACAGAGAAGCAGTTAGCAGGGCATCGCCTCATTGCTGTGGTAACCGTTTGGTCCCCTTGACAAGAGTTGCCAAGGCAATAACACAAAGGGCATGATTGTTGCAATGAGTTTCCTCCCTTGAAAAGAGCGAGCGAGCGAGAGAGAAAGAGAGAAAGAGAGAGAGGCTTACAGAGAGAAATTCTTTGTCACTGGTGAAGCTAGAGATAGACACAGGATCCAGTGATTCTAACCAAATGTGGCCTGCTTGGGTACATTGGGCCCATGGTACTGTTGTAAAATTTATTTTTCTCGGTTAGTCGTCTGGAACGAGCATTTAAAAATATTAACTGTTCTTAATCATCACTCTTGACCTTGTATTGTCCTCTTCATATACTCTCTTAATGGCCTCTTCAAGTTCCCTTTGGGCACAAAGTGGGAACTCAGCAAACCCATTCAGAGACAAAGCGCACGAACACAAAAGGCAAAATCTCGTAGACTCATTTAACCTCTCACTTATTTCCATTTGAAGAATGATGTCAGGGATTAAAAAAAAGAAGTTAACACCCTTCATGTTTTCCAGGTGACAACTGTTTCAAATGTTCTGTTAGTTTGGTTAACTTTCTTGATTGGACAGCAAATATCGGCACCTACCCGTGAAGAGGACAAGGAGGAGGTAGAGGCCGAAGAGCGTCAACAGTGGAGGAATGTCCCTGAAGTTGCTGAATTTGGAGGAGGGCTTCCTCTTTACCTTCATCTTGTGTCCTGGGCAGAGTGTTTCTCCCGCTCAGTGAGCATGGTTTATCCACCCCGGGCACGTCTCTGCGGCACAGCACTCTCTCCACTGCCTGCCTGCCTGCGACGCTGGCCTCTGCCTGGTCACACTGAGCCCCACTCTCCCCACAGCACCCCACTCACAGCCAACAACAGCCAACTGTGTGTGCGTGTGTATGTGTGTGTTCATGTGACACAGAGACAGTGTGGTTGGAGTAGATCAGCCCTTCTTTTCTTCCTAACTTTGATCTTTAAAAGTAGGGGATGAAAGGAAAACGTGTTTTAAACAGGCCTTATTGTGTTTGTTCGCTTTTGAAGCCTCGTAATCTACAAACAGAATTAAATGTTAATGTTTTTGCTTTGTGACTAGTTTAAATAAATCAGTAACTCTTAAAGAAACACGCAAAGTGCCTTTTTTGGCTGCTTTTGTCTCACTGTTCTATGCTTATTCACAGTTTAAAGCACATTGTATGTAAACATGCAGTTAACCAAAGAAAGTAAATCTATGAAGGCTATTTCCTGTTCCACCCTTTGACCAGGTACATCAGTGGTATATTACAGTGCCTCGCTAATGTCCTTCTTCTACACCTTGAACATTTCAACATTTTGTCAGACTTCAATCATAAACATTGATATATTTTACCATAATTTCTTTCTTTTTGCTGTAGTCTATACAAGAGGCTCAGCAAAACGCTACGTGGTGTGCAAAACGAAAAGAGCACATAACCCTGAACACGGCGTCCCCTCTGTGAGACATGGTAGTGGCAGCATCATCCTGTGAGAAAAATATTGATTAGCACGGACAAGGAAGAAAGATTGAAGGATGGAGCTAACTACAGGCCAATTCTGAAGAAAACCTGTTAGAGGCAGTAACAGACTTGATACTGGGGCAAAGGTCAGCCTTTGTCCACCAGGATTATGAATCTGACCAGTACGATGGAATGGTTTGGATGAAATCATATTCATGTGTTAAAAGGCCTAAATCCATAGTTTGAAATTTACAGCTGCTCTCCATCCACTTTTTCTGATCTTGAACTATCTTGCGAAGAATGACCAAGTATTTTAGCTACAAATCTGGGAGAAACATCCTAAAAGACTTTCTGCTGTGATTGCAGTGAAAGCAGGTTCTATGAAGTCTTACGTCAGGGATTTTGAATCCAGAGGTAAAAAAAACAAAACATCTTTTAGATTCTTATTTGATGAAAGTGAAAGTGACATAAATACTTTTTACACATATGTGAAAAGTTCAAAGGGGATGCATACTTTTGCAAGGTACTGCGCCTGTTTATTTATTTTATGACAAAACGAGCAGCAAATTACCGAACCACTATAAACAATGAGCTTATACTTACTTTGTCCTCTAGGTGGAGTAGAGGCTGCATCAAGACAGCAGCTTCTCATCTGAGAAACAAAGTGAGCACTAGGTGGGGTGGGGTGGGGGGGTGCATCAAAAGAACAGTCTAGGCCATGTTTTCACATTAAAGCTGTGCAAAACTGAAGGAAAAACATCAAATGCACTGCTGGAAAAAAAAGACCTAAGAAGCAGCAGATGAGGCAGAAAACTTTAATTGAAAGACTTTAACACCATACAACTTTTGCCACTACCAGATGTTTTTGTTTTACTTTTTATTTTTTTAAGTTTGTCGAATTATTTCATTCCAGATATATAAGTCTTTGCATGTGGTCTGATGAGTCAGCAGCCATTATAAGTGATCTATCTCTCCGACTTCCAGACTCTTTCTTTTAATCTGGATATTGTTGGAAACAAAGGTCGCCTCTCTCCAGAGTGGGAATCATGGTTGACGAAGAGCTGCAGGACTGTGGGAGCAGCTACTGTTTTAGTCACCCAAACGTTCAGCCCCCTGTGTACCGTGCCATCATAGTCGAACCTCTTCCCCTCACCTCTGTCCTCGCTAAAAAGCAGACCTCGCCACTCCTCTCATCCCCTAATGGTCTCTGAGTCAAGTGGGACGCTTCTTCTCCGACATGAAAGGCAGAAAGGGAAACAGACTGAGAGATTCAGACAGTTTTAGCTTAATGTCTCATGACTGAAGCCACTGTTGTTCTCACTAAAGTTATTCGCCAGACGTTTTTGTAAAATCAACCAAACTCAATATAGATTACTATATTGAGTTTGAATATGTCAAGGTTGTTTTTCAAAAGATTTTCTATTTCGCTGTTTTACTCAACATGTCTCTGACGATATGGGGCATAGAGCATATCTCAAAATCTGAGATCTATTATATCTATGTTGTGATTTTCCCCCCTACTTAGATTTATTTTTAAAATTCTTTCTTTATATGTATTTAATTGGCCTCATTAGCACCATATGTAAGAATATTGCATGGATTTCAGAAAACTACGGCAATCATAAAACATGTGGAAGCATTTTGAGAAGAAGCCAAGGCTCACTCTGTAAAAAATTTATTTATTTTTTTGTCTAAGATCTTTAGTGATTATTTAAAGTCAAATTGCTATAAGAAGCAACCTGGTAAATGTGTTGCATTAAGATTATGTTCCAAGTCCCAACTTTTATGTCTGCCCATGCCATTGCAATTGGCAAACATTGCAATGGCATGTTCTCATATGAGAAGGAAGAAAAGGGAAACAATCTCATTGCGTGAGGATCAGAAAGAAAGATATTCTTGAAGTCTCATGTAAAGATTCAAACAGGATTATAAGTAGTTAAAGTTCTGGATTCTTGTTCCTCCTGTGATGTCATCAACCCAAATACACATAAAGTAGGGTTGGGGCGTTTCCTCTTCAGTGTGGAAATCCATACGACATTTCTCAGCTGCGCTTTTTTTCTTTGACATTTATTAGTGGAAAAACAAGCAAAGAAAAAATTATGTTGGCAACATTTTTTCTTCCTGATTAACTTATGGTTGTGACAAAGTGAATCCTTCCCCCCCCCCCTTAAACTAGGCCTTTCTCTTCACTGTCAGAATTCAATCTACCGCACAAAGTGGGTGTTGTGCTATGTTTGGAGGTGTGCATAATATTGATTGTTCACCCACAGTCATTAAAGAGACAGCAGAACGTGGCCATGGCACCTCTGGGACTGAGTAGGAGAAAAGAATAGGTCCAAATAAAACCCATAGAGGATGTTTATGAGATTGAGGAGGAGGAGGAGGAGAAGTAATGTCAGCCTGAGAAGGAAGTGTTTGCACTCTGCCATTGCCAAACCACTTCTAACGAGATGTCGGCTGTCCTATCTCTACAGCTGGTGACACAGCCCATCATTTGCGTACGTGTGTCTGCGTGTGTGACAGTGTGTGTGCATGAGAGACGGTGGGAATGAGTGACTCGAGTGTTGATGAGCATGTTAAAGTATGGGCTGTGTTCTTCCTGTGTGAGGAAGCATGTGCAGCTCGGGTTTGTGCAGTGTGCTGCGTGGCTCAGATGTGTGTGGGTGGGCTGAGTGGGTGCACAGGGAGACTGAAGATGCACTATCCTGTTTCTCATAAAGTGAACAAGACTGCCTCGGCAGATAGAGAGAAATGGAGGAACACTTCTGTGATTTAGCCAGCCTTATTGTAATAAGTCGTCTATTATTGAAAACGGCTCCTTGCGAAGTTATTTATACCGCTTGACCTTTTTCCACATCTGTTGCGTCACAACCTCATGATATTAGAAAAACACAAAGTAGAGAGCAACTGGGAAGGATAGGGAGACATAATATTCAAAACGTTTTTTTCTAAGAGTGAAAATCTGAAAAGTATGGCATGTACTTGCACTTACTCACCTATGTAGATATTTTTCCCAAACCACCTGTTCAAACTTCAACATTCGTTCTTCTAGAAATAGATCAGGCTGCTCAATAAAATATGAGTTTTTCAGGTCTGGACTTTGACTAGACCATTTTTAGACATGAACATACTATAATAATTCCCATCATAGTTCTGGATCAATGTTAACATTATTACATTGTAGAAGATCACATTCTTAAGTCAAATATAAGATTCCCATCTATCTTCACATAAACTGTTTCTTATTGGTACCCTCAGAAGAATGCATTCACACATCATGACGCTGCTACCACCATGTTACAATGTAGAGATGGTGTGCTCACGCATTGAGTTTGGAATGTAAACCTAAAATTTCCATTGTCCATTGGGTTCAGCTCTGACCAGAGACACTTCTTACACAGCTGTGCTGTTGCTCCAACACGGCTTTTGGCAAATTGCAAACAGAACCAGCTATGGCTGTTTTCTGGCCACCCTTAAAAACAAGTCCATATTTCTGCTGTTCACAGCTGGTAGTTTTCTTGACTCCCAAAGCTATCATGACCATCTTGTGGCTGTCCAATATTTGTTCCATTTTGGGATGTTGGATTGATGAATTAATTGCTGTTTGAGATGTTCAAATTATGAGTTATTGTTTCATAGCCCAAACCTGCTTTCAACAACTGAATATAATGATCCATATTAGTCTGTAGGATGCTGTTTATTCACAAATATTTCCTAACAATCTTCTGAGGTCTTGACAGAACAGCTGTATATATATAAACTTACGTTACCAGTTAAGGAAGTTGTGAAGGCAACTCTTGGTCTGCATTTTATTTTGGGGTGTCAGAGTAAACAGGTACTGAATATATATGCCTTGTCCGTCTTTTCAAACTTTTGTAGAAAAGAAAAAAAAATCTTGTAGCATTTACCCTTTACTTCTCTATCATGCACCGATTTGTGGTGCACATAAAATCTTATTAAACTACATTAAGGTCTGTAACTGCAATGTGGCAAAATATGGAAAAGTTAATAATTTTGCAAGCCGCTGTTGCCCTATATGTGAGAAGAACAAACATCACTGTGTGGAGAAAACATCTGGAGATATGATTAAAGCATCTGTGCCATTAATCCACGCTGGCTCTCCAACTATGCAAAACATAATTACTATAATAAAGCCATGTTGACTAGTAAACATTATTGCTACCAAACCTGGGAACTTTGTCTGCAGCTTGAAAAACACACATTTATGTTATAAATTATTCATGAGATTTCTTGCATTAGTGAGCTCCACAGGAGACAGAAAAAAGGTTTCAGCTTCAATAAAACATGCTTCCTCTGATTAAATACTCTGCTACTGTTGCAGAGGAGAACGAGCGGCTGAACTTTTAACAATTTAATGCAAGGGCGAGATGTAGGTGAACATCAAGGGGCCTGTTTGAAACAAACACATCCTCAAGTTCCACTGTATAGTTAGAATGGATTTATTAATGCCACGACTATACACCAAAGTTCAGGTACTACTCAGTTAACTATTGAAGCACCAGGGCTCTGAAAAAACTTACAGCACAACACAGGAACAGAGCATATAGAACTATTACCGGATAAGGTAAAACGGTACCAAAATGCATCTGGATAAGAGTGTAGATACGGCATGCTTACGGCTCTGGAAGATCAGATTTATAGAAAAATGCTTGTTGTGAAAAGTCTTATCACATGGTCAGAAAGATATAAACAACAAATAGAACATACATAGCTACTTTTCTTTTGGCGATTTGGATGCTTTAATTGTTTTTGTAAGCAAGTCAGAAAAAGGTCAAAATACAAGCACATCAAAAAACAAAAACAACAAAAAAACGTGGCAAATCAAAAAACAACAGAAGCCACCAGTCACAAAAAGTGATGCATACAAGGTGTATACACAGGATATTTGCACTGATCCATTCAAAAAATAAGCCCTGTTTAACTTTTGGCAGACATTCATTTTCACATTCACAGATCATCATCTAAAAACTAGCACAGTACCAGAAATTTCACAAGTACATGCAGTGAGTCGCAAATTCTGGGTCATACATATCCGTACTGATGAGGCTGCCGAAGAAGCAGGGAGGGAGTGTTAAAGTTCACAAATATTTCACATAACACACCCTCGAAACTGTTCATTTTCTAAAGCTAACTCATGTTAGGGGGGAGGTGGAGGAAGGGATATGATTTTGTTGGGGTGGGATTAAAAAGGTAAGCCTGCAAACCAGCTTATGCCAGCTTGAGCCACACATCTTTCACTACCTCTTCTTGACTCTTCTCCCTCTCATCATCCAGGTCAGGACAGGGGCGTCACTGCTCCGGCACAGATGTGTCGTCTCTCTCTACTGCCCCCGATCTTCCTGTCTCTAAAAACAGAAATAGGCGAGGCGTAGTCAGGATATGAAGAACCTAGAAAGGACTGTTCCTATATCTATTACCGTCAAGGTTAAAGAGCCTCTCAGACAAAGCGACACACTGATCGTACTGAAGTTGAGAAAAGCTATTGGAAAAAAAAAAGTGAGAAAGCGTTTGGCTCAAATATGTTTATTACCTCTCCAAACTTTTAGTGTACAGTTTATACTGGAGTTTTCTTGAGGGTGACTGTTGAAATGACTGATGAGAACGTCTCTTGTAGAAAGGGGGTCTACCCCTGCGGGAGGAGCTCAAGACGCTCAGTTTCCCTCCGACAGGTCCATTAATTCTGCTCCGCCGTTTTAGGCTTATACTGTACCTAATGCACCTGCAGCTATAAATACATCTCCTACCTAAAGACACAAAGCATCCAGCAACTGGGTTAGGGAGAATTATTGATGCAGATCCACCATGTTAAACACGCTCACCTGATTAAAACCCGGCCATACTTGGGAAAGAAATGGGTCATACATATTTAAAGTTTTATTTTAAGTTCATGGAGGTTGATTAGAATTATGAGGAGTGAAGGTTGATGGAAAGAATTATCTTTGTAATCTGCATTTCATTTTTTTCATTCTTTCCTTTTTTTGTTGTTTTCATTTTCTTGCCTGAATGTAGGTCAGTCATCGCCTCACCATATGTAGCTTTGGTTATTCTATGGCCAACGTTTTTTGTACCTCTCCATCTAACTACGTGTCATTTCGTACATGCAAGAGTACAACCAACAATCTAAGGTGTTTTTCTATCTTACTCAAACTCTACTTCAGGTAAATGTGAACTTAAAAAAAATATCTACCAGCATGAGGACACTTTGAGTTGTTTTGGTTTGATGAGGAACATCCAGAGTCTCAAACAGAGACTCTCCTCAAAAGGATTGACCTACTCTGCTCACTTTACCCTTGCAAGCAGTGTTGCAAAAACCTCCCAGAAGGTAATACACTGTCAAAATAAACTAAGCCTGTAATTCAAAACTAAGACTTGTTGTTTATGTATATGGATGTAATGGTGTGCTAACATACAATACGTATGATAGGAAGACTGGGTGATGCAAAGGTATGAAATGGAGTCTGAACTGACTGACCTGCACCTGGTTGAGGATATGTGAGTCATGCTAATTTTCTTGAAAAATGCAACAGTTTTCACTTCTTTTATGTCATGTTTTCTTTTTTTATTAATGATCTTTTTTGTGTTTCTTTTTTGTTATTGCTATTTTGTTTTGTTTCTCGCAGTTGCCTTCGTTTTCAGGCTCCAGGCTTCAGGATTATGATTGTTGTGCCAAGTTCACCCTGATGCTTGGATCAGATCGTGTCTGTCATGCCACTGAGTCAATAAAGACCAACATGCAATGAGAAGAATATCTCACTGTCCACAGTAAGATTTAAACATAAAAAAAATAAGACGTCAGAGTAACCATTTCATTCATCTTAACCCTAACATATCGTCACCTTTCTAAAGGAATGACGGTGGTGATTATATAAAATTTTTGTTTTCAAAATTGTACTCATCGCTCCAAAGACACATCCTGCTTTGGTAAAGATCTGAACAGAACGAGAGATTATAACTGTGATGATTATTCGCTCAGATCATAAAGAGAAATTAAGACATTGACAATATCACCCAGATGTTTTGGTAAGGCAAAAGTCTTATTTTAAAATAAATTTACAGAAACAGGAAACCTTTTCTACAGGTTGCTATATTAATCAAATACAAATTAAGTTATGTATTTAGCAAACATTGGAGGATTATTTTATTGGTCAAGCACAAACTGCCTGCACTTTGCAAATTGCTCCATGGTTACAAATGTGACGCAATGTTTGTTAAAAGAAACATTTCCGAACTCAAGGTTCAACATCAATTAATAATGTTGGTAATTAATTATCAGTAATGTTGATAATAATTAATATCCATAAAGCAGTAGTATTAATCTTACAGTTTGTGGCAACTCTTCAAATGTAAAGTTCTAGTAGTCTATATATCTTATATCATTTGAATTTCTTTTGCTTTTATTAAATTTTTTAAAACTAAATTTATTTCTCACTAAATTCTGTATTTGAGTTCTTGTCTACATTTCTATGTAAATTGTTTCATTTTGTATGTTTGTTGTGATGTGGGATAAAAAATAAATAAATTAAAAAATTATATATATATATATATATATATATATATATATATATATATATATATATATATATATATATATATATATATATATATATATATATATATACATATAATAATAATAAAAACATTTCCTTGGACTTTTGTCACCGACAGAAATGCTGGTTTGTAAAGCTTAAGCTCAACTCGTTGAGTATTTTGTAATGTAATAATTAAAAGTTACTTTTTTTTCCCACCTACTCTCTTACATCAAATAGAGACTAGTAAATAGGTGCGAGATGACGGTACTTGACATTTTCCAAGCAAACGGAACCTGAATACCTTCTGCCTCTTGCATCTAGAGGCAGATTAATCTGAGCTCTCGAGGAGAAAAAATGAACTGAGACATTCAGTCATCTGTCGCTATCCCGTGGGGTAATTAAATGAGTCACTCAGTTATGTCTTGCATTAATCACACTTGGGTTAAACCATGAGGGACTTTTAAAAGACAGACTGAATTATGTATAGGATTAAATGGCTGTTGTCATAATGTTTAAGATTATATTAGTGTTCCTTCAATATGTGTTTGTCTCAGAGAAGACATCCTGAGAATATCAGATCATGTTGCTTTTGTGAATATATTTGGCTTTATCTAAATATTCTGTCACTGTGATTAAATAAGTAACTTCCCCATCACTTACCTTAAGTTGTCTAGTGTAGTTATGACGTGATGAGAGCCTCTCTTACCATATTTACAATCGCTAACCATAATGCCCTCTTGGCTGCATTATGGGACTTAGTCTTACCCCTTGGCTCTACAACACTGACCTGAGCCCCCCTGGCTGCTGTTGAGCACATCCCCAGTGCTGCTCACCTCCTCCCCTTCGGTTTTGTCCTCTGGCTTCATCTTCTTACGAGTCATGTGGCCGCGGAAGCCAGCCTGGATCTTGGCAGCAGCTCTGTTGGCCTCGGGGTCGTCCAGGGGGATGTCCAAGATGTCCTCCTCCTCCTGGGGTCGGCTGCACTCCTCCTGCTACGAGAACAAGCGAGTTTACAGCAGTGCGGGGAACGGACTTGAGGATCATGCGATGGTGTTTTCTCTTAATTCCTTTCCATGAAACACTTGTGGGAGTTTTTCCACCGATAACAGATTGTGAGACCATATTTTGCTAGGTTAACTGTAAATGCTTAACAGTTGTATTTTTTTCTTTTTCTTTTTTGCCTGAAGCATGTTCGTTTTAGCAGCTGTGATCCGTGTTCTCAGTCTGTCAACATTCAACTCTTTCCAAGTTTTGATTTTGTTTTTGTCAATGAAACACTGCCGGTTCAAATATACTAATTTAAAAAAAAAAAATTTCTGGGTTTTGTTTTATGAGTTTTTATCTTCAAAGAAGGTGAGGAAAGAGTTCAATCTTTCATCATGAGAAACTAACAGTGCCCAAAATTTGAAGACTGCAGATTGAAGGTACTTTACATCATTCCAAACTGGCCAAATTCACACCCAAAGTCACCTGTCAAAGAAATAAAAATACACCTTCTCTTCAGCATTCCCCCCCCACAAAAAACAAGACGATCCAGCAAAAAAAATTGTTGCAGTCCACGACAGACACTCAGAATCCACTGTCCCAGAGGACAAGCGGAGTGGGCGGGAAGAGAAATTCCTGCTGGTGACAAATTGTCAGTGAAAAAGTGCCACGGATATTGATGAGTTATGTAAACACCTATTCAATTTTTGTGGAGACAACAGATTGTGCGTACGTCGTGCTTTGCGTGTGGTAACGAACTGACATTTCCCACTAAAGAAATGCAGCCCACAGAACGGTCCCACTGCCATCCCGCTATCTCAGTGAAGCAGCGCATCATGTCTCCAGTGAAACCCCTTCTAGTGTGGGAGTGTGACCACCCACCTGTTCGGCCAGCATTCATTAGCCTCTCTGTCTGACTGCTCACAGAGCAGCCAGCATCCAGCTCTTTCACAGGAGAACAGAGACATACACTGGCAAACACATCTACTGTGTAAAGTTGGAATGTTTTTTTTCTTTACAACATATTCACTTCTTTTAAAGAATTTAGCTTTGAAAAAAAAAAAATAATACCAGGAAAAAAAAAATAACTCACCGCCGTAAAGGACAAAAAACAACAATTCTAGCTTCTGCATGCAGTTTGACATTCCCAGTAACAAAACCTTGGGGATTGTCTTAAAGTAACAACAGATTCATCCAAACAGCTAAAAGGCGTTTAAAGTTCATTTGAAGCATTTACTCACATTGTGACAGTCCATTTCTTTTGCTCTGGGACGACTTCAGTCTTCAAGTGAGCTGATCTAGTTTAACTGGAGTGCCTAAATAAATTCTGACTTGGGCCAAGGAGGACGCTCTTTAAACGGGTTTCTGATACAATACAGATGCCTGATTGGCTCTCACTAACAGTCGCTGTATGTTCAGTAACAGTCGCTCACGCACAGAGGGAGAGGGAGAGAGAAAGAGAGAAGCAGGGACACACAGGGAGAGAGGGAGAAGAGAAAGAGAGACCTCCTACAAACATAACAGCATGTGTTTCATCCTTTCGGTCTCATTAGGGTTGCTGACCTACTCTGCTCACTTTACCCTTGCAAATGTCTAACAGATCCACAAAGTACAACATCAAAATGGAAATTACACATCACATGAGCAAGCAAAAGATTTAGTTTAACCCTCTATGGCATGGCGTTGCCCTCAGGCAACAAACCACATAGCTGTACCTCACATTGCTCCTTTATTTTATTTTTTGGGGGGCATGATTTTTGACATATTTTTGTCCAAAAAATAGTTCTTTTATGAATATAGTTTTTGTTTGATTTGTATTTCATTTCTCATAATCAGTGTAGACAATCTTGGTGTTCTAGACCAATGTTACCCTGAGGCAACAAACCCAAATCTGGTTCCAGGAGGTGTCAGAGTCCGATTTTATGATTGACATGTAATTAGGGACCACCAAGCTCCCAAAGAATGCAGGAAAATATTTCTTCCCCACAAAAATAAAAAGTCATGCCATAGAGGGCATCTTTGTGTAAACAGAAAGCCGGTTCTGCACGGAACCTGTATTATTAAAATTTGACAACTTTCTCCATCACGGTAAGAAACTTCACAATTAAGAAAAAAAAACAAACAAACAAAAAAAAAACCCCAGAGAGTCCAGCCTGGACGTACTATTTAAAGTCCAGATGGCAAAAAAATTCTACTAATAGTGTGAAAACAAAAACTGTGCAAGCATCTTGGAACGTTTTTTTTTGCGCTGGGAGGTGTTATAAATTTATTAGAGGCAGAGAGAGCTAACAGTCCTCTCCATCCCTCTGATCCCAGCTGGTACGGCCGCCCACACTCCTCTGCAAGCCTAACAGACAAGACGGGGGGAGAGAGGGAGGACCAGAAAACATCCATTTATCCACGTTGTATGTTAAACAGCAACGCAGTGATGCCAATTAGCTGAGCAGTTCATCATGGTAATTGCGGCACATGCCTTACAGCTCGAAGCTGAGTTGCTCTGATAATTAATAGATCAATATTTAGACATTTTAAACACATTTAAATAGGTGGTAACGAATCCCTATGTAGCTAAGCTGCTTCATTTGTATTGTGAACATCAGTATTTAAAATTGAGTTAGTGAAAAGTGAAAATATAAGTCATAACCAAAAATACGTAGGTGTCACCATAGCTGTCTTAATGTTGCAAAAGTGGCCTCATTTTAACTTATGTTAGGGGATCTACTTTTTTACTCAGTGAGTTAGAAACTGTTCTAAAAGGTACAGCACTGATACAGAGGGTGCCTAGCAACTATCAGCATCACCATCTCCTATTAAATCCATGACGATACGTGGATGGTGAGGGAGTTACCATAGTAACATTCTCGGTATCCCTTCCTACACTCCCTCCCTGTATGTTTGGAGAAGCCTGGTTGGTCCAGACCAACCAGATGGGGGTTTTACCTGTGACAGCACTGAAAATGTTTGAGAAATTGTTTAGTCGTCCTTTTAGAGAGATTACAGAGACCAGTTTCACTCTGGGGGCGCTGCGTTGGCTTCCAGGAGGAGACTTGATCTAATCCAGACTTTTTTCTTTTTTTTTTTACAAGAAAACAGGCATTGATACAGAGGGATGAAGACCACCTAGTCATTTCTATCATCATGCCAGAAAAGATGGCATTTAAAGTATCAGAGGGAAAATGACACATCATTATAAAGAATGAAATATTTTGGAGACATTTTCAAACATTTCCCTCCAGACAGAGTTGTGTTCCTATAAAAGGCCCCAGTTTCTGTCAGAGGTTTACAAACACCAAACATTAATATTTATGTCACAATAATGTTGAGCTTTTAATGATTTATTTAAATGATTCTCTATTTGAGAGTGGATACACAGTATATACAGGATTAAACATATGTGGATACACATACAGGATTAAATAAATACACAGTATATACAGGATTAAACATATGTGGATACACATACAGGATTAAATAAATACACAGTATATCCAGGATTAAACATATGTGGATACACATACAGGATTAAATGGATACACAGTATATACAGGATTAAATATATTTGGATACAGGATTAAATATATAATATTGGAGAAAAGGTAAAACAACAACAACAACTACAACAACAAACAGCACTTATGTAGTCATTAGCAACCTTCCGGCATATTCTGCAAGGTTAGTTGATCCATCTTCTGACCCAAAATGGCGGAGTTCATTTAAAATATTTCTTTTCCTGGCTCCAAGCCCATGAACTTTGAATGAGGTCGAGGTGTGGGGCATTCCAGAATCTTCAGGCCTGTAGATATGTTGAAAATATGGAAACATTTATTATTTTTATTGCTTTTATTTTTAATTAATTAGTTATCAAAGTGGTAAGAACAAGGAGCTCTTTCTGGCCTGGAAATTTTCCTGCTTCACAAAGACTGTGTACAACTCATTTACAGTGTCGAAGTCCAAGGCTGCAGAATTGATTTTGGTCATTTTTAAATTTCTGACCAATCATGTGTGAAATCACACTCAAAAAAAGTTCTGCCCAGAATATGTGTCAAAAACAAGCCGAAAGAACTCCTGAAGGGGCGTTGCAAAAACAGAATGGCGTCATTAGTTGCACAATTAGGCGGTTTCAATGCAATAAGGGAGGCTTGCTCAAATATTATGGAGGGTAATATAATGATCAGTTTCAGTTCTACTCAAGTTATGGCAGTAAAAGAAAATTGCTTGCAGAAATTGTGCAAATATTAATTTTACTGCATAGGAAAAGTGTGAAATGCATCATAACAGAGACTGGACAGTTTCTCAAACAACCAGGATTACCTTGTCGCTGTTGTTTGCGCCTGCTGTGCTCTCCTCCTAAATCCCAGCAGGTCCTTCCTCTTCCTCAGCGTCAGCAGGTGTCCCATCAGAATTATCAGAACGAGTCTCCTCATATTCATTATCCACTTCAGGAGTAAAAATTTCATCTTCTTCTTTAAATGTCACCTGCTTGAAGGACTTCTCAGAGACTGTTGGACTTACACTGCTTTTCTCAGGAGAAACTTGAGTCTCCGTTATTTCCCCCTCACCTTGAGTCTCTGTTATTTCCTTCTCTTTTAGAGTTTCAGTTACTTCCCTCTCACCTTGAGTCTCAGTTTTATCCCTCTCACCTGGAGTCTCAGTTATTTTCCCCTCACCTTGAGTCTCTGTTATTTCCCCTTCACCTTTAGTCTCTGTTATTTCCTTCTCTTTCAGAGTTTCAGTTTTATCCCTCTCACCTGGAGTCTCAGTTATTTTCCCCTCACCTTGAGTCTCAGTTATTTTCCCCTCACCTTGAGTCTCAGTTATTTCCTTCTCTTTAAGAGTTTCAGTTACTTCCCTCTCACCTTGAGTCTCAGTTATTTCCCTCTCACCTGGAGTCTCAGTTTTATCCCTCTCACCTGGAGTCTCAGTTATTTTCCCCTCACCTTGAGTCTCCGTTATTTCCCCTTCACCTTTAGTCTCTGTTATTTCCTTCTCTTTCAGAGTTTCAGTTACTTCCCTCTCACCTTGAGTCTCCGTTATTTCCCTCTCACCTAGAGTCTCAGTTATTTTCCCCTCACCTTGAGTCTCCGTTATTTCCCCTTCACCTTTAGTCTCTGTTATTTCCTTCTCTTTCAGAGTTTCAGTTACTTCACTCTCACCTTGAGTCTCAGTTATTTCCCTCTCACTTTCAGTGTCTGTTATTTCCTTCTCACTTTGAGCTTCATCCTTTGCTTCTTGTTGGGTGTCAGGATGAATTTCATACTGATTTGCAGGTAATTCGACAGCATTTTCCTCAAGCTGGGTTGTTATAGTTTCTGTCTCTTCAGCAGAATATGTGTCGTCTTGACAAATTGATGTTTTTGTTTCACCAGGCTTTGAAGCAGAGGCGTCCACAAGAAAAGTCAAATGTAGAACGCTCTGAAGTGATTCTGATTCTACAGTATGCTCTTCTTCTGAGCCAACAGTTTCCTGCTCTCCAAATGCACCAACTGGTTGATCTTCATCCTTATATTCCTGATCCTCCCACCTTTGGGAAGGACTTTCCCCCTCGCTTACATCTGAAGTTTCATCGGCTTGGTCCACCTGAATCAAGCTCAGGTGTAGTAGGTCATCATCTACTTCACTATCTAGTCCGATAATTTGACTAGGTTCAGCTTCGGTAAGCTCATAATCTTTGTCTATCCCGCTCTGTTCATCTGCTTCAGATGTCTGTTCTGTATCTTGTAGTTCAGTTTCTTCATCCTGTGAGCCTTCAGCCGAATCAGTTATATCTGAAATTGGAAGATGTTCGGTGGAAAGAGCTGCATCTTCAACTGAGTGACTTGGCTCTTCTTCAGTTTCGAATTCGCTTGGTTTTCTCCTAAGAAACAACGAAATGGAACATTTTTAGAAACATTACAGATTAAAGCAATGCTTAGAATTTATTAAATGCATCTTTCGAACTCAACTGCAACCTGTGTATGTTCTCTGCTGCTTTTAGTCTCAAGTAGTTCTGTTCCGCCATTTCCTCTCAGCCATGACAAAGAAAATCTTCTTTTTTTTTCTTCTTCTTGTTTGTCTCACTTAAATGTTTTAGGTCATCAAACAAATTTTGATATTGGGTATAACCTGAGTAAATACTAAATAAAATTTTCTGCTTGAAAAAAATCTATCCAATCGAACCCTACACTACGTGAAAAGGTGGCCACAGGCATGACTCTCTTGTTAAATCATGAATTAGTTGTGATTAACCATATTTTTTGGTTTAATTTCACAAGCCACATTTACTAAGTGCTAAATTACTAATCAAGAAATCACCTAAGTAGAACATGTCAGCAAAATGTGGCCCAAAAAAACAACACATCAGGCCTGTTCTAAAAACACATCAAGAAAACAAAGCAGTCAACTGAATAAGACCACTGTTTCCCAAACTTGGTTTATTATGGGGGCACTGCACAAGCTTGTTATTTCTCCATTAACTGCTTAAGTCTGTTGAAGCAGGCAGACCTCTAACAATACTTCCCATGCAGAGTTCACATGCTTTGAGTTCCAAGGATTTTGGACAAAATTTAAAAAAAAAAAATAGGTGATGTGTTTCTGTACATATTTCACATCATTAATTCTAATTGGATTATCAAATCAGCTGAATTTGCTAGAAATGCATTGGAATTGCTCTTAAATCTTTGCTCTGAAATCTCAATTACAATACTAGTGTAATTGTATTACACTAGTATGAGTTGGATTGATTTTCTTATATTTCAGTATAAAGGGATACTGAAACAACAGAACCTATTTGTCTTCAAAAGTACATTGAGAAAACAGTGGTTGTAAAATGGCCTTATATTAACTCACTTAGTAGAGTTGAAAGGTCAACATAAAAATGTAATAAATGACAAATTGAGTAAGGTTTTTTTATTGATGAAAATGTAAACTCCAATGTAATTTCATCAGAGCACATTTCTATCTTTTCTCTCATGTTCTTCATCTCCCTCTCCTCTTGATCGTGCTTGCTGCACTTAAAGTGACACTCACTTGGAAACGTGGGCCTCCTCTGTTGCTGTTTCCTTTTCAAGACCAACAGTCTGGAAAAAATAAAAAATAATAATACAATAAACTAACACAGACTCAGTTTAGTTAGACATGTTAAGAGCTGTAACTTCAAAGAGTGTCTACCTCTGTACTCTTGAAAGCATGGTTATTGTAGAACCTGTCTTCCAGCTTGGCAGCCCACTCAGAAGGGTCCATCCCACTTTCTGTGAAGAAAGAAGGAAACACAGTTTGTCCTTATTTAATGAAACATGAAGTTTCAATATAGTATTGTTATCTCATTTTCTTATGATCGGTTACCTTCTCTTTCTTTCAGAAGTTTGTCAAAATACTGCGCTGCATATGCAGGGATGTTGTCGGGCTGGTCCCGGAGAATCTCCCGGGTCAGTCCCTCTAAGAGGGCCCCAAATCCCCGAGGTACCCTCAGGTGAGTGTTGGAAAAAGGCACTGACATTTTCCTGAACCACGTGTCTGATTCCAAGCTATAATAACAGCAAAAAAGGTTTCCGGCTTTTCACAAGTGAAATGTCACCACTAATTTAGCATCTGTAGTTAACGGACTTTCTAAATGTTGTTTGGGTTCGTAATTAAATCGCGCTGTCGAATCGGTTAACTGTTTAAATGTAAACCATCTTTCTTAAAAATCCGTTCTAATACAACGGTTTGTTGTGACCTGGTAGCATTTTAAATCGACCTTTACCGAATCGTTTATAGTTATCTAGCGCCACTACTAGTGCCGTGTCTTGTTGATATCTGTTACTTAGCAACGGTTCCAAGTACGGAGACAAATAAGGGTCATGTTTGACGCAACACATTCCAGCATAGTTCAATAAAAAAAAAATCTTTATTTCAGACATAACATGATAATACAGGCAAATAGAAATACCTATAAACAGGTTTTGTATTTTTAATAGACTTAGAAAAAAAAATCAATGATACATTCATAAAAAACATTTTTTTTT
This sequence comes from Xiphophorus maculatus, assembly GCF_002775205.1. Classification (NCBI taxonomy): domain Eukaryota; kingdom Metazoa; phylum Chordata; class Actinopteri; order Cyprinodontiformes; family Poeciliidae; genus Xiphophorus; species Xiphophorus maculatus. Next base: position 21,529,664 of record NC_036460.1, read on the forward strand.
AAATAAATGTGTATAAAAAAATCAAATAATACTAAAGCGTATATTACAAAAAATGACTTTCACAATTGTATAAGATGAACATAACATAGCTTTTAATGAAAAAATGATTATTGATTATCCCCATTTTCTTTTTTTTATTGAAAAAGAGAAAATGAGTAATTTAAGATGTTTTTAAACAATAGGTAACTGCGGTAATCCTGGATTTGTTCAAAGAACACCAAAACAAAACAAAACTTCTCATAATGGAGGATCGTATCCACACAAAAACAAGTTGTTTTCTGAATTTTCAAGTCTACTTCTACAAAATTATCATGTACTTCATTGTGATTAACATAAAAAAATCACGGTTTGCTTAACTTGGGGCTTTCAGGTTTGAAAGAGTAAATACAACTTATCATAAATATCGTGAACTTTTACTAGACATAAAACGCTGTATTAACAATGTGCTATACATGTGGATTTCATCTGCTGAAACATTTAATGTATTTACATTTATATTTAATTTACAATCAGTTAGTTTTTCTTGCAGTTATTCAGTTATCAGATTGGCACAATTTTGTTTAAAGACAATCTTGATTATTTACACAATCCTGATTTTAAAAAAATGTTTATTTGCCCAATTTCCTTATTCAAGAAGTTTTATTTTTAGCTGTTTATCTGCTGTAGCAAAATAGGTCTCCCTGTTTTTTTATTTTATTTTATTTTTGCACAAGACTAACAAGAACATTTACAACATTTTAACCAGAGAAGATGCATAAGTATCTATTTTCCATCCTCCCTTTACAGCAGACCTGCACAATAAGCCTCTACTGGGTGCTGAAATAGCTGTGTGTAGGCTAATGTATCCCTGGCACAGAGGTTATGTGAACAAAATGCTGCTTCTACAAAATCCCAAGAAAAGACAACTCAGAATGCATGTGGATTGGCACAAACATATTATGTTGTGAGTATTTTAGGGGCTTAATGCAAGCTCTTTTTTTAATGTAAGATTTTGAAACTCCAAATAAGCAGAAAGAGGATTTGGTCTTTCAAAAATTTGTTCAGGGTTTGTCTTTTAATTGTACAAAACCATCTTTGAAACGTTTTTTTCTCAAGTATAATTATTTGTCCCTTTAGAATGATCCATGTGAAGATAAAAAGAATGCATTAAAACTTAACTGAATCATCTTATACACTTAATGCATGTTGTCCATATGTAGGCCTGGTGTTGTCAGAGTGAAAAGCATCAGAAAAACAAGAAAGAACCTGTGCTCTGTTGTCCATGATTACTCTCTATTTGCGTTTTATCACCTCTGCATTTTAAGCAGCACTTGATTTAATAGACCTTGCAAAAAGCATTAACAGGAGTATTTGAATCACGGTTTACACAGTTAAATGTAAGTTTCTGAAATGTGATTGGAAAATTTACCGAGGTACGGTGGATGCTTCCTGGACCACATGGTCCAGTGAAAGGCAGGCTGAAGTGCTTATGGTCAGGCATATGTGATAACCGCATACTCAGAGTTGGTGCTCATCTTGCGGCTGACCTCTCTGGGCTGGGGAACATGCAGTCTGTCAGCTGAACGCGAGGCCTGCAGGTGGCATCTTGGTTCATCTCCCCGCCACTGCACATAAACCAGAAAAAAAACAACTTGTTTCACAATTAAGTATTGAATCTCTACTAAAAATCCTGCAAATACACACTAAATTAAACGGTATATTTAAAAATCACAACCACTTAATAACAACAAGCTACAAGTTTCCTTGACTCAAAAGATTACAGACCTCTGTTTTACAATGTAAAAAAAAAAGAAATTAACCATGAAAAAACAACAGAAAAACACACAAATAGTCTATATGAGGTGAAAATTACATGAAATAAAAAACTGCAATAACTTGAATGCACAAGTGTGCAAATCTTTCAATTGATACTTTGCTGGAAGATTCAGTTGTTTTTTGTTGGAAGTCGATAAGCTTACCACATATTGACTTTAAGACACCCAATCTAACTCAAACTGAAAGTCCACAGGGGAACCCAAACTGTTCTAGGTTTGGCTATAGGCAACCCTTTTTCTTATCACTTGATATATTGTCAAAAAGGTCTTGCTGATTTTCATCTATGCTTGGATTAACTAAAATGGAAAAACAATTCATCTTGAACCCTTTGTATTTTCTTGAAGTTTATTTTTCTGTAACGGCATAACGGATGCAAATTTGCAGACGTCAGAAAACTCATACTAAGACAGCTGAAGCTTAATTTATGTACGTAATTGGATATAATGTACAGTTAAGATAAAAACAGTTTTTACCCTTTCCACGTTTAGGTGTAAAATAATCTTAAATTTCTCTACTTTTTTCTTCTTTTTGGAAGTTACATTAACGTTTTGGAGCTGGTTAGCCAGACTTCTGATTTGAATCTGATAGAAAATATGTGGAGGGAAAGAAAGACTAATGTCAAAGAGGCTTTCCAATCTCAGAGACTCAGAGCTCATCACCAAAAGTTGAATCACCAAAATACCTATAGGGAAACATTAAACAAGATGACCACCAATTCTAATGTGATCTGGCTTGTTTTCTATTGAGGTTTGAGGTTTATCTAGATGGGCTGATTTCTAACACTGGATAGGGAAGTGCACAAGACAAAGGTATCTAAATGTGTGCGCACGTACGCATTTGGACGATTACCCCCATTTTTATTTTTTTTATTTCTCTGAAATATTTCCTTTGGTTGTTTAGTTGAATTTCTCAAGATATACATCATGTAGAAGTCGTAGAACATTTTTTAAATGATCCTGATCTACTCTTTTTCATCGGAGTATCTGATAGTTTGACACTTTTAAGATCCACTATATACGAGTCATGCTGTAAAATAACTCATTTATAAATTGACGACTGCACTGAGGTTCTCCATAGCCTAAATGGACAAAAGTCATTGTTTTTTTTTTGCTTGTCTGTGCTGAAAATGGTTGTGTTTTAATGTACTTAACCAAATCAAAATGCATACAAGCTAAGCCATCAATGTTGCTTAACAACTGATGCAAATTTATGAGCAATTTGTACTGCCAACTAAATATGTATAATTCTAAAATCCATAAATATTTGGAAATAAAAAAACTAACTAACACACAAAGTAAAACATTTCTTCTGAAATGTCTTGCATGCAGTAAGGTGGATCGAAACAAAAGCAGCAATATCTGTCAAATTCTCTTATGATTCTTGTAGCTAATGACACATCTAATGTAGCAATAAAACAGAAAATAAAGCAGCACTTTAGCACTAGATAACATAAACTAAGCATATATTTGCAAAAGCCTAATTATCATATAGAGACTATATTTAAAAAGTAAAATAAAAAACTACAAGTTTTTTGGTAAACCCTCCTGTGCAATAAAGATGGAGATGGAATGATAGGTCAGTTCATAGGTTTGAGCTTGTCTTGCTTTGTCTCTCACCTCTCCTGTTCCTAAGTAGCCAACCTTAGTGAGCTCGGGTGTACTGACCCCTCGGACGGTGATCATTATGTCTGCATATGGAACCTCTGTGTCCTCCTCATTGTCTGGGTCAAACAGAACAACGCATTTTACTTGTAAATATTAGCCAACATATGGACTATAATTCAGATGGTTCTGCGTGTTTGTCTTACCAGGCAGAGGAATTCGTAAGGTTATTTTCTCACTTTGTGTTGATAGCGTCCCTGGATGGAGAAGATGGCAAGCGTTAGCTGAAGAGCTCTTTCTGTATGCTTTTTATTTATCTGATATTTTTGGTGTTTTACCTTTTACTGGTAGGAGGACAGCATTTGGGGATTGAGATGAGCTGGAAAAATTGAAAATAATGATGATTTGTAAAATCTAAATCACAGATTTCACTGTTAATCGTGCAGAAATGCGAACAAATATGAGCTTAGACGGCTCACCATGATTTGGACACAACCCGCTCCCCTGGAATGAGAGGCATTGCTGTCACACTACATTAAAATCTGTGCATTTTTCATGCTTTCATCTAGGATTTACACATATTTTTTGCAAAAGAATATTACATTGTAATCACCTCTACCCTTCCAGATGGGCTTGTTGCGATTTACGCACAAGAAGATGGCCAAAGCTGCAAGAACCATGGCCACTGTGACGGTTACCGCTGCCAAAACCTTCATTACATTAAACTGTCCTGTTGTCATAAAAACAGATGTATTAGAATTTCTTAAATGTAAAAACATTTTTTTTATCATTTAGAATGTTTTTGTTTTTGATACTGCCTCACCTCTGTTTGAAGTCCCTGATTCAGTAGGAAGCGATGCTAAGATAATTAAGATCATTGTATTAAAGCATATGGATTAATCAAAAACTGTTCAAATAATTGTTGCAAATATAGAATATTTTGTATTAGACATTAGAAAGGCTTCTCACTATTTTCAAGAAGATTGTTTGGGTTACTTGTCCATTTTGGGACAGTGTCTTGAGCTACAAATACAAGAGAAAGGGTGATTCAGTCCTTGGTTTCTTACACAACTTATGTTATATCTATCTATCTATCTATCTATCTATCTATCTATCTATCTATCTATCTATCTATCTATCTATCTATCTATTCTATCTATCTATCTATCTATCTATCTATCTATCTATCTATCTATCTATCTATCTATCTATCTATCTATCTATCTATCTATCTATCTATCTATCTATCTATCTATCTATCTATCTATCTATCTATCTATCTATCTATCTATCTATATATATATTATATTTATATATATATATATTTATATATATATTTATATATATATTTATAGATAGATAGATAGATAGATAGATAGATAGATAGATAGATAGATAGATAGATAGATAGATAGATAGATAGATAGATAGATAGATAGATAGATAGATAGATAGATAGATAGATAGATAGATAGATAGATAGATAGATAGATAGATAGATAGATAGATAGATAGATAGATAGATAGATAGATAGATAGATAGATAGATAGATAGATAGATAGATAGATAGATAGATAGATAGATAGAGCATTGCATACCTTGAAGTCGAAGGAAAACAGTGTGAACTGTTGTTTTTGTGAGATTAGGGTCCTCTGTGTCTTCTGTGTAGCAACTGTAGTTCTTCTCTGTATCATGAGTAGAAATGTTTGATAGGCAGATGGACACAGTGCAAAAGCTGTCATTACTTTTAGTTGTGTTACAAGGAGCGATATCAGACTCTGTCCTCCAGGAGCCGCGGACAAATCCAGCCGAGCAGTTATAGGTGCAGCTCAGCATGAGACTTTGCCCCTGTCTTACCATCTTGTAATCAGTGGGTGCCTTTGCATTTTCAGAAATCACACTACCTGCAAAGAGAGAATAATGTAGTTACATTAGAGAAATAGAAGTTATGTTATAATTGAAGATGAAACATTAGGAATAATTGTTTTACCTTTTAGAACTGAAAGGAAGAGTATGGTTAAGTAGACTAAGACCTGCATTGCCGCTCCTTTTTTTCTTATTTCTTTGTTCCTTTTATTCAAACATAAAATACCCTGTGTTCTTGCAGCCTGCTGTTGGTTGCACCTGCACATACCCACATATATGTTTCTCCTCTTGAGTTCGGGTACAGGAAGTGGTGTTCAAAAGGATTCAGGGGTGTGCAAAAATAATGCACAACTTTCCATACATCGCATCTGGCTTCCTGTCAGAAAAATGCTGTTAAAAAACAAATAGGGTAAACGCATCATGGAACACAATTATGCAATAATGTTTTTTTTTAGTTTTTTTTTTACTGAAGATAAAGTTTTTTATTTGTGGATTAATATTATGTTCATGCAGTTGACACCAAGCTTTTTAAAGGCCTCACAGCACATGTTAATGCAGGAAGGCTGAGGGTGTCATTTGCTTTTGTAGCTTTGTGTCTGCTCCAGCAATAGCTGTAGTCAACTTTTGATGCTTCTCTATATTTGAATTATGTATTTTTCAATTATTTCCCTGGGAAAACAAAATGTACCTTGTTTGCATCCATTTATTCCATGCAAATAAATTACTTTGATATATTCTATGTCTTAAATCTCCTACTTACAGTGAATGACAGCTCATGGGTAGCATAAATAATTTGCTGTGATCCACTAACAGAAACAACTAGGCTAGCGTTTGCACTTGCTCATGCATAATGAAAGTCACAGATACAGTTACAGAACCTAATTGCACATCACTGTCAGCTTGAGTCACCACCTGGGAATCACATTTCGTGCTCATTTCACTTTCAGGCTCTAAACATTTATCCATGTAGGATTAGACCAAAATGCTGTGCTCTGGAAATGGAGAAAACCTGTAACATGCTCTTGTGTACAGGATTAGACATCCAGATATGATGTGCTTGGTGAGGGCTATGTATTTGCTATGTGTTTTAGCTCCTGGGGTTATTCTGCTGCTCTTCCAACCTGGAGCTGCTTCAGGTAAGAAAAACAATCTTCATGCTTTTATTATTTCCTAAAGTGCATTTATCAACATAATGACCAATTCCTACATTCTCCCTGTTTTGGTGTGAGAAGTCGCAGAGGGGAGTGCAGATCTTATCCTCAATGATGAAGTGTATGTTGGTGTGTGTCCAGAAGGAAAGTACTTCAACCAGCAGCTTTGTTTGGATTGTCCTTCTGGTCATTTGTAAGTCGTCAGGCATATTTTAAACTATAGGACAGAATTTTATTAGTTTTTTTTTTTTTTTTTTTTTTACATGGGATAGAATAAATTAATAATTAATGATGTTTCACCTACTTTATTTCTGCTCTATAGCTGCCCTGGAAATGTATCTGCACCAAATCGATGTCCAGCAGGAACATTCAACCTCTACACAGGGAAAATCAGCATCGATGACTGCAAGGTAAAACACTTTTTCACAAGCCTTTGATTGCTTAAGCCCAAAAGGTATGATTTACATTCAAATAACCCTTTCCCTACAATTTTACTTGTTATAACACTGAATTAAATATAATCAAGGAGAAAAGTTTTCCAAACATTTTGACACCGAAATGTTGTAGTTAAAGTTGCAGTGCTTTCAAAAATTTGGATGCTCCTTCAACTTCCCAAACTTTTGTTACTTTACAATCACAAATTCAGATGTATTTTATCAGGATTTAATGTGATAGGTTGTGACTAACACATAGAAGTAGGAAAATTATATATGGTTTTCAAATCTAAAATGTGGGGTCCATTTGTTTTCATAACTTCCATAACTAACCCCCACGTTCTTTAGTAACACTAAACAAAATCCTTCAAACGCAGCTGCAATTTGTGTTTTGGTAATACAGTTCACATAGTTAACATAGAAATTACACAATTACGGGTTATTTTAATTAAAATAAAGTAAAATGGCTGTTCTTTATGAGCCTTTATTTTTTGTCTCATATAAGGTCATTAATGTTGCAGATGGCAAATAGTTGAAAACAACAATACTACAATCGTTTGGAATGTTATAGAAAAGCTACTTTATTTTGGCTAAGTGACAAAATTACCCTGGTTAACTTTAGTGAGCAGAAAACCACACGTGTTTGGAGATTAAAAAGCAAAAATTCAAGGTTGATTCATATTACATTTGTAAAAGAGCACTGGTGAACAAACGGCTTTGAAAGGTTTGAATAGAAAATCAGTGGCATGATTTGAACTAATGTGCCTCCATTCTGACTGAGCTTTCGCTATTTTGTTCAGATGACTTGATAAACATTTCAGTCTATAGGTGTGCAAAGCTTCTAGAAACATATCGCAAAAAGCAAGCACCTGTAACTGCAGCAAAAAGGTGGTTATGCCAAGCTTGAACTCAGAAAGCTGAATATAAATCCAAATCTTTCTATATTTATATATATACTTACTGCCCAAATTCATATTTGTTTAAATTATGTGCTTTTATGTGAGCTCATTGCTATTTGCTGTATGTTGCAGCCTTGTATTCCAGGCCTGATCAGTTCAGAGGACAGAGTGGATTGCCGGCTGTGTCCTGCAGGTTTTTCATGTGACGTCACCAATGGAACACTTTATTTATGCCCAGCAGGACAACATTCACCCGAAGGGGTCCTACAGTGTCTGACCTGCCCTTTTGATTCTGTTTGCAAGTTTGGGCTTCCTTATAAGGTCACCATCAACCATTAAAGACGTGAAAAGAATTGAAAACGCTTCTACAGCTTGCTGCACAAAAAGAAAATTTACTTGTTTTTTTACGGTTTTTATGTGCTCACAGTGTGCACCTGGAAAGGAGCCCGACGTGGATCACACTGAATGTATTGAGTGTTTCCCGGGTTTTTACTCCACTGTTTGTACGGCTTTGTGTCTACAGTGCCCCGCAGGTAGTACTTCTAGACAATATTGCTTCTCTTTAGCTATTGCGTCTGTTCTATTTGATAGTTAAATGTCATAAATATGTGCCACAATACCTAAGATTGTGCCTTATGGCTGCTGTAGGAAATTACTGTCCAAACAGTGGGATGTCACAGCCACTTCCCTGTCCTTCTGGTTGGACCTCCACACCTGGACAGACTTCCTGCCGTAGATGTAATGATACATCCTTGCAGTGTGGGGGCGCTGTGGCACCCCACTGGAGCCAGTCTGTGTACAGATCTGGTCAAGCCAACACCTGTAGACCGGGAACCTACAAGCCTGTAAAGGAAGATGGAGATTGTATTGCCTGTCCAAAGGGTTAGTGTTAAATATTGCGTTAATATTTTAGTAGGTTTTTTTTTTTTTTTGCTTCCAGAAAGAAACCAAACATGAGTTGGTTCTTGTTTATCTCGTTGTTAGGTCATTATTGTGTGGGAGGTGTAGCTGTACCCTGTCCTGCAGGGAGTTATGGTCCTAAAGAAGGTCTGCAGAGACTGAAAGACTGTGCAATCTGCCCTGCCGGTACAGCTCTATCAAGCTCTCTAAATGTTTTTAACTCCAAAGATTTGGACAAATTCTGTGGGCTTTAAACTTTCTAATTGCAGTTTCTCAAGCCGAAAGAACTAAATGTTTTCCATCTCTAGAAATATTATCTTACCATACAGGCTGTGTCCTTTACAAAATGTTTTTCTAATCTATAAATACTTTTCTCAAGGGTTTTACTGTCTGGAAGGGAGCTCACAGAGACCCTCCTCCCAGTTCATGTGCCCACAGGGCTATTACTGTGAAGAGGGCACCGCCACCCCTCATGGGTCACCTTGTCCTGCTGGTACATCAGGGGAACAACTGGGTCACACAAGTAGGGCAGCCTGTAAAAGATGCAAAGAGGGACGCTTCTGTCCCGCAGGTTAGTCTTTGTTCTGATAAAACTCACTTCACTGGAGCAACAGATACTGAAATACAAATAAAACATGTCCCAGAAAGTAAATGTTTCTCACTTGAAGAAAACACACACACACACTCCCTTATCTGCCCCTCCCACACACAAAGGTAGTTAAAACGTTTCAACAACAGACATTGTGAACAGAGTTCATTTTTTAAAATACGCTGTACTTGTGAAAGACTTCCTCAAAGTTCAATGAGGTTTTTCCAAACGTTTTATGCTTCGTGTTTTACCTTAAACAGGATCTTCAGGTCCAGGTTTGCCCTGTGCTAGAGGAAGGTTCTGTCCAGCTGGCACAGTGGAGGAAGTGACTTGTCCATCAGGCACCTTCACCCCTCACCAAGGAGCCATAAGTGAGTTTTCAACATGGGCAGTTTCAGTCAGAAGTTCAGACACCATAAGCATGTCATGTTGATTTTGGACTGTATTTAAACTGTGCTTCTTCACAGTTCTGAAGTTATGCACACAGGCTCAAATATTTTCATATACACCTCATTTAATTGAGTAGTATGCTTTTTGAGGCCATCAATAAGATTGTGGCATTATTCTGATTTGATATTTAACCACTGTTATTAACAAGACTGAAATATTTAATTCAAATATGGAGATTTTATGTTATAAACCTTCCATTTCAAGGATGGTTAACAATTAAGAGCTGAGGTCAGGGCCTTTCATCAGGCTTAAGGTCAGCTGGTTTGTCCCCAAACCAATCTTAAGAAGTTTTTGGGATCAAAATATAATTTGTTTCAACTTTTTTAGACTCTGACCTCAATATCGTTAACAATCTGTGGACTATTTTAAAATGAGAGTAGCTACAATATTTAACCAAATTGATGGAGATTTTATGAAAGCTGGACAACAGCTGTGGTAATGGTACATCCTTTACCGTCCTGTGGGGGTGTATGAGAAGATTTCAGTCAGTTGTTCTGAACAACAATAGAAGAATATTTCACCCTGGAATAAAAATGGTTCACATCAAATCATTAAAAACTCCAAATTAATAAGGTATCCACACACATTAGTATTTGTAAACATCAGACCAGAATTGTTCATATATACATATACTTATTTTTGTTGAAAATTACATAAAGAAGTGACACGTTAGCAAACCTTTTGCTGTAAATTAAAAACTTCTTCCACTGTTGTTTGGTTTTTAGATGCCTATATTTTGCTTACATTTAATTTAATTCAATCTTTGATTTTATTTTCTAAAGTTTTGCAAACTATAATTGAATATTTTTACACTAGTCCAATCTTTTCATGAGGTGAAATGCTCAGTGATTGCATAAATTACTCAGTTGCTAAAGGTTCCCCTGAGAAACCACAATATCTAGATGGAAAACCGCAATGGACAGATGCCAAAGAGGGCAGAAAGAAACAAACTGATTAAAAAGAAAAAAGCTAATGAGAAAAAACACATAACTTAACATAACAAAGTAGGTTTATGTAACAGACCTACACTGACTTCAGTATTCTAACTTTTTCTTCCAGGTGTGAAGGACTGTCTTAAATGTCCACCTGGTTTCTACTGTCCTAAGGGGACCAGCGACCCGATGCCCTGTCCATCAGGGTCCTTCAACCCCTTAGAGGGGCAGGATGAGGTGACTGATTGCAGAGAATGCTACCCGGGGAAGGCCTGCACACAGATAGCTCTAAAGGCTCCAGATGTAGACTGCATGCCTGGGTAAGCAACCTGTTCAGAAACATGAAAATATTTAATCAAGAATGCTTCCGTATACTGATGGCTTTGGTACTTTAAGTATGGTGAGAAAGAGCAGTTTTAAGGGATTTGTCTTCATAGGTTCGTGTGTCCTCCTGGCTCATCAAAACCCAACGCACCAGCCAACGCCTGCCCTCCGGGAGCATTTAGCAATCGCATCAACCTTACTGATCGCTCACAGTGTCAGCTGTGCCCAGCACAATACGCCTGTCTGAGAGGTTACGTTTTCATGTTCAGCAGGTTCTTAAAAGGACTTGCATCAGGAAAAGCAAAGTCTTTTTTTATGCCTTACAAACATAGAATAGTGACATCTCATTCTAATTTACAGTCTGTTACAAAGTATTCATGCTGCTTGAAATTTTCTACTTTTGTTACAAATGTCAATATATTTTCTTTTGATTTGATGGGATACACATGCATTATAGTGAAGCATAAGAAATAGGATTTAAGCATTTTACTCATAAAAGTCATGGCATTCATTAAAGTACAGGCTCTTTAATTCTGGTACTCCTAAACAAAATTTATCTTTGAATTCAGCATAAATTGAGTTGTTCAATAAAGATCTCAGAGGTCTGTTAGGGAACATTAGTAAATAAACTATTATATGGAGAACAAGGCCTTAATCCAAATAAAAATCTTTGGTAAGACCTGTTTGAATTGACTATAATCCTATCAGTAAAGAAAAACAATTGGGCAAACAATTTTGAGTCTAATTTTGAAAAGTTGGCCAAGATTTTGCCAAAAGACTTGCAGCTGTGATTGCAGGATTTTTGTGAAACATTTTGACTAGGTATTGTAGACTACTTCACAGTTACGCATTATTTTGTGTTGTTTTAAAATATAAAACTGAAATTCAATTAAATTATATAGAATTTTGCCATGTGACAACATCTGAGAAAGTTTAAGGGGTACGAGGCACTGCAAACGCATCAACAGCAATATTTGAAGATTTAAGAATGGATTATTTATCTTTTCTGCAAAACATAAAATTTTTCTTATTACATTGGCGATTCTTATTTTTTCATTTCTGCTGTTTCAGGAACAGGTGGTATTCAAAGACCGCCACTTCTTTGTTTTGCTGGACATTATTGTCCCCCTGGAACGATGTTTCCGACACAGTACAAGTGTCCAGTGGGGACATGGAGCAGTCAAAGTGGACTGGAGGCTGAAGCAGAGTGCCAGCCGTGCCCTCGAGGTTGGTACTGCTTGGCTGGGTCTGCAGCGCCATCAGGTCGATGCAACTCTGGACACTACTGCCCTGAAGGTAAACAAGTACAAGTTGAAGGCACGGAAAGAAAAGTTTTTTGTTTTTTTTTTCTGTCTGACTCTGAAAGTTTTTAAGATTGTATGTAAATGACAAACTTGCAAATTGTCGTTTAAATATCTTTACAACATACTGCAAACATTTCACTCATGCTGTAGTCATGAGTCTTTCATTTGGATATAATTATGGGGATGTTGCTTTCTCAGGGACAGCATATGGCACCCAGTACCCTTGCCCTGCAGGCACCTACAGCATCCAAATGGGCAACAGATACAGGGAGGACTGCTTGACTTGTCCCGAAGGTTCATTCTGTCAGCTGGGAACCTCCAAACCCTCACCTTGCCCTCCGTGCGTAAACAGAACATCAGAAATAAGATATGTGCTTTTTGATAAGAGAATGAAGCAGGTGTTAAAACTGTGATTCGGTAACTATGTCTGCTCTGTCACTCTCAGCTCTTCATTTCGCCGCCTGAAAGGAGGGCGAAGGCTGGAGGACTGCTCCCCTTGCCCTGCTGGCTATTTTTGTCCCTACTCAGCCACTATCAACCCGAGAGTCTGCGGAGCTGGCAGCTACTCTGTAAGACCCCATTAAACACAAGCCAGTGTGACTGGGCAACTGACAGCACCAGTGGAAACCAGCGCTGGTGTAGTCCAATCACTCTGGAAACGGTTTTGATTGTCCTATTTTTAGATTACCGGTACATTTACCACCCACATGCAATCGCCTTATATTACTCACCTACTGTGTACATCTGTAAATGCCAGCAGGAGGGATAGTATAGTGCTTTTGATATATCATCTTTTTTTCCCTCCCAATTTGAGGCCTTCTTAATGTTCCAGCATTTTCCAGAGTCAAATATTTCTTTTTCGCAAGTTGCCAGTGTGCGTTTTGCTGTCTCCCACCTCCATGCCGGTTGATATCTTTAACTTCAACTCCCTGAATGTTTCTTCTCATTCTCTTGTGTGTAGGATGAGGGCTCTGTGGAGTGCTCTCCGTGCCTACAGGGGCATTACTGCAGTAACGAGACCACCAGCGAGGAGGCCATGCTGAGTGTCATGGTGTGCCCACCTGGTTTCCTCTGCTCTCAGGGTTTGGCCAGAGACCCTCAGAGATCAGCCACGCTCTGCCCTCAAGGTTTCTACTGTCCTGGAGGAGGCATTGTGAGTCTTGGAGTAGGGAAACAAATGACTGTAGTGAATATAAATAAAATAACACCACATTTTGAATTAATCTGCCTGCAAATTTAAATACGCAGGACCCAAACCCCATTCCATGCCCTAACGGGACGTACAGTACATCTCCTGGTCTGCGTGACGTATCTCAGTGTGTCCAGTGCCCCAAGGGGAAGTATTGTTACACCCAGCAGCCTCAGGAGCAGCCTATCACCAGGCCTGTAAGAAAAGAACTGAATTTAAGATGAAATGCCTTATTCACTTTACAAACTACTACACCGATGAGGGCAAATTTGTTGGCTTTACTGGCAAAGGTGTGTGAAATAAAAAAAATTAAAAAAATTTGATTGCAGAAGCATGATCTCAAGCAGAATTGAAAAATCCTTTAAAAAATGTGTTCTGAGACGGGGTGGGAAGAATTAAAAGTGAAGAAAAATTATTAACAAAGTCACCAATGGTACATGTGCTGGTAAACCAAACAATCCCTTTCAAGTAAAACATAAGTTTCTACATTTCTCTAATTAGTATTCACTGATATATAAAAGTGACACAGTGACCCATTTCCCTTAGCAGATGGAATAAAACAAGAAAACAGGTGTTTTGTGAAGATAACAGACATAAAGAAAAACCTCTACCTGTTGGAAAAGTACAGCAAAAAGAGGAGTTCTTGGGTCACTGATTCTCCATAGCAGCTGCCGTTTCCAAGGCTGTAAAGTTATGTAAAAAGATGTGTAGGGTGAGCTGAAGAGAAGAAAGCATTAGAGAGGATCCAGTACTCTGATCAGTTTAGAGCTGTGATGTTCAAACTTTTCGCCATACGGGGAAAAACATTTACTGAGAAAGTTTATATTTTTTTCTTTTTTATCTTGCCAATAATGATATGAAAGTACAATATCTTAATGAAACAATGTTGTCTGATAGGGGATCTGTATGATAGGGGAGCTTTTTTTGCCTTTCAAAAAAAGCTCTGCAATTTTGTAGTTTGCACCTTTCCAGAATTGTGGTAGTGGGCCAGACAGAATCCTTCTAGCAGCTGCAAACAGGCCAGGGGCCACCCTTTGGAAACCCATGATTTATGGAGATTGAGCATAGAGGAATAGTAACAGATACCCTCATTTTAATCAGCAAGTTCACATAAATTAAGTTTGGTTGGTAAATTTATCAGTGTGGAGTTATACCACTATGACAAAATATATATATTTTTCCTTAAAGTTGCAATAGGTATCCTTTATACAAATATGTGTTTATTTATTTATTTATTTTTACATATTTGTTAAAACTATTTGTATGTCCTGACTCATGACGGTAAAATATTAGATAGATGTGAAAAACATCAAGCTTCTCTGGCTCCCTCCAGTGGTCCTACTGCTATCTGCAGAAATGCACTGTGCTTGATCAGAAACAACCAATCAAAGTCAGGGGAGGGACTTAGCACTCTTGCTCTTGTATGCACTTCTCACACTCTGCCCCATAGTTCATTCTCCGTGTTTTAATGGCGGAGAAACAAGCTTACTTTACAGGAAAAAGTTTTCCGGCCATTGGAGCTTACTAGCCTGTGCATACACGGCAGGCTCCACTGTGGGAGAGTCAAATTTTCAAGGTTAACTTACAACACCCTAGTATTGCATCTTTGAGGTTTTTTGTACATTTTTACCAGCAATGCCAGCAAATGAATCAAGGTCTATAGTGACTTGTGCATGTATAAGGTTTTTAAAATCTTTATTTGTATTTCACTGTGAATGTTTTGTGTATATTCTTATACCAAAGACAGAGCCATGTCCTGATGGGCACTATTGCCCCCCAGGGACCGGCCACCCCTACACATACCCCTGTCAGGTTGGCAAGTTCAGGAACAACACGCATGGTCACACTGGAGAAGTCTGCGTTTTATGTCCATCTGGGCATTTCTGCAGCAAACTGGGAATGGATCTGCCTTTACTCTGCCCTCAGGTGGGACCTAAAGGGATCCACAATTAGTTGAACGAGTTGGCCTAAATATGTTGTAATTTTCCAATTAACTGAAATATTGCTGTTTCTAATACATCAAAACTCATAATTACTTTTAAAACAATTATATCTTTTGGCATATTTTTCCTCAATGGAGGTTGCCATTTTTTCACCTGCACAATGCATGCTGGGTTGATGACGCGTTTCAGCCCGTTCTGTAATGGAAGCTACACAATAAACACAGGAAGGCTAACTTTACCTGAGTTGTTGTTTATCATATTGCTTTTGACTGGTGCAAATTTAGACAATGCCACACTGTGTTGCTGTTGACTGTAAATAAAAAAAAATAAAAATAATGAGGTGAGTCTGCTTCGCTTCCCACATAAAAAAGCATACGTCACTTGCCCAGGAAGCATTGCACCATAAACAAACGTAAAAAATCTTAACAGCCTACAGTATTATTACTGTATTCTTTTTACATCTAAAATAAATATTTCTCAAATAAAGTCTATTGTTACAACTAATCATGGATCCCTTTAAAACAAATTCACTCGTTTCTCTTTAAAGGCAGAAATTGCAGATTCTTAAATTGCTCTCAGATTATATAAAAACGCAATCGACATAACATATCATTTCATTTATTGCTCATTTCAGGGGTCTTACTGTCCAGACGGCACCTCTGCTCCTAAGCCTTGTCCCGAGGGAACCTACAGCTCGCTCTCTGCTCTCAGAGAGCTCTCACAATGTGCCCCTTGTGGCGGTGGACAGTATTGCAGCGGTGTTGGACTGACAAAGCCTTCTGGAAGCTGCAAAGAACGTTTCTACTGCAGAGTGGGAGCTAAATCTGCAGTACGATTCTGTTATTGCTGTGAAAGAAGCAGCAGTGCCTAAATGTTTTACTTAACATATTAGGAAATCTTTTTTTTCAGAGTCAGTGGATTTTTGCTCCTTTTCACATGTAGTGTTCTGTTTATTTATGTCCAGACTCCAGCTGATGGACCAACGGGAGGTTTATGTCCCCCTGGAGGCTACTGTCCTCTGTCTTCAACCTCTCCCATCCCCTGTCCGTCTGGCACTTTCAGCAACAGCTCTGGCCTCAGCAGCCCTGAGGAGTGTGTTAGTTGTCCGCCTGGGTAATTCAACTCAAACTAAATTGCCATTTTTGAGAGCAAATACATTATTTCCATGTACAACCATATTCTCACTCTCCCTATCTCAGTTTTTATTGTTTAGGCTCCAACAATACCTCACCTTCAGGACGTTGTTTTCCTGGTTTCTACTGTACTGGGGGATCTTCATCACCAATTCAGAATGAAGTAGAAGAAGGCTTTTATTCCTTGGTAGGAGCAGCCAGGCCAGAGCCATGTCCTTTAGGCACTTTTCAGCCGGTAGGAAGTAATAAATACATTTAATCTGATGGTGCTAATTTGAAATTGCGACGCATATTTTAGCTAAAAAAAACAACTTCCCAGCGTCGAGGTGCAGGTTCCTGTGTGGCATGTCAGGGAGGCAGGCTGTGCAATCGAACAGGCTTGTCCCAGTCACCAGTCTGCCCCACAGGACACTACTGTTCTCCGGGCTCCTCTGCTGCACGGCCCTGTCCTTCGGTCAGTATCTTCATGTTTTTTCTCTTTGTGATGCTTCTGTCTCACTGCTTCGATGTTGCTTTTTATATACAGAAATATAATTTTTTATGAATTCATTGTTTGCCTGATAATTACAAATGCTACTGTGTGAATGAGTAGAGATGAGAACCATTAAAGCTCAAAACAGTCTCAGCTTACTTAGAGCATTAAGAAATCTGATCAGCATCAAACTTCCTACACATTTGCTACCTCTGCACTGCTGTCATCTCATGAAATAACACGTTTTTGGGCAGTCTAAAATGTACCATTGCGTTCATCAACTCTATGCTCTGTGCAATTGCCTAGTATACTGACATTCTGAATGCAGCTTGTGCAAATGATGGTGAATAATTCATTTTTTCCAGGGCACTTACTCTGACCAGCTAAGTGGTGAGGACGTGAAGCATTGTCGACCATGTGAAGCAGGTTCATTCTGCAGCAGAGCCGGCCTCTCCAAACCTCAGGGTCTCTGTGACCCGGGCCACTACTGCACTTCTGGAGCCACCACAAGCTCTCCTGTAAGTTCTGATAAAATATCCAAAACGATTCAGATGTACGCTTTTAAATCAAATCATATGCATCGACTTGGAAAAGTGTTCCATAACAGAAATTCAGCTATTCTGTGAAGACATCAGAGGTTTCATTGAGAACATTAGTGAACAAACAGCATCATCAAGACTTTTTTTGATTTAAAGCAGAGTTAAATTAAGAACCAATATCTAAAACTTTAAGTTCTTCTTTAAGTTGTTTAATCCATGATCCAAAAATTGTAACTACAAATACATCAACATAAGGCTGTCTATTTAAGATGGCAGGAGGAAACAGTCAAAGAAGCAGCAAAACACCTATGGTTTGCTCTAGAAGAACTGTACAGATCGTGGCTCTGGAAGAATCATTTCTGAACATGATGAGTATTGAGTGAAAGCACAAGAAACCCTGTTTGTAGTTTTCTACAAAATATATAGCAGACACAAATCAATACAGCGCCAGCCATAAAGAAGTGGTTCAGATGATTTAATCCAAAGTATCAGAGGGGATGAATTCACTTGCTTCACTTATTTTTAGCAGTTAAAAATTGTGAAAACCATGTGTTGTCTTTCTCCCCCTTTACAAATACATCCTACACTGTGTTAGCTTATCATGTAGAAATCCTGATATTCCTGACTGTGGTTTTTTGGAGTATGATCACGTTTACAAGGCATTGTACATTTACCCAAAGAATATGCTTCAAACATTTTGGTGTCTTGAGTTGTACCTGCTCTTTCCTTCATGTGGGTAAAATGTTTGACAAGCTGTCTGCCAGGTGCTTGTTTGTGCTTATAAATCAGTTTTGCTCTAGTCAGGCAATTTGTCAGCATGGTGCCACGTAGAAATGTCCTGATTTTGTTTTTTAATGAATCAAGCTGCACACGACTTTCACTTTTAAGCACACTTTTACGCAGTTATTTTCATGCCATTAGCATGAATACAAACCCAGAGGAATATTTTGTTCCTTTCTATCTGTTAAATAAATAACTGCAGATCTTCATTTGGAAAAGCCGTAGATGGTGCGTAGGAAATGAGTGACAGGCACCAGCCTCAACTGCCCACATGTCTTACTTTAAAGAACATTTGAGATGAAGCCAACGTCATGTTTTTGACATCCAAGATTATTTAGCTAAACAAAATGTTTGACACCCTGAGGAGGACACCTAGTATTCTTCAGTTTTGTTTGCTGCAAATTAGGAGAGAAATTAAGATTATTTGAGAAGTAGACTGATAGTTGTCTTAATTCCTACAGGTATCTGTTGCTACCGGTGACGTGTGTCCTTCAGGATACTTCTGTCTGCAGGGGACAAAGTTCCCACAGCAACATCCCTGTCCTGTGGGGACCTGGAGTATCTCAGTAGGAGGCCAGAACCTGTCCTCCTGTTGGGCCTGCCCACCCGGATTCTACTGCAACAACACTGGACTCAGTCAGCCTTCAGGATTATGCGACACAGGTGTTTCTTTGTCGATCACTGATGTGTCCAATTCCAAAAAGAGTACAATGTTATAAAAATGAAAGATGCATCAATTACGAATTATTTTGATCAGTTTTGTTA